>NC_073257.2:51939444-52245555 GCF_029289425.2 Pan paniscus | reverse complement strand
GGAGATTTCAAGCGATTTAAGGCCAATCTTAGAAATCGAAATATCTTTGTATAAAAACTAGACAGAATCATTCTCAGAAAAAACTTTGTGATGTGTGCGTTCAACTCACAGAGGTTAACCTTTCTTTTCACAGAGCAGTTTGGAAACACTCTGTTTGTTAAGTCTGCAAGGGGATATTTAGACCTCCTTGAGGCCTTCGTTGGAAACGGGATTTCTCAGTTGAATGCTAGACAGATGAATTCTCAGTAACTTCTTTGTGTTGTGTGTATTCAACTCACAGAGTTGAACCTTTCTTTAGACAGAGCAGATTTGAAACACTCTTTTTGTGGATTTTACAATTGGAGATTTCAAACGATTTGAGGCCTTTTGTATTAAAGGAAATATCTTCGTTTTAAAACTAGACAGAACCATTCTCAGAAACTACTTTGTGATGTGTGCGTTCAACTCACAGAGTTTCACCTTTCTTTTCATAGAGCAGTTTGGAAACACTCTGTTTGTTAAGTTTGCAAGAGGATATTTGGACCCCTTTGAGGCCTTCGTTGGAAACGGGATTTCTCAGTTAAATGCTAGACAGATGAATTCCCAGTAACTTCTTTGTGTTGTGTGTATTCAACTCACAGAGTTGAACCTTTCTTTAGACAGAGCAGTTTTGAAACACTCTTTTTGTGGAATTTGCAAGTGGAGATTTCAAGCGATTTGAGGCCAATCTTAGAAATCGAAATATCTTTGTATAAAAACTAGACAGAATCATTCTCAGAAACCACTTTGTGATGTGTGCGTTCAACTCACAGAGTTTAACCTTTCTTTTCATAGAGCAGTTTGGAAACACTCTGTTTGTTAAGTTTGCAAGAGAATATTTGGACCACTTTGAGGCCTTCGTTGGAAACGGGATTTCTCAGTTGAATGCTAGACAGATGAATTCCCAGTAACATCTTTGCGTTGTGTGTATTCAACTCACAGAGATGAACCTTCCTTTAGACAGAGCAGTTTTGAAACACTCTTTTTGTGGAATTTGCAAGTGGAGATTTCAAACGATTTGAGGCCAATCTTAGAAATCGAAATATCTTTGTATAAAAACTAGACAGAATCATTCTCAGAAAAAACTTTGTGATGTGTGCGTTCAACTCACAGAGTTTAACCGTTCTTTTCACAGAGCAGTTTGGAAACACTCTGTTTCTTAAGTCTGCAAGGGGATATTTAGACCTCCTTGAGGCCTTCGTTGGAAACGGGATTTCTTCATATAAAGCTAGACAGATGAATTCTCAGTAACTTCTTTGTGTTGTGTGTATTCAACTCACAGAGTTGAACCTTTCTTTAGACAGAGCAGATTTGAAACACTCTTTTTGTGGATTTTACAAGTGGAGATTTCAAAGGATTTGAGGCCTTTTGTATTAAAGGAAATATCTTCGTTTTAAAACTAGACAGAACCATTCTCAGAAACTACTTTGTGATGTGTGCGTTCAACTCACATAGTTTCACCTTTCTTTTCATAGAGCAGTTTGGAAACACTCTGTTTGTTAAGTTTGCAAGAGGATTTTTGGACCCCTTTGAGGCCTTCTTTGGAAACGGGATTTCTCAGTTGAATGCTAGACAGATGAATTCCCAGTAACATCTTTGCGTTGTGTGTATTCAACTCACAGAGTTGAACCTTCCTTTAGACAGAGCAGTTTTGAAACACTCTTTTTGTGGAATTTGCAAGTGGAGATTTCAAGCGATTTGAGGCCAATCTTAGAAATCGAAATATCTTTGTATAAAAACTAGACAGAATCATTCTCAGAAGCCACTTTGTGATGTGTGCGTTCAACTCACAGAGTTTAACCTTTCTTTTCATAGAGCAGTTTGGAAACACTCTGTTTGTTAAGTTTGCAAGAGAATATTTGGACCACTTTGAGGCCTACGTTGGAAACGGGATTTCTCAGTTGAATGCTAGACAGATGAATTCCCAGTAATATCTTTGCGTTGTGTGTATTCAACTCACAGAGTTGAACCTTCCTTTAGACAGAGCAGTTTTGAAACACTCTTTTTGTGGAATTTGCAAGTGGAGATTTCAAGCGATTTGAGGCCAATCTTAGAAATCGAAATATCTTTGTATAAAAACTAGACAGAATCATTCTCAGAAACCACTTTGTGATGTGTGCGTTCAACTCACAGAGTTTAACCTTTCTTTTCACAGAGCAGTTTGGAAACACTCTGTTTGTTAAGTCTGCAAGGGGATATTTAGACCTCCTTGAGGCCTTCGTTGGAAACGGGATTTCTTCACATAAAGCTAGACAGATGAATTCTCAGTAACTTCTTTGTGTTGTGTGTATTCAACTCACAGAGTTGAACCTTTCTTTAGACAGAGCAGATTTGAAACACTCTTTTTGTGGATTTTACAATTGGAGATTTCAAACGATTTGAGGCCTTTTGTATTAAAGGAAATATCTTCGTTTTAAAACTAGACAGAACCATTCTCAGAAACTACTTTGTGATGTGTGCGTTCAACTCACAGAGTTTCACCTTTCTTTTCATAGAGCAGTTTGGAAACACTCTGTTTGTTAAGTTTGCAAGAGGATATTTGGACCCCTTTGAGGCCTTCGTTGGAAACGGGATTTCTCAGTTAAATGCTAGACAGATGAATTCCCAGTAACTTCTTTGTGTTGTGTGTATTCAACTCACAGAGTTGAACCTTTCTTTAGACAGAGCAGTTTTGAAACACTCTTTTTGTGGAATTTGCAAGTGGAGATTTCAAGCGATTTGAGGCCAATCTTAGAAATCGAAATATCTTTGTATAAAAACTAGACAGAATCATTCTCAGAAACCACTTTGTGATGTGTGCGTTCAACTCACAGAGTTTAACCTTTCTTTTCATAGAGCAGTTTGGAAACACTCTGTTTGTTAAGTTTGCAAGAGAATATTTGGATCATTTTGAGGCCTTCGTTGGAAACGGGATTTCTCAGTTGAATGCTAGACAGATGAATTCCCAGTAACATCTTTGCGTTGTGTGTATTCAACTCACAGAGTTGAACCTTCCTTTAGACAGAGCAGTTTTGAAACACTCTTTTTGTGGAATTTGCAAGTGGAGATTTCAAGCGATTTGAGGCCAATCTTAGAAATCGAAATATCTTTGTATAAAAACTAGACAGAATCATTCTCAGAAAAAACTTTGTGATGTGTGCGTTCAACTCACAGAGTTTAACCTTTCTTTTCACAGAGCAGTTTGGAAACACTCTGTTTCTTAAGTCTGCAAGGGGATACTTACACCTCCTTGAGGCCTTCGTTGGAAACGGGATTTCTTCATATAAAGCTAGACAGATGAATTCTCAGTAACTTCTTTGTGTTGTGTGTATTCAACTCACAGAGTTGAACCTTTCTTTAGACAGAGCAGATTTGAAACACTCTTTTTGTGGATTTTACAATTGGAGATTTCAAACGATTTGAGGCCTTTTGTATTAAAGGAAATATCTTCGTTTTAAAACTAGACAGAACCATTCTCAGAAACTACTTTGTGATGTGTGCGTTCAACTCACATAGTTTCACCTTTCTTTTCATAGAGCAGTTTGGAAACACTCTGTTTGTTAAGTTTGCAAGAGGATTTTTGGACCCCTTTGAGGCCTTCGTTGGAAACGGGATTTCTCAGTTGAATGCTAGACAGATGAATTCCCAGTAACATCTTTGCGTTGTGTGTATTCAACTCACAGAGTTGAACCTTCCTTTAGACAGAGCAGTTTTGAAACACTCTTTTTGTGGAATTTGCAAGTGGAGATTTCAAGCGATTTGAGGCCAATCTTAGAAATCGAAATATCTTTGTATAAAAACTAGACAGAATCATTCTCAGAAGCCACTTTGTGATGTGTGCGTTCAACTCACAGAGTTTAACCTTTCTTTTCATAGAGCAGTTTGGAAACACTCTGTTTGTTAAGTTTGCAAGAGAATATTTGGACCACTTTGAGGCCTACGTTGGAAACGGGATTTCTCAGTTGAATGCTAGACAGATGAATTCCCAGTAACATCTTTGCGTTGTGTGTATTCAACTCACAGAGTTGAACCTTCCTTTAGACAGAGCAGTTTTGAAACACTCTTTTTGTGGAATTTGCAAGTGGAGATTTCAAGCGATTTGAGGCCAATCTTAGAAATCGAAATATCTTTGTATAAAAACTAGACAGAATCATTCTCAGAAACCACTTTGTGATGTGTGCGTTCAACTCACAGAGTTTAACCTTTCTTTTCACAGAGCAGTTTGGAAACACTCTGTTTGTTAAGTCTGCAAGGGGATATTTAGACCTCCTTGAGGCCTTCGTTGGAAACGGGATTTCTTCACATAAAGCTAGACAGATGAATTCTCAGTAACTTCTTTGTGTTGTGTGTATTCAACTCACAGAGTTGAACCTTTCTTTAGACAGAGCAGATTTGAAACACTCTTTTTGTGGATTTTACAATTGGAGATTTCAAACGATTTGAGGCCTTTTGTATTAAAGGAAATATCTTCGTTTTAAAACTAGACAGAACCATTCTCAGAAACTACTTTGTGATGTGTGCGTTCAACTCACAGAGTTTCACCTTTCTTTTCATAGAGCAGTTTGGAAACACTCTGTTTGTTAAGGTTGCAAGAGGATATTTGGACCCCTTTGAGGCCTTCGTTGGAAACGGGATTTCTCAGTTAAATGCTATAGAGATGAATTCCCAGTAACTTCTTTGTGTTGTGTGTATTCAACTCACAGAGTTGAACCTTCCTTTAGACAGAGCAGTTTTGAAACACTCTTTTTGTGGAATTTGCAAGTGGAGATTTCAAGCGATTTGAGGCCAATCTTAGAAATCGAAATATCTTTGTATAAAAACTAGACAGAATCATTCTCAGAAACCACTTTGTGATGTGTGCGTTCAACTCACAGAGTTTAACCTTTCTTTTCATAGAGCAGTTTGGAAACACTCTGTTTGTTAAGTTTGCAAGAGAATATTTGGACCACTTTGAGGCCTTCGTTGGAAACGGGATTCCTCAGTTGAATGCTAGACAGATGAATTCCCAGTAACATCTTTGCGTTGTGTGTATACAACTCACAGAGATGAACCTTCCTTTAGACAGAGCAGTTTTGAAACACTCTTTTTGTGGAATTTGCAAGTGGAGATTTCAAGCGATTTGAGGCCAATCTTAGAAATCGAAATATCTTTGTATAAAAACTAGACAGAATCATTCTCAGAAAAAACTTTGTGATGTGTGCGTTCAACTCACAGAGTTTAACCTTTCTTTTCACAGAGCAGTTTGGAAACACTCTGTTTCTTAAGTCTGCAAGGGGATATTTAGACCTCCTTGAGGCCTTCGTTGGAAACGGGATTTCTTCATATAAAGCTAGACAGATGAATTCTCAGTAACTTCTTTGTGTTGTGTGTATTCAACTCACAGAGTTGAACCTTTCTTTAGACAGAGCAGATTTGAAACACTCTTTTTGTGGATTTTACAAGTGGAGATTTCAAACGATTTGAGGCCTTTTGTATTAAAGGAAATATCTTCGTTTTAAAACTAGACAGAACCATTCTCAGAAACTGCTTTGTGATGTGTGCGTTCAACTCACATAGTTTCACCTTTCTTTTCATAGAGCAGTTTGGAAACACTCTGTTTGTTAAGTTTGCAAGAGGATATTTGGACCCCTTTGAGGCCTTCGTTGGAAACGGGATTTCTCAGTTAAATTCTAGACAGATGAATTCCCAGTAACTTCTTTGTGTTGTGTGTATTCAACTCACAGAGTTGAACCTTCCTTTAGACAGAGCAGTTTTGAAACACTCTTTTTGTGGAATTTGCAAGTGGAGATTTCAAGCGATTTGAGGCCAATCTTAGAAATCGAAATATCTTTGTATAAAAACTAGACAGAATCATTCTCAGAAACCACTTTGTGATGTGTGCGTTCAACTCACAGAGTTTAACCTTTCTTTTCATAGAGCAGTTTGGAAACACTCTGTTTGTTAAGTTTGCAAGAGAATATTTGGACCATTTTGAGGACTTCGTTGGAAACGGGATTTCTCAGTTGAATGCTAGACAGATGAATTCCCAGTAACATCTTTGCGTTGTGTGTATTCAACTCACAGAGTTGAACCATCCTTTAGACAGAGCAGTTTTGAAACACTCTTTTTGTGGAATTTGCAAGTGGAGATTTCAAGCGATTTGAGGCCAATCTTAGAAATCGAAATATCTTTGTATAAAAACTAGACAGAATCATTCTCAGAAACCACTTTGTGATGTGTGCGTTCAACTCACAGAGTTTAACCTTTCTTTTCATAGAGCAGTTTGGAAACACTCTGTTTGTTAAGTTTGCAAGAGAATATTTGGACCACTTTGAGGCCTACGTTGGAAACGGGATTTCTCAGTTGAATGCTAGACAGATGAATTCCCAGTAACATCTTTGCGTTGTGTGTATTCAACTCACAGAGTTGAACCTTCCTTTAGACAGAGCAGTTTTGAAACACTCTTTTTGTGGAATTTGCAAGTGGAGATTTCAAGCGATTTGAGGCCAATCTTAGAAATCGAAATATCTTTGTATAAAAACTAGACAGAATCATTCTCAGAAACCACTTTGTGATGTGTGCGTTCAACTCACAGAGTTTAACCTTTCTTTTCATAGAGCAGTTTGGAAACACTCTGTTTGTTAAGTTTGCAAGAGAATATTTGGACCATTTTGAGGCCTTCGTTGGAAACGGGATTTCTCAGTTGAATGCTAGACAGATGAATTCCCAGTAACATCTTTGCGTTGTGTGTATTCAACTCACAGGGTTGAACCTTCCTTTAGACAGAGCAGTTTTGAAACACTCTTTTTGTGGAATTTGCAAGTGGAGATTTCAAGCGATTTGAGGCCAATCTTAGAAATCGAAATATCTTTGTATAAAAACTAGAAAGAATCATTCTCAGAAAAAACTTTGTGATGTGTGCGTTCAACTCACAGAGTTTAACGTATCTTTTCACAGAGCAGTTTGGAAACACTCTGTTTCTTAAGTCTGCAAGGGGATATTCAGACCTCCTTGAGGCCTTCGTTGGAAACGGGATTTCTTCATATAAAGCTAGACAGATGAATTCTCAGTAACTTCTTTGTGTTGTGTGTATTCAACTCACAGAGTTGAACCTTTCTTTAGACAGAGCAGATTTGAAACACTCTTTTTGTGGATTTTACAATTGGAGATTTCAAACGATTTGAGGCCTTTTGTATTAAAGGAAATATCTTCGTTTTAAAACTAGACAGAACCATTCTCAGAAACTACTTTGTGATGTGTGCATTCAACTCACAGAGTTTCACCTTTCTTTTCATAGAGCAGTTTGGAAACACTCTGTTTGTTAAGTTTGCAAGAGGATATTTGGACCCCTTTGAGGCCTTCGTTGGAAACGGGATTTCTCAGTTAAATGCTAGAGAGATGAATTCCCAGTAACTTCTTTGTGTTGTGTGTATTCAACTCACAGAGTTGAACCTTCCTTTAGACAGAGCAGTTTTGAAACACTCTTTTTGTGGAATTTGCAAGTGGAGATTTCAAGCGAATTGAGGCCAATCTTAGAAATCGAAATATCTTTGTATAAAAACTAGACAGAATCATTCTCAGAAAAAACTTTGTGATGTGTGCGTTCAACTCACAGAGTTTAACCTTTCTTTTCACAGAGCAGTTTGGAAACACTCTGTTTCTTAAGTCTGCAAGGGGATATTTAGACCTCCTTGAGGCCTTCGTTGGAAACGGGATTTCTTCATATAAAGCTAGACAGATGAATTCTCAGTAACTTCTTTGTGTTGTGTGTATTCAACTCACAGAGTTGAACCTTTCTTTAGAGAGAGCAGATTTGAAACACTCTTTTTGTGGATTTTACAATTGGAGATTTCAAACGATTTGAGGCCTTTTGTATTAAAGGAAATATCTTCGTTTTAAAACTAGACAGAACCATTCTCAGAAGCTACTTTGTGATGTGTGCGTTCAACTCACAGAGTTTCACCTTTCTTTTCATAGAGCAGTTTGGAAACACTCTGTTTGTTAAGTTTGCAAGAGGATATTTGGACCCCTTTGAGGCCTTCGTTGGAAACGGGTTTTCTCAGTTAAATGCTAGACAGATGAATTCCCAGTAACTTCTTTGTGTTGTGTGTATTCAACTCACAGAGTTGAACCTTCGTTTAGACAGAGCAGTTTTGAAACACTCTTTTTGTGGAATTTGCAAGTGGAGATTTCAAGCGATTTGAGGCCAATCTTAGAAATCGAAATATCTTTGTATAAAAACTAGACAGAATCATTCTCAGAAACCACTTTGTGATGTGTGCGTTCAACTCACAGAGTTTAACCTTTCTTTTCATAGAGCAGTTTGGAAACACTCTGTTTGTTAAGTTTGCAAGAGAATATTTGGACCACTTTGAGGCCTTCGTTGGAAACGGGATTTCTCAGTTGAATGCTAGACAGATGAATTCCCAGTAACATCTTTGCGTTGTGTGTATTCAACTCACAGAATTGAACCTTCCTTTAGACAGAGCAGTTTTGAAACACTCTTTTTGTGGAATTTGCAAGTGGAGATTTCAAGCGATTTGAGGCCAATCTTAGAAATCGAAATATCTTTGTATAAAAACTAGACAGAATCATTCTCAGAAAAAACTTTGTGATGTGTGCGTTCAACTCACAGAGTTTAACCTTTCTTTTCAGAGAGCAGTTTGGAAACACTCTGTTTCTTAAGTCTGCAAGGGGATATTTAGACCTCCTTGAGGCCTTCGTTGGAAATGGGATTTCTTCATATAAAGCTAGACAGATGAATTCTCAGTAACTTCTTTGTGTTGGGTGTATTCAACTCACAGAGTTGAACCTTTCTTTAGACAGAGCAGATTTGAAACACTCATTTTGTGGATTTTACAAGTGGAGATTTCAAACGATTTGAGGCCTTTTGTATTAAAGGAAATATCTTCGTTTAAAACTAGACAGAACCATTCTCAGAAACTACTTTGTGATGTGTGCGTTCAACTCACAGAGTTTCACCTTTCTTTTCATAGAGCAGTTTGGAAACACTCTGTTTGTTAAGTTTCAAGAGGATATTTGGACCCCTTTGAGGCCTTCGTTGGAAACGGGATTTCTCAGTTAAATGCTAGACAGATGAATTCCCAGTAACTTCTTTGTGTTGTGTGTATTCAACTCACAGAGTTGAACCTTCCTTTAGACAGAGCAGTTTTGAAACACTCTTTTTGTGGAATTTGCAAGTGGAGATTTCATGCGATTTGAGGCCAATCTTAGAAATCGAAATATCTTTGTATAAAAACTAGACAGAATCATTCTCAGAAACCACTTTGTGATGTGTGCGTTCAACTCACAGAGTTTAACCTTTCTTTTCATAGAGCAGTTTGGAAACACTCTGTTTGTTAAGTTTGCAAGAGAATATTTGGACCATTTTGAGGCCTTCGTTGGAAACGGGATTTCTCAGTTGAATGCTAGACAGATGAATTCCCAGTAACATCTTTGCGTTTTGTGTATTCAACTCACAGTGTTGAACATTCCTTTAGACAGAGCAGTTTTGAAACACTCTTTTTGTGGAATTTGCAAGTGGAGATTTCAAGCGATTTGAGGCCAATCTTAGAAATCGAAATATCTTTGTATAAAAACTAGACAGAGTCATTCTCAGAAAAAACTTTGTGATGTGTGCGTTCAACTCACAGAGTTTAACCTTTCTTTTCACAGAGCAGTTTGGAAACACTCTGTTTCTTAAGTCTGCAAGGGGATACTTAGACCTCCTTGAGGCCTTCGTTGGAAACGGGATTTCTTCATATAAAGCTAGACAGATGAATTCTCAGTAACTTCTTTGTGTTGTGTGTATTCAACTCACTGAGTTGAACCTTTCTTTAGACAGAGCAGATTTGAAACACTCTTTTTGTGGATTTTAAAATTGGAGATTTCAAACGATTTGAGGCCTTTTGTATTAAAGGAAATATCTTCGTTTAAAACTAGACAGAACCATTCTCAGAAACTACTTTGTGATGTGTGCGTTCAACTCACAGAGTTTCACCTTTCTTTTCATAGAGCAGTTTGGAAACACTCTGTTTGTTAAGTTTCAAGAGGATATTTGGACCCCTTTGAGGCCTTCGTTGGAAACGGGATTTCTCAGTTAAATGCTAGACAGATGAATTCCCAGTAACTTCTTTGTGTTGTGTGTATTCAACTCACAGAGTTGAACCTTCCTTTAGACAGAGCAGTTTTGAAACACTCTTTTTGTGGAATTTGCAAGTGGAGATTTCATGCGATTTGAGGCCAATCTTAGAAATCGAAATATCTTTGTATAAAAACTAGACAGAATCATTCTCAGAAACCACTTTGTGATGTGTGCGTTCAACTCACAGAGTTTAACGTTTCTTTTCACAGAGCAGTTTGGAAACACTCTGTTTCTTAAGTCTGCAAGGGGATATTCAGACCTCCTTGAGGCCTTCGTTGGAAACGGGATTTCTTCATATAAAGCTAGACAGATGAATTCTCAGTAACTTCTTTGTGTTGTGTGTATTCAACTCACAGAGTTGAACCTTTCTTTAGACAGAGCAGATTTGAAACACTCTTTTTGTGGATTTTACAATTGGAGATTTCAAACGATTTGTGGCCTTTTGTATTAAAGGAAATATCTTCGTTTTAAAACTAGACAGAACCATTCTCAGAAACTACTTTGTGATGTGTGCATTCAACTCACAGAGTTTCACCTTTCTTTTCATAGAGCAGTTTGGAAACACTCTGTTTGTTAAGTTTGCAAGAGGATATTTGGACCCCTTTGAGGCCTTCGTTGGAAATGGGATTTCTCAGTTAAATGCTAGACAGATGAATTCCCAGTAACTTCTTTGCGTTGTGTGTATTCAACTCACAGAGTTGAACCTTCCTTTAGACAGAGCAGTTTTGAAACACTCTTTTTGTGGAATTTGCAAGTGGAGATTTCAAGCGATTTGAGGCCAATCTTAGAAATCGAAATATCTTTGTATAAAAACTAGACAGAATCATTCTCAGAAACCACTTTGTGATGTGTGCGTTCAACTCACAGAGTTTAACCTTTCTTTTCACAGAGCAGTTTGGAAACACTCTGTTTCTTAAGTCTGCAAGGGGATATTTAGACCTCCTTGAGGCCTTCGTTGGAAACGGGATTTCTTCATATAAAGCTAGACAGATGAATTCTCAGTAACTTCTTTGTGTTGTGTGAATTCAACTCACAGAGTTGAACCTTCCTTTAGACAGAGCAGTTTTGAAACACTCTTTTTGTGGATTTTACAATTGGAGATTTCAAACGATTTTAGGCCTTTTGTATTAAAGGAAATATCTTCGTTTTAAAACTAGACAGAACCATTCTCAGAAACTACTTTGTGATGTGTGCGTTCAACTCACAGAGTTTCACCTTTCTTTTCATAGAGCAGTTTGGAAACACTCTGTTTGTTAAGTTTGCAAGAGGATATTTGGACCCCTTTGAGGCCTTCGTTGGAAACGGGATTTCTCAGTTAAATGCTAGAGAGATGAATTCCCAGTAACTTCTTTGTGTTGTGTGTACTCAACTCACAGAGTTGAACCTTCCTTTAGACAGAGCAGTTTTGAAACACTCTTTTTGTGGAATTTGCAAGTGGAGATTTCAAGCGATTTGAGGCCAATCTTAGAAATCGAAATATCTTTGTATAAAAACTAGACAGAATCATTCTCAGAAAAAACTTTGTGATGTGTGCGTTCAACTCACAGAGTTTAACCTTTCTTTTCACAGAGCAGTTTGGAAACACTCTGTTTCTTAAGTCTGCAAGGGGATATTTAGACCTCCTTGAGGCCTTCGTTGGAAACGGGATTTCTTCATATAAAGCTAGACAGATGAATTCTCAGTAACTTCTTTGTGTTGTGTGTATTCAACTCACAGAGTTGAACCTTTCTTTAGACAGAGCAGATTTGAAACACTCTTTTTGTGGATTTTACAATTGGAGATTTCAAACGATTTGAGGCCTTTTGTATTAAAGGAAATATCTTCGTTTTAAAACTAGACAGAACCATTCTCAGAAACTACTTTGTGATGTGTGCGTTCAACTCACAGAGTTTCACCTTTCTTTTCATAGAGCAGTTTGGAAACACTCTGTTTGTTAAGTTTGCAAGAGGATATTTGGACCCCTTTGAGGCCTTCGTTGGAAACGGGATTTCTCAGTTAAATGCTAGACAGATGAATTCCCAGTAACTTCTTTGTGTTGTGTGTATTCAACTCACAGAGTTGAACCTTCCTTTAGACAGAGCAGTTTTGAAACACTCTTTTTGTGGAATTTGCAAGTGGAGATTTCAAGCGATTTGAGGCCAATCTTAGAAATCGAAATATCTTTGTATAAAAACTAGACAGAATCATTCTCAGAAACCACTTTGTGATGTGTGCGTTCAACTCACAGAGTTTAACCTTTCTTTTCATAGAGCAGTTTGGAAACACTCTGTTTGTTAAGTTTGCAAGAGAATATTTGGACCACTTTGAGGCCTTCGTTGGAAACGGGATTTCTCAGTTGAATGCTAGACAGATGAATTCCCAGTAACATCTTTGCGTTGTGTGTATTCAACTCACAGAGTTGAACCTTCCTTTAGACAGAGCAGTTTTGAAACACTCTTTTTGTGGAATTTGCAAGTGGAGATTTCAAGCGATTTGAGGCCAATCTTAGAAATCGAAATATCTTTGTATAAAAACTAGACAGAATCATTCTCAGAAAAAACTTTGTGATGTGTGCGTTCAACTCACAGAGTTTAACGTTTCTTTTCACACAGCAGTTTGGAAACACTCTGTTTCTTAAGTCTGCAAGGGGATATTTAGACCTCCTTGAGGCCTTCGTTGGAAACGGGATTTCTTCATATAAAGCTAGACAGATGAATTCTCAGTAACTTCTTTGTGTTGTGTGTATTCAACTCACAGAGTTGAACCTTTCTTTAGACATAGCAGATTTGAAACACTCTTTTTGTGGATTTTACAATTGGAGATTTCAAACGATTTGAGGCCTTTTGTATTAAAGGAAATATCTTCGTTTTAAAACTAGACAGAACCATTCTCAGAAACTACTTTGTGATGTGTGCGTTCAACTCACAGAGTTTCACCTTTCTTTTCATAGAGCAGTTTGGAAACACTCTGTTTGTTAAGTTTGCAAGAGGATATTTGGACCCCTTTGAGGCCTTCGTTGGAAACGGGATTTCTCAGTTAAATGCTAGACAGATGAATTCCCAGTAACTTCTTTGTGTTGTGTGTATTCAACTCACAGAGTTGAACCTTCCTTTAGACAGAGCAGTTTTGAAACACTCTTTTTGTGGAATTTGCAAGTGGAGATTTCAAGCGATTTCAGGCCAATCTTAGAAATCGAAATATCTTTGTATAAAAACTAGACAGAATCATTCTCAGAAAAAACTTTGTGATGTGTGCGTTCAACTCACAGAGTTTCACGTTTCTTTTCATAGAGCAGTTTGGAAACACTCTGTTTCTTAAGTCTGCAAGGGGATATTTAGACCTCCTTGAGGCCTTCGTTGGAAACGGGATTTCTTCATATAAAGCTAGACAGATGAATTCTCAGTAACTTCTTTGTGTTGTGTGTATTCAACTCACAGAGTTGAACCTTTCTTTAGACAGAGCAGATTTGAAACACTCTTTTTGTGGATTTTACAATTGGAGATTTCAAACGATTTTAGGCCTTTTGTATTAAAGGAAATATCTTCGTTTAAAACTAGACAGAACCATTCTCAGAAACTACTTTGTGATGTGTGCGTTCAACTCACAGAGTTTCACCTTTCCTTTCATAGAGCAGTTTGGAAACTCTCTGTTTGTTAAGTTTCAAGAGGATATTTGGACCCCTTTGAGGCCTTCGTTGGAAACGGGATTTCTCAGTTGAATGCTAGACAGATGAATTCCCAGTAACATCTTTGCGTTGTGTGTATTCAACTCACAGAGTTGAACCTTCCTTTAGACAGAGCAGTTTTGAAACACTCTTTTTGTTGAATTTGCAAGTGGAGATTTCAAGCGATTTGAGGCCAATCTTAGAAATCGAAATATCTTTGTATAAAAATTAGACAGAATCATTCTCAGAAACCACTTTGTGATGTGTGCGTTCAACTCACAGAGTTTAACCTTTCTTTTCACAGAGCAGTTTGGAAACACTCTGTTTCTTAAGTCTGCAAGGGGATATTTAGACCTCCTTGAGGCCTTCGTTGGAAACGGGATTTCTTCATATAAAGCTAGACAGATGAATTCTCAGTAACTTCTTTGTGTTGTGTGTATTCAACTCACAGAGTTGAAACTTTCTTTAGACAGAGCAGATTTGAAACACTCTTTTTGTGGATTTTACAAGTGGAGATTTCAAACGATTTGAGGCCTTTTGTATTAAAGGAAATATCTTCGTTTTAAAACTAGACAGAACCATTCTCAGAAACTACTTTGTGATGTGTGCGTTCAACTCACATAGTTTCACCTTTCTTTTCATAGAGCAGTTTGGAAACACTCTGTTTGTTAAGTTTGCAAGAGGATATTTGGACCCCTTTGAGGCCTTCGTTGGAAACGGGATTTCTCAGTTAAATGCTAGACAGATGAATTCCCAGTAACTTCTTTGTGTTGTGTGTATTCAACTCACAGAGTTGAACCTTCCTTTAGACAGAGCAGTTTTGAAACACTCTTTTTGTGGAATTTGCAAGTGGAGATTTCAAGCGATTTGAGGCCAATCTTAGAAATCGAAATATCTTTGTATAAAAACTAGACAGAATCATTCTCAGAAACCACTTTGTGATGTGTGCGTTCAACTCACAGTGTTTAACCTTTCTTTTCATAGAGCAGTTTGGAAACACTCTGTTTGTTAAGTTTGCAAGAGAATATTTGGACCATTTTGAGGCCTTCGTTGGAAACGGGATTTCTCAGTTGAATGCTAGACAGATGAATTCCCAGTAACATCTTTGCGTTGTGTGTATTCAACTCACAGAGTTGAACCTTCCTTTAGACAGAGCAGTTTTGAAACACTCTTTTTGTGGAATTTGCAAGTGGAGATTTCAAGCGATTTGAGGCCAATCTTAGAAATCGAAATATCTTTGTATAAAAACTAGACAGAATCATTCTCAGAAAAAACTTTGTGATGTGTGCGTTCAACTCACAGAGTTTAACCTTTCTTTTCACAGAGCAGTTTGGAAACACTCTGTTTCTTAAGTCTGCAAGGGGATACTTAGACCTCCTTGAGGCCTTCGTTGGAAACGGGATTTCTTCATATAAAGCTAGACAGATGAATTCTCAGTAACTTCTTTGTGTTGTGTGTATTCAACTCACAGAGTTGAACCTTTCTTTAGACAGAGCAGATTTGAAACACTCTTTTTGTGGATTTTACAAGTGGAGATTTCAAACGATTTGAGGCCTTTTGTATTAAAGGAAATATCTTCGTTTTAAAACTAGACAGAACCATTCTCAGAAACTACTTTGTGATGTGTGCGTTCAACTCACATAGTTTCACCTTTATTTTCATAGAGCAGTTTGGAAACACTCTGTTTGTTAAGTTTGCAAGAGGATATTTGGACCCCTTTGAGGCCTTCGTTGGAAACGGGATTTCTCAGTTAAATGCTAGACAGATGAATTCCCAGTAACTTCTTTGTGTTGTGTGTATTCAACTCACAGAGTTGAACCTTCCTTTAGACAGAGCAGTTTTGAAACCCTCTTTTTGTGGAATTTGCAAGTGGAGATTTCAAGCGATTTGAGGCCAATCTTAGAAATCGAAATATCTTTGTATAAAAACTAGACAGAATCATTCTCAGAAACCACTTTGTGATGTGTGCGTTCAACTCACAGAGTTTAACCTTTCTTTTCATAGAGCAGTTTGGAAACACTCTGTTTGTTAAGTTTGCAAGAGAATATTTGGACCATTTTGAGGCCTTCGTTGGAAACGGGATTTCTCAGTTGAATGCTAGACAGATGAATTCCCAGTAACATCTTTGCGTTGTGTGTATTCAACTCACAGAGTTGAACCTTCCTTTAGACAGAGCAGTTTTGAAACACTCTTTTTGTGGAATTTGCAAGTGGAGATTTCAAGCGATTTGAGGCCAATCTTAGAAATCGAAATATCTTTGTATAAAAACTAGACAGAATCATTCTCAGAAAAAACTTTGTGATGTGTGCGTTCAACTCACAGAGTTTAACCTTTCTTTTCACAGAGCAGTTTGGAAACACTCTGTTTCTTAAGTCTGCAAGGGGATACTTAGACCTCCTTGAGGCCTTCGTTGGAAACGGGATTTCTTCATATAAAGCTAGACAGATGAATTCTCAGTAACTTCTTTGTGTTGTGTGTATTCAACTCACAGAGTTGAACCTTTCTTTAGACAGAGCAGATTTGAAACACTCTTTTTGTGGATTTTACAATTGGAGATTTCAAACGATTTTAGGCCTTTTGTATTAAAGGAAATATCTTCGTTTAAAACTAGACAGAACCATTCTCAGAAACTACTTTGTGATGTGTGCGTTCAACTCACAGAGTTTCACCTTTCTTTTCATAGAGCAGTTTGGAAACACTCTGTTTGTTAAGTTTCAAGAGGATATTTGGACCCCTTTGAGGCCTTCGTTGGAAACGGGATTTCTCAGTTAAATGCTAGAGAGATGAATTCCCAGTAACTTCTTTGTGTTGTGTGTATTCAACTCACAGAGTTGAACCTTCCTTTAGACAGAGCAGTTTTGAAACACTCTTTTTGTGGAATTTGCAAGTGGAGATTTCAAGCGATTTGAGGCCAATCTTAGAAATCGAAATATCTTTGTATAAAAACTAGACAGAATCATTCTCAGAAACCACTTTGTGATGTGTGCGTTCAACTCACAGAGTTTAACCTTTCTTTTCATAGAGCAGTTTGGAAACACTCTGTTTGTTAAGTTTGCAAGAGAATATTTGGACCATTTTGAGGCCTTCGTTGGAAACGGGATTTCTCAGTTGAATGCTAGACAGATGAATTCCCAGTAACATCTTTGCGTTGTGTGTATTCAACTCACAGAGTTGAACCTTCCTTTAGACAGAGCAGTTTTGAAACACTCTTTTTGTGGAATTTGCAAGTGGAGATTTCAAGCGATTTGAGGCCAATCTTAGAAATCGAAATATCTTTGTATAAAAACTAGACAGAATCATTCTCAGAAAAAACTTTGTGATGTGTGCGTTCAACTCACAGAGTTTAACCTTTCTTTTCACAGAGCAGTTTGGAAACACTCTGTTTCTTAAGTCTGCAAGGGGATACTTAGACCTCCTTGAGGCCTTCGTTGGAAACGGGATTTCTTCATATAAAGCTAGACAGATGAATTCTCAGTAACTTCTTTGTGTTGTGTGTATTCAACTCACAGAGTTGAACCTTTCTTTAGACAGAGCAGATTTGAAACACTCTTTTTGTGGATTTTACAAGTGGAGATTTCAAACGATTTGAGGCCTTTTGTATTAAAGGAAATATCTTCGTTTTAAAACTAGACAGAACCATTCTCAGAAACTACTTTGTGATGTGTGCGTTCAACTCACATAGTTTCACCTTTCTTTTCATAGAGCAGTTTGGAAACACTCTGTTTGTTAAGTTTGCAAGAGGATATTTGGACCCCTTTGAGGCCTTCGTTGGAAACGGGATTTCTCAGTTAAATGCTAGACAGATGAATTCCCAGTAACTTCTTTGTGTTGTGTGTATTCAACTCACAGAGTTGAACCTTCCTTTAGACAGAGCAGTTTTGAAACACTCTTTTTGTGGAATTTGCAAGTGGAGATTTCAAGCGATATGAGGCCAATCTTAGAAATCGAAATATCTTTGTATAAAAACTAGACAGAATCATTCTCAAAAAAAACTTTGTGATGTGTGCGGTCAACTCACAGAGTTTAACCTTTCTTTTCACAGAGCAGTTTGGAAACACTCTGTTTCTTAAGTCTGCAAGGGGATACTTAGACCTCCTTGAGGCCTTCGTTGGAAACGGGATTTCTTCATATAAAGCTAGACAGATGAATTCTCAGTAACTTCTTTGTGTTGTGTGTATTCAACTCACAGAGTTGAACCTTTCTTTAGACAGAGCAGATTTGAAACACTCTTTTTGTGGATTTTACAAGTGGAGATTTCAAACGATTTGAGGCCTTTTGTATTAAAGGAAATATCTTCGTTTTAAAACTAGACAGAACCATTCTCAGAAACTACTTTGTGATGTGTGCGTTCAACTCACATAGTTTCACCTTTATTTTCATAGAGCAGTTTGGAAACACTCTGTTTGTTAAGTTTGCAAGAGGATATTTGGACCCCTTTGAGGCCTTCGTTGGAAACGGGATTTCTCAGTTAAATGCTAGACAGATGAATTCCCAGTAACTTCTTTGTGTTGTGTGTATTCAACTCACAGAGTTGAACCTTCCTTTAGACAGAGCAGTTTTGAAACACTCTTTTTGTGGAATTTGCAAGTGGAGATTTCAAGCGATTTGAGGCCAATCTTAGAAATCGAAATATCTTTGTATAAAAACTAGACAGAATCATTCTCAGAAACCACTTTGTGATGTGTGCGTTCAACTCACAGAGTTTAACCTTTCTTTTCATAGAGCAGTTTGGAAACACTCTGTTTGTTAAGTTTGCAAGAGAATATTTGGACCATTTTGAGGCCTTCGTTGGAAACGGGATTTCTCAGTTGAATGCTAGACAGATGAATTCCCAGTAACATCTTTGCGTTGTGTGTATTCAACTCACAGAGTTGAACCTTCCTTTAGACAGAGCAGTTTTGAAACACTCTTTTTGTGGAATTTGCAAGTGGAGATTTCAAGCGATTTGAGGCCAATCTTAGAAATCGAAATATCTTTGTATAAAAACTAGACAGAATCATTCTCAGAAAAAACTTTGTGATGTGTGCGTTCAACTCACAGAGTTTAACCTTTCTTTTCACAGAGCAGTTTGGAAACACTCTGTTTCTTAAGTCTGCAAGGGGATACTTAGACCTCCTTGAGGCCTTCGTTGGAAACGGGATTTCTTCATATAAAGCTAGACAGATGAATTCTCAGTAACTTCTTTGTGTTGTGTGTATTCAACTCACAGAGTTGAACCTTTCTTTAGACAGAGCAGATTTGAAACACTCTTTTTGTGGATTTTACAAGTGGAGATTTCAAACGATTTGAGGCCTTTTGTATTAAAGGAAATATCTTCGTTTTAAAACTAGACAGAACCATTCTCAGAAACTACTTTGTGATGTGTGCGTTCAACTCACATAGTTTCACCTTTATTTTCATAGAGCAGTTTGGAAACACTCTGTTTGTTAAGTTTGCAAGAGGATATTTGGACCCCTTTGAGGCCTTCGTTGGAAACGGGATTTCTCAGTTAAATGCTAGACAGATGAATTCCCAGTAACTTCTTTGTGTTGTGTGTATTCAACTCACAGAGTTGAACCTTCCTTTAGACAGAGCAGTTTTGAAACCCTCTTTTTGTGGAATTTGCAAGTGGAGATTTCAAGCGATTTGAGGCCAATCTTAGAAATCGAAATATCTTTGTATAAAAACTAGACAGAATCATTCTCAGAAACCACTTTGTGATGTGTGCGTTCAACTCACAGAGTTTAACCTTTCTTTTCATAGAGCAGTTTGGAAACACTCTGTTTGTTAAGTTTGCAAGAGAATATTTGGACCATTTTGAGGCCTTCGTTGGAAACGGGATTTCTCAGTTGAATGCTAGACAGATGAATTCCCAGTAACATCTTTGCGTTGTGTGTATTCAACTCACAGAGTTGAACCTTCCTTTAGACAGAGCAGTTTTGAAACACTCTTTTTGTGGAATTTGCAAGTGGAGATTTCAAGCGATTTGAGGCCAATCTTAGAAATCGAAATATCTTTGTATAAAAACTAGACAGAATCATTCTCAGAAAAAACTTTGTGATGTGTGCGTTCAACTCACAGAGTTTAACCTTTCTTTTCACAGAGCAGTTTGGAAACACTCTGTTTCTTAAGTCTGCAAGGGGATACTTAGACCTCCTTGAGGCCTTCGTTGGAAACGGGATTTCTTCATATAAAGCTAGACAGATGAATTCTCAGTAACTTCTTTGTGTTGTGTGTATTCAACTCACAGAGTTGAACCTTTCTTTAGACAGAGCAGATTTGAAACACTCTTTTTGTGGATTTTACAATTGGAGATTTCAAACGATTTTAGGCCTTTTGTATTAAAGGAAATATCTTCGTTTAAAACTAGACAGAACCATTCTCAGAAACTACTTTGTGATGTGTGCGTTCAACTCACAGAGTTTCACCTTTCTTTTCATAGAGCAGTTTGGAAACACTCTGTTTGTTAAGTTTCAAGAGGATATTTGGACCCCTTTGAGGCCTTCGTTGGAAACGGGATTTCTCAGTTAAATGCTAGAGAGATGAATTCCCAGTAACTTCTTTGTGTTGTGTGTATTCAACTCACAGAGTTGAACCTTCCTTTAGACAGAGCAGTTTTGAAACACTCTTTTTGTGGAATTTGCAAGTGGAGATTTCAAGCGATTTGAGGCCAATCTTAGAAATCGAAATATCTTTGTATAAAAACTAGACAGAATCATTCTCAGAAACCACTTTGTGATGTGTGCGTTCAACTCACAGAGTTTAACCTTTCTTTTCATAGAGCAGTTTGGAAACACTCTGTTTGTTAAGTTTGCAAGAGAATATTTGGACCATTTTGAGGCCTTCGTTGGAAACGGGATTTCTCAGTTGAATGCTAGACAGATGAATTCCCAGTAACATCTTTGCGTTGTGTGTATTCAACTCACAGAGTTGAACCTTCCTTTAGACAGAGCAGTTTTGAAACACTCTTTTTGTGGAATTTGCAAGTGGAGATTTCAAGCGATTTGAGGCCAATCTTAGAAATCGAAATATCTTTGTATAAAAACTAGACAGAATCATTCTCAGAAAAAACTTTCTGATGTGTGCGTTCAACTCACAGAGTTTAACCTTTCTTTTCACAGAGCAGTTTGGAAACACTCTGTTTCTTAAGTCTGCAAGGGGATACTTAGACCTCCTTGAGGCCTTCGTTGGAAACGGGATTTCTTCATATAAAGCTAGACAGATGAATTCTCAGTAACTTCTTTGTGTTGTGTGTATTCAACTCACAGAGTTGAACCTTTCTTTAGACAGAGCAGATTTGAAACACTCTTTTTGTGGATTTTACAAGTGGAGATTTCAAACGATTTGAGGCCTTTTGTATTAAAGGAAATATCTTCGTTTTAAAACTAGACAGAACCATTCTCAGAAACTACTTTGTGATGTGTGCGTTCAACTCACATAGTTTCACCTTTCTTTTCATAGAGCAGTTTGGAAACACTCTGTTTGTTAAGTTTGCAAGAGGATATTTGGACCCCTTTGAGGCCTTCGTTGGAAACGGGATTTCTCAGTTAAATGCTAGACAGATGAATTCCCAGTAACTTCTTTGTGTTGTGTGTATTCAACTCACAGAGTTGAACCTTCCTTTAGACAGAGCAGTTTTGAAACACTCTTTTTGTGGAATTTGCAAGTGGAGATTTCAAGCGATTTGAGGCCAATCTTAGAAATCGAAATATCTTTGTATAAAAACTAGACAGAATCATTCTCAGAAACCACTTTGTGATGTGTGCGTTCAACTCACAGAGTTTAACCTTTCTTTTCATAGAGCAGTTTCGAAACACTCTGTTAAGTTTGCAAGAGAATATTTGGACCATTTTGAGGCCTTCGTTGGAAACGGGATTTCTCAGTTGAATGCTAGACAGATGAATTCCCAGTAACATCTTTGCGTTGTGTGTATTCAACTCACAGAGTTGAACCTTCCTTTAGACAGAGCAGTTTTGAAACACTCTTTTTGTGGAATTTGCAAGTGGAGATTTCAAGCGATTTGAGGCCAATCTTAGAAATCGAAATATCTTTGTATAAAAACTAGACAGAATCATTCTCAGAAAAAACTTTGTGATGTGTGCGTTCAACTCACAGAGTTTAACCTTTCTTTTCACAGAGCAGTTTGGAAACACTCTGTTTCTTAAGTCTGCAAGGGGATACTTAGACCTCCTTGAGGCCTTCGTTGGAAACGGGATTTCTTCATATAAAGCTAGACAGATGAATTCTCAGTAACTTCTTTGTGTTGTGTGTATTCAACTCACAGAGTTGAACCTTTCTTTACACAGCGCAGATTTGAAACACTCTTTTTGTGGATTTTACAATTGGAGATTTCAAACGATTTTAGGCCTTTTGTATTAAAGGAAATATCTTCGTTTCAAACTAGACAGAACCATTCTCAGAAACTACTTTGTGATGTGTGCGTTCAACTCACAGAGTTTCACCTTTCTTTTCATAGAGCAGTTTGGAAACACTCTGTTTGTTAAGTTTCAAGAGGATATTTGGACCCCTTTGAGGCCTTCGTTGGAAACGGGATTTCTCAGTTAAATGCTAGACAGATGAATTCCCAGTAACTTCTTTGTGTTGTGTGTATTCAACTCACAGAGTTGAACCTTCCTTTAGACAGAGCAGTTTTGAAACACTCTTTTTGTGGAATTTGCAAGTGGAGATTTCAAGCGATTTGAGGCCAATCTTAGAAATCGAAATATCTTTGTATAAAAACTAGACAGAATCATTCTCAGAAACCACTTTGTGATGTGTGCGTTCAACTCACAGAGTTTAACCTTTCTTTTCATAGAGCAGTTTGGAAACACTCTGTTTGTTAAGTTTGCAAGAGAATATTTGGACCATTTTGAGGCCTTCGTTGGAAACGGGATTTCTCAGTTGAATGCTAGACAGATGAATTCCCAGTAACATCTTTGCGTTGTGTGTATTCAACTCACAGAGTTGAACCTTCCTTTAGACAGAGCAGTTTTGAAACACTCTTTTTGTGGAATTTGCAAGTGGAGATTTCAAGCGATTTAAGGCCAATCTTAGAAATCGAAATATCTTTGTATAAAAACTAGACAGAATCATTCTCAGAAAAAACTTTGTGATGTGTGCGTTCAACTCACAGAGGTTAACCTTTCTTTTCACAGAGCAGTTTGGAAACACTCTGTTTGTTAAGTCTGCAAGGGGATATTTAGACCTCCTTGAGGCCTTCGTTGGAAACGGGATTTCTCAGTTGAATGCTAGACAGATGAATTCTCAGTAACTTCTTTGTGTTGTGTGTATTCAACTCACAGAGTTGAACCTTTCTTTAGACAGAGCAGATTTGAAACACTCTTTTTGTGGATTTTACAATTGGAGATTTCAAACGATTTGAGGCCTTTTGTATTAAAGGAAATATCTTCGTTTTAAAACTAGACAGAACCATTCTCAGAAACTACTTTGTGATGTGTGCGTTCAACTCACAGAGTTTCACCTTTCTTTTCATAGAGCAGTTTGGAAACACTCTGTTTGTTAAGTTTGCAAGAGGATATTTGGACCCCTTTGAGGCCTTCGTTGGAAACGGGATTTCTCAGTTAAATGCTAGACAGATGAATTCCCAGTAACTTCTTTGTGTTGTGTGTATTCAACTCACAGAGTTGAACCTTTCTTTAGACAGAGCAGTTTTGAAACACTCTTTTTGTGGAATTTGCAAGTGGAGATTTCAAGCGATTTGAGGCCAATCTTAGAAATCGAAATATCTTTGTATAAAAACTAGACAGAATCATTCTCAGAAACCACTTTGTGATGTGTGCGTTCAACTCACAGAGTTTAACCTTTCTTTTCATAGAGCAGTTTGGAAACACTCTGTTTGTTAAGTTTGCAAGAGAATATTTGGACCACTTTGAGGCCTTCGTTGGAAACGGGATTTCTCAGTTGAATGCTAGACAGATGAATTCCCAGTAACATCTTTGCGTTGTGTGTATTCAACTCACAGAGATGAACCTTCCTTTAGACAGAGCAGTTTTGAAACACTCTTTTTGTGGAATTTGCAAGTGGAGATTTCAAACGATTTGAGGCCAATCTTAGAAATCGAAATATCTTTGTATAAAAACTAGACAGAATCATTCTCAGAAAAAACTTTGTGATGTGTGCGTTCAACTCACAGAGTTTAACCGTTCTTTTCACAGAGCAGTTTGGAAACACTCTGTTTCTTAAGTCTGCAAGGGGATATTTAGACCTCCTTGAGGCCTTCGTTGGAAACGGGATTTCTTCATATAAAGCTAGACAGATGAATTCTCAGTAACTTCTTTGTGTTGTGTGTATTCAACTCACAGAGTTGAACCTTTCTTTAGACAGAGCAGATTTGAAACACTCTTTTTGTGGATTTTACAAGTGGAGATTTCAAAGGATTTGAGGCCTTTTGTATTAAAGGAAATATCTTCGTTTTAAAACTAGACAGAACCATTCTCAGAAACTACTTTGTGATGTGTGCGTTCAACTCACATAGTTTCACCTTTCTTTTCATAGAGCAGTTTGGAAACACTCTGTTTGTTAAGTTTGCAAGAGGATTTTTGGACCCCTTTGAGGCCTTCTTTGGAAACGGGATTTCTCAGTTGAATGCTAGACAGATGAATTCCCAGTAACATCTTTGCGTTGTGTGTATTCAACTCACAGAGTTGAACCTTCCTTTAGACAGAGCAGTTTTGAAACACTCTTTTTGTGGAATTTGCAAGTGGAGATTTCAAGCGATTTGAGGCCAATCTTAGAAATCGAAATATCTTTGTATAAAAACTAGACAGAATCATTCTCAGAAGCCACTTTGTGATGTGTGCGTTCAACTCACAGAGTTTAACCTTTCTTTTCATAGAGCAGTTTGGAAACACTCTGTTTGTTAAGTTTGCAAGAGAATATTTGGACCACTTTGAGGCCTACGTTGGAAACGGGATTTCTCAGTTGAATGCTAGACAGATGAATTCCCAGTAATATCTTTGCGTTGTGTGTATTCAACTCACAGAGTTGAACCTTCCTTTAGACAGAGCAGTTTTGAAACACTCTTTTTGTGGAATTTGCAAGTGGAGATTTCAAGCGATTTGAGGCCAATCTTAGAAATCGAAATATCTTTGTATAAAAACTAGACAGAATCATTCTCAGAAACCACTTTGTGATGTGTGCGTTCAACTCACAGAGTTTAACCTTTCTTTTCACAGAGCAGTTTGGAAACACTCTGTTTGTTAAGTCTGCAAGGGGATATTTAGACCTCCTTGAGGCCTTCGTTGGAAACGGGATTTCTTCACATAAAGCTAGACAGATGAATTCTCAGTAACTTCTTTGTGTTGTGTGTATTCAACTCACAGAGTTGAACCTTTCTTTAGACAGAGCAGATTTGAAACACTCTTTTTGTGGATTTTACAATTGGAGATTTCAAACGATTTGAGGCCTTTTGTATTAAAGGAAATATCTTCGTTTTAAAACTAGACAGAACCATTCTCAGAAACTACTTTGTGATGTGTGCGTTCAACTCACAGAGTTTCACCTTTCTTTTCATAGAGCAGTTTGGAAACACTCTGTTTGTTAAGTTTGCAAGAGGATATTTGGACCCCTTTGAGGCCTTCGTTGGAAACGGGATTTCTCAGTTAAATGCTAGACAGATGAATTCCCAGTAACTTCTTTGTGTTGTGTGTATTCAACTCACAGAGTTGAACCTTTCTTTAGACAGAGCAGTTTTGAAACACTCTTTTTGTGGAATTTGCAAGTGGAGATTTCAAGCGATTTGAGGCCAATCTTAGAAATCGAAATATCTTTGTATAAAAACTAGACAGAATCATTCTCAGAAACCACTTTGTGATGTGTGCGTTCAACTCACAGAGTTTAACCTTTCTTTTCATAGAGCAGTTTGGAAACACTCTGTTTGTTAAGTTTGCAAGAGAATATTTGGATCATTTTGAGGCCTTCGTTGGAAACGGGATTTCTCAGTTGAATGCTAGACAGATGAATTCCCAGTAACATCTTTGCGTTGTGTGTATTCAACTCACAGAGTTGAACCTTCCTTTAGACAGAGCAGTTTTGAAACACTCTTTTTGTGGAATTTGCAAGTGGAGATTTCAAGCGATTTGAGGCCAATCTTAGAAATCGAAATATCTTTGTATAAAAACTAGACAGAATCATTCTCAGAAAAAACTTTGTGATGTGTGCGTTCAACTCACAGAGTTTAACCTTTCTTTTCACAGAGCAGTTTGGAAACACTCTGTTTCTTAAGTCTGCAAGGGGATACTTACACCTCCTTGAGGCCTTCGTTGGAAACGGGATTTCTTCATATAAAGCTAGACAGATGAATTCTCAGTAACTTCTTTGTGTTGTGTGTATTCAACTCACAGAGTTGAACCTTTCTTTAGACAGAGCAGATTTGAAACACTCTTTTTGTGGATTTTACAATTGGAGATTTCAAACGATTTGAGGCCTTTTGTATTAAAGGAAATATCTTCGTTTTAAAACTAGACAGAACCATTCTCAGAAACTACTTTGTGATGTGTGCGTTCAACTCACATAGTTTCACCTTTCTTTTCATAGAGCAGTTTGGAAACACTCTGTTTGTTAAGTTTGCAAGAGGATTTTTGGACCCCTTTGAGGCCTTCGTTGGAAACGGGATTTCTCAGTTGAATGCTAGACAGATGAATTCCCAGTAACATCTTTGCGTTGTGTGTATTCAACTCACAGAGTTGAACCTTCCTTTAGACAGAGCAGTTTTGAAACACTCTTTTTGTGGAATTTGCAAGTGGAGATTTCAAGCGATTTGAGGCCAATCTTAGAAATCGAAATATCTTTGTATAAAAACTAGACAGAATCATTCTCAGAAGCCACTTTGTGATGTGTGCGTTCAACTCACAGAGTTTAACCTTTCTTTTCATAGAGCAGTTTGGAAACACTCTGTTTGTTAAGTTTGCAAGAGAATATTTGGACCACTTTGAGGCCTACGTTGGAAACGGGATTTCTCAGTTGAATGCTAGACAGATGAATTCCCAGTAACATCTTTGCGTTGTGTGTATTCAACTCACAGAGTTGAACCTTCCTTTAGACAGAGCAGTTTTGAAACACTCTTTTTGTGGAATTTGCAAGTGGAGATTTCAAGCGATTTGAGGCCAATCTTAGAAATCGAAATATCTTTGTATAAAAACTAGACAGAATCATTCTCAGAAACCACTTTGTGATGTGTGCGTTCAACTCACAGAGTTTAACCTTTCTTTTCACAGAGCAGTTTGGAAACACTCTGTTTGTTAAGTCTGCAAGGGGATATTTAGACCTCCTTGAGGCCTTCGTTGGAAACGGGATTTCTTCACATAAAGCTAGACAGATGAATTCTCAGTAACTTCTTTGTGTTGTGTGTATTCAACTCACAGAGTTGAACCTTTCTTTAGACAGAGCAGATTTGAAACACTCTTTTTGTGGATTTTACAATTGGAGATTTCAAACGATTTGAGGCCTTTTGTATTAAAGGAAATATCTTCGTTTTAAAACTAGACAGAACCATTCTCAGAAACTACTTTGTGATGTGTGCGTTCAACTCACAGAGTTTCACCTTTCTTTTCATAGAGCAGTTTGGAAACACTCTGTTTGTTAAGGTTGCAAGAGGATATTTGGACCCCTTTGAGGCCTTCGTTGGAAACGGGATTTCTCAGTTAAATGCTATAGAGATGAATTCCCAGTAACTTCTTTGTGTTGTGTGTATTCAACTCACAGAGTTGAACCTTCCTTTAGACAGAGCAGTTTTGAAACACTCTTTTTGTGGAATTTGCAAGTGGAGATTTCAAGCGATTTGAGGCCAATCTTAGAAATCGAAATATCTTTGTATAAAAACTAGACAGAATCATTCTCAGAAACCACTTTGTGATGTGTGCGTTCAACTCACAGAGTTTAACCTTTCTTTTCATAGAGCAGTTTGGAAACACTCTGTTTGTTAAGTTTGCAAGAGAATATTTGGACCACTTTGAGGCCTTCGTTGGAAACGGGATTCCTCAGTTGAATGCTAGACAGATGAATTCCCAGTAACATCTTTGCGTTGTGTGTATACAACTCACAGAGATGAACCTTCCTTTAGACAGAGCAGTTTTGAAACACTCTTTTTGTGGAATTTGCAAGTGGAGATTTCAAGCGATTTGAGGCCAATCTTAGAAATCGAAATATCTTTGTATAAAAACTAGACAGAATCATTCTCAGAAAAAACTTTGTGATGTGTGCGTTCAACTCACAGAGTTTAACCTTTCTTTTCACAGAGCAGTTTGGAAACACTCTGTTTCTTAAGTCTGCAAGGGGATATTTAGACCTCCTTGAGGCCTTCGTTGGAAACGGGATTTCTTCATATAAAGCTAGACAGATGAATTCTCAGTAACTTCTTTGTGTTGTGTGTATTCAACTCACAGAGTTGAACCTTTCTTTAGACAGAGCAGATTTGAAACACTCTTTTTGTGGATTTTACAAGTGGAGATTTCAAACGATTTGAGGCCTTTTGTATTAAAGGAAATATCTTCGTTTTAAAACTAGACAGAACCATTCTCAGAAACTGCTTTGTGATGTGTGCGTTCAACTCACATAGTTTCACCTTTCTTTTCATAGAGCAGTTTGGAAACACTCTGTTTGTTAAGTTTGCAAGAGGATATTTGGACCCCTTTGAGGCCTTCGTTGGAAACGGGATTTCTCAGTTAAATTCTAGACAGATGAATTCCCAGTAACTTCTTTGTGTTGTGTGTATTCAACTCACAGAGTTGAACCTTCCTTTAGACAGAGCAGTTTTGAAACACTCTTTTTGTGGAATTTGCAAGTGGAGATTTCAAGCGATTTGAGGCCAATCTTAGAAATCGAAATATCTTTGTATAAAAACTAGACAGAATCATTCTCAGAAACCACTTTGTGATGTGTGCGTTCAACTCACAGAGTTTAACCTTTCTTTTCATAGAGCAGTTTGGAAACACTCTGTTTGTTAAGTTTGCAAGAGAATATTTGGACCATTTTGAGGACTTCGTTGGAAACGGGATTTCTCAGTTGAATGCTAGACAGATGAATTCCCAGTAACATCTTTGCGTTGTGTGTATTCAACTCACAGAGTTGAACCATCCTTTAGACAGAGCAGTTTTGAAACACTCTTTTTGTGGAATTTGCAAGTGGAGATTTCAAGCGATTTGAGGCCAATCTTAGAAATCGAAATATCTTTGTATAAAAACTAGACAGAATCATTCTCAGAAACCACTTTGTGATGTGTGCGTTCAACTCACAGAGTTTAACCTTTCTTTTCATAGAGCAGTTTGGAAACACTCTGTTTGTTAAGTTTGCAAGAGAATATTTGGACCACTTTGAGGCCTACGTTGGAAACGGGATTTCTCAGTTGAATGCTAGACAGATGAATTCCCAGTAACATCTTTGCGTTGTGTGTATTCAACTCACAGAGTTGAACCTTCCTTTAGACAGAGCAGTTTTGAAACACTCTTTTTGTGGAATTTGCAAGTGGAGATTTCAAGCGATTTGAGGCCAATCTTAGAAATCGAAATATCTTTGTATAAAAACTAGACAGAATCATTCTCAGAAACCACTTTGTGATGTGTGCGTTCAACTCACAGAGTTTAACCTTTCTTTTCATAGAGCAGTTTGGAAACACTCTGTTTGTTAAGTTTGCAAGAGAATATTTGGACCATTTTGAGGCCTTCGTTGGAAACGGGATTTCTCAGTTGAATGCTAGACAGATGAATTCCCAGTAACATCTTTGCGTTGTGTGTATTCAACTCACAGGGTTGAACCTTCCTTTAGACAGAGCAGTTTTGAAACACTCTTTTTGTGGAATTTGCAAGTGGAGATTTCAAGCGATTTGAGGCCAATCTTAGAAATCGAAATATCTTTGTATAAAAACTAGAAAGAATCATTCTCAGAAAAAACTTTGTGATGTGTGCGTTCAACTCACAGAGTTTAACGTATCTTTTCACAGAGCAGTTTGGAAACACTCTGTTTCTTAAGTCTGCAAGGGGATATTCAGACCTCCTTGAGGCCTTCGTTGGAAACGGGATTTCTTCATATAAAGCTAGACAGATGAATTCTCAGTAACTTCTTTGTGTTGTGTGTATTCAACTCACAGAGTTGAACCTTTCTTTAGACAGAGCAGATTTGAAACACTCTTTTTGTGGATTTTACAATTGGAGATTTCAAACGATTTGAGGCCTTTTGTATTAAAGGAAATATCTTCGTTTTAAAACTAGACAGAACCATTCTCAGAAACTACTTTGTGATGTGTGCATTCAACTCACAGAGTTTCACCTTTCTTTTCATAGAGCAGTTTGGAAACACTCTGTTTGTTAAGTTTGCAAGAGGATATTTGGACCCCTTTGAGGCCTTCGTTGGAAACGGGATTTCTCAGTTAAATGCTAGAGAGATGAATTCCCAGTAACTTCTTTGTGTTGTGTGTATTCAACTCACAGAGTTGAACCTTCCTTTAGACAGAGCAGTTTTGAAACACTCTTTTTGTGGAATTTGCAAGTGGAGATTTCAAGCGAATTGAGGCCAATCTTAGAAATCGAAATATCTTTGTATAAAAACTAGACAGAATCATTCTCAGAAAAAACTTTGTGATGTGTGCGTTCAACTCACAGAGTTTAACCTTTCTTTTCACAGAGCAGTTTGGAAACACTCTGTTTCTTAAGTCTGCAAGGGGATATTTAGACCTCCTTGAGGCCTTCGTTGGAAACGGGATTTCTTCATATAAAGCTAGACAGATGAATTCTCAGTAACTTCTTTGTGTTGTGTGTATTCAACTCACAGAGTTGAACCTTTCTTTAGAGAGAGCAGATTTGAAACACTCTTTTTGTGGATTTTACAATTGGAGATTTCAAACGATTTGAGGCCTTTTGTATTAAAGGAAATATCTTCGTTTTAAAACTAGACAGAACCATTCTCAGAAGCTACTTTGTGATGTGTGCGTTCAACTCACAGAGTTTCACCTTTCTTTTCATAGAGCAGTTTGGAAACACTCTGTTTGTTAAGTTTGCAAGAGGATATTTGGACCCCTTTGAGGCCTTCGTTGGAAACGGGTTTTCTCAGTTAAATGCTAGACAGATGAATTCCCAGTAACTTCTTTGTGTTGTGTGTATTCAACTCACAGAGTTGAACCTTCGTTTAGACAGAGCAGTTTTGAAACACTCTTTTTGTGGAATTTGCAAGTGGAGATTTCAAGCGATTTGAGGCCAATCTTAGAAATCGAAATATCTTTGTATAAAAACTAGACAGAATCATTCTCAGAAACCACTTTGTGATGTGTGCGTTCAACTCACAGAGTTTAACCTTTCTTTTCATAGAGCAGTTTGGAAACACTCTGTTTGTTAAGTTTGCAAGAGAATATTTGGACCACTTTGAGGCCTTCGTTGGAAACGGGATTTCTCAGTTGAATGCTAGACAGATGAATTCCCAGTAACATCTTTGCGTTGTGTGTATTCAACTCACAGAATTGAACCTTCCTTTAGACAGAGCAGTTTTGAAACACTCTTTTTGTGGAATTTGCAAGTGGAGATTTCAAGCGATTTGAGGCCAATCTTAGAAATCGAAATATCTTTGTATAAAAACTAGACAGAATCATTCTCAGAAAAAACTTTGTGATGTGTGCGTTCAACTCACAGAGTTTAACCTTTCTTTTCACAGAGCAGTTTGGAAACACTCTGTTTCTTAAGTCTGCAAGGGGATATTTAGACCTCCTTGAGGCCTTCGTTGGAAATGGGATTTCTTCATATAAAGCTAGACAGATGAATTCTCAGTAACTTCTTTGTGTTGGGTGTATTCAACTCACAGAGTTGAACCTTTCTTTAGACAGAGCAGATTTGAAACACTCATTTTGTGGATTTTACAAGTGGAGATTTCAAACGATTTGAGGCCTTTTGTATTAAAGGAAATATCTTCGTTTAAAACTAGACAGAACCATTCTCAGAAACTACTTTGTGATGTGTGCGTTCAACTCACAGAGTTTCACCTTTCTTTTCATAGAGCAGTTTGGAAACACTCTGTTTGTTAAGTTTCAAGAGGATATTTGGACCCCTTTGAGGCCTTCGTTGGAAACGGGATTTCTCAGTTAAATGCTAGACAGATGAATTCCCAGTAACTTCTTTGTGTTGTGTGTATTCAACTCACAGAGTTGAACCTTCCTTTAGACAGAGCAGTTTTGAAACACTCTTTTTGTGGAATTTGCAAGTGGAGATTTCATGCGATTTGAGGCCAATCTTAGAAATCGAAATATCTTTGTATAAAAACTAGACAGAATCATTCTCAGAAACCACTTTGTGATGTGTGCGTTCAACTCACAGAGTTTAACCTTTCTTTTCATAGAGCAGTTTGGAAACACTCTGTTTGTTAAGTTTGCAAGAGAATATTTGGACCATTTTGAGGCCTTCGTTGGAAACGGGATTTCTCAGTTGAATGCTAGACAGATGAATTCCCAGTAACATCTTTGCGTTTTGTGTATTCAACTCACAGTGTTGAACATTCCTTTAGACAGAGCAGTTTTGAAACACTCTTTTTGTGGAATTTGCAAGTGGAGATTTCAAGCGATTTGAGGCCAATCTTAGAAATCGAAATATCTTTGTATAAAAACTAGACAGAGTCATTCTCAGAAAAAACTTTGTGATGTGTGCGTTCAACTCACAGAGTTTAACCTTTCTTTTCACAGAGCAGTTTGGAAACACTCTGTTTCTTAAGTCTGCAAGGGGATACTTAGACCTCCTTGAGGCCTTCGTTGGAAACGGGATTTCTTCATATAAAGCTAGACAGATGAATTCTCAGTAACTTCTTTGTGTTGTGTGTATTCAACTCACTGAGTTGAACCTTTCTTTAGACAGAGCAGATTTGAAACACTCTTTTTGTGGATTTTAAAATTGGAGATTTCAAACGATTTGAGGCCTTTTGTATTAAAGGAAATATCTTCGTTTAAAACTAGACAGAACCATTCTCAGAAACTACTTTGTGATGTGTGCGTTCAACTCACAGAGTTTCACCTTTCTTTTCATAGAGCAGTTTGGAAACACTCTGTTTGTTAAGTTTCAAGAGGATATTTGGACCCCTTTGAGGCCTTCGTTGGAAACGGGATTTCTCAGTTAAATGCTAGACAGATGAATTCCCAGTAACTTCTTTGTGTTGTGTGTATTCAACTCACAGAGTTGAACCTTCCTTTAGACAGAGCAGTTTTGAAACACTCTTTTTGTGGAATTTGCAAGTGGAGATTTCATGCGATTTGAGGCCAATCTTAGAAATCGAAATATCTTTGTATAAAAACTAGACAGAATCATTCTCAGAAACCACTTTGTGATGTGTGCGTTCAACTCACAGAGTTTAACCTTTCTTTTCATAGAGCAGTTTGGAAACACTCTGTTTGTTAAGTTTGCAAGAGAATATTTGGACCATTTTGAGGCCTTCGTTGGAAACGGGATTTCTCAGTTGAATGCTAGACAGATGAATTCCCAGTAACATCTTTGCGTTTTGTGTATTCAACTCACAGTGTTGAACATTCCTTTAGACAGAGCAGTTTTGAAACACTCTTTTTGTGGAATTTGCAAGTGGAGATTTCAAGCGATTTGAGGCCAATCTTAGAAATCGAAATATCTTTGTATAAAAACTAGACAGAATCATTCTCAGAAAAAACTTTGTGATGTGTGCGTTCAACTCACAGAGTTTAACCTTTCTTTTCACAGAGCAGTTAGGAAACACTCTGTTTCTTAAGTCTGCAAGGGGATATTTAGACCTCCTTGAGGCCTTCGTTGGAAACGGGATTTCTTCATATAAAGCTAGACAGATGAATTCTCAGTAACTTCTTTGTGTTGTGTGAATTCAACTCACAGAGTTGAACCTTCCTTTAGACAGAGCAGTTTTGAAACACTCTTTTTGTGGATTTTACAATTGGAAATTTCAAACGATTTGAGGTCTTTTGTATTAAAGGAAATATCTTCGTTTTAAAACTAGACAGAACCATTCTCAGAAACTACTTTGTGATGTGTGCGTTCAACTCACAGAGTTTCACCTTTCTTTTCATAGAGCAGTTTGGAAACACTCTGTTTGTTAAGTTTGCAAGAGGATAATTGGACCCCTTTGAGGCCTTCGTTGGAAACGGGATTTCTCAGTTAAATGCTAGAGAGATGAATTCCCAGTAACTTCTTTGTGTTGTGTGTATTCAACTCACAGAGTTGAACCTTCCTTTAGACAGAGCAGTTTTGAAACACTCTTTTTGTGGAATTTGCAAGTGGAGATTTCATGCGATTTGAGGCCAATCTTAGAAATCGAAATATCTTTGTATAAAAACTAGACAGAATCATTCTCAGAAACCACTTTGTGATGTGTGCGTTCAACTCACAGAGTTTAACCTTTCTTTTCATAGAGCAGTTTGGAAACACTCTGTTTGTTAAGTTTGCAAGAGAATATTTGGACCATTTTGAGGCCTTCGTTGGAAACGGGATTTCTCAGTTGAATGCTAGACAGATGAATTCCCAGTAACATCTTTGCGTTTTGTGTATTCAACTCACAGTGTTGAACATTCCTTTAGACAGAGCAGTTTTGAAACACTCTTTTTGTGGAATTTGCAAGTGGAGATTTCAAGCGATTTGAGGCCAATCTTAGAAATCGAAATATCTTTGTATAAAAACTAGACAGAATCATTCTCAGAAAAAACTTTGTGATGTGTGCGTTCAACTCACAGAGTTTAACCTTTCTTTTCACAGAGCAGTTTGGAAACACTCTGTTTCTTAAGTCTGCAAGGGGATACTTAGACCTCCTTGAGGCCTTCGTTGGAAACGGGATTTCTTCATATAAAGCTAGACAGATGAATTCTCAGTAACTTCTTTGTGTTGTGTGTATTCAACTCACTGAGTTGAACCTTTCTTTAGACAGAGCAGATTTGAAACACTCTTTTTGTGGATTTTACAATTGGAGATTTCAAACGATTTGAGGCCTTTTGTATTAAAGGAAATATCTTCGTTTTAAAACTAGACAGAACCATTCTCAGAAACTACTTTGTGATGTGTGCGTTCAACTCACAGAGTTTCACCTTTCTTTTCATAGAGCAGTTTGGAAACACTCTGTTTGTTAAGTTTGCAAGAGGATATTTGGACCCCTTTGAGGCCTTCGTTGGAAACGGGATTTCTCAGTTAAATGCTAGACAGATGAATTCCCAGTAACTTCTTTGTGTTGTGTGTATTCAACTCACAGAGTTGAACCTTCCTTTAGACAGAGCAGTTTTGAAACACTCTTTTTGTGGAATTTGCAAGTGGAGATTTCATGCGATTTGAGGCCAATCTTAGAAATCGAAATATCTTTGTATAAAAACTAGACAGAATCATTCTCAGAAACCACTTTGTGATGTGTGCGTTCAACTCACAGAGTTTAACCTTTCTTTTCATAGAGCAGTTTGGAAACACTCTGTTTGTTAAGTTTGCAAGAGAATATTTGGACCATTTTGAGGCCTTCGTTGGAAACGGGATTTCTCAGTTGAATGCTAGACAGATGAATTCCCAGTAACATCTTTGCGTTTTGTGTATTCAACTCACAGTGTTGAACATTCCTTTAGACAGAGCAGTTTTGAAACACTCTTTTTGTGGAATTTGCAAGTGGAGATTTCAAGCGATTTGAGGCCAATCTTAGAAATCGAAATATCTTTGTATAAAAACTAGACAGAATCATTCTCAGAAAAAACTTTGTGATGTGTGCGTTCAACTCACAGAGTTTAACCTTTCTTTTCACAGAGCAGTTTGGAAACACTCTGTTTGTTAAGTCTGCAAGGGGATATTTAGACCTCCTTGAGGCCTTCGTTGGAAACGGGATTTCTTCATATAAAGCTAGACAGATGAATTCTCAGTAACTTCTTTGTGTTGTGTGTATTCAACTCACAGAGTTGAACCTTTCTTTAGACAGAGCAGATTTGAAACACTCTTTTTGTGGATTTTACAATTGGAGATTTCAAACGATTTGAGGCCTTTTGTATTAAAGGAAATATCTTCGTTTAAAACTAGACAGAACCATTCTCAGAAACTACTTTGTGATGTGTGCGTTCAACTCACAGAGTTTCACCTTTCTTTTCATAGAGCAGTTTGGAAACACTCTGTTTGTTAAGTTTGCAAGAGGATATTTGGACCCCTTTGAGGCCATCGTTGGAAATGGGATTTCTCAGTTAAATGCTAGACAGATGAATTCCCAGTAACTTCTTTGCGTTGTGTGTATTCAACTCACAGAGTTGAACCTTCCTTTAGACAGAGCAGTTTTGAAACACTCTTTTTGTGGAATTTGCAAGTGGAGATTTCAAGCGAATTGAGGCCAATCTTAGAAATCGAAATATCTTTGTATAAAAACTAGACAGAATCATTCTCAGAAAAAACTTTGTGATGTGTGCGTTCAACTCACAGAGTTTAACCTTTCTTTTCACAGAGCAGTTTGGAAACACTCTGTTTCTTAAGTCTGCAAGGGGATATTTAGACCTCCTTGAGGCCTTCGTTGGAAACGGGATTTCTTCATATAAAGCTAGACAGATGAATTCTCAGTAACTTCTTTGTGTTGTGTGTATTCAACTCACAGAGTTGAACCTTTCTTTAGAGAGAGCAGATTTGAAACACTCTTTTTGTGGATTTTACAATTGGAGATTTCAAACGATTTGAGGCCTTTTGTATTAAAGGAAATATCTTCGTTTTAAAACTAGACAGAACCATTCTCAGAAGCTACTTTGTGATGTGTGCGTTCAACTCACAGAGTTTCACCTTTCTTTTCATAGAGCAGTTTGGAAACACTCTGTTTGTTAAGTTTGCAAGAGGATATTTGGACCCCATTGAGGCCTTCGTTGGAAACGGGTTTTCTCAGTTAAATGCTAGACAGATGAATTCCCAGTAACTTCTTTGTGTTGTGTGTATTCAACTCACAGAGTTGAACCTTCCTTTAGACAGAGCAGTTTTGAAACACTCTTTTTGTGGAATTTGCAAGTGGAGATTTCAAGCGATTTGAGGCCAATCTTAGAAATCGAAATATCTTTGTATAAAAACTAGACAGAATCATTCTCAGAAACCACTTTGTGATGTGTGCGTTCAACTCACAGAGTTTAACCTTTCTTTTCATAGAGCAGTTTGGAAACACTCTGTTTGTTAAGTTTGCAAGAGAATATTTGGACCACTTTGAGGCCTTCGTTGGAAACGGGATTTCTCAGTTGAATGCTAGACAGATGAATTCCCAGTAACATCTTTGCGTTGTGTGTATTCAACTCACAGAATTGAACCTTCCTTTAGACAGAGCAGTTTTGAAACACTCTTTTTGTGGAATTTGCAAGTGGAGATTTCAAGCGATTTGAGGCCAATCTTAGAAATCGAAATATCTTTGTATAAAAACTAGACAGAATCATTCTCAGAAAAAACTTTGTGATGTGTGCGTTCAACTCACAGAGTTTAACCTTTCTTTTCACAGAGCAGTTTGGAAACACTCTGTTTCTTAAGTCTGCAAGGGGATATTTAGACCTCCTTGAGGCCTTCGTTGGAAACGGGATTTCTTCATATAAAGCTAGACAGATGAATTCTCAGTAACTTCTTTGTGTTGTGTGTATTCAACTCACAGAGTTGAACCTTTCTTTAGACAGAGCAGATTTGAAACACTCATTTTGTGGATTTTACAAGTGGAGATTTCAAACGATTTGAGGCCTTTTGTATTAAAGGAAATATCTTCGTTTAAAACTAGACAGAACCATTCTCAGAAACTACTTTGTGATGTGTGCGTTCAACTCACAGAGTTTCACCTTTCTTTTCATAGAGCAGTTTGGAAACACTCTGTTTGTTAAGTTTCAAGAGGATATTTGGACCCCTTTGAGGCCTTCGTTGGAAACGGGATTTCTCAGTTAAATGCTAGACAGATGAATTCCCAGTAACTTCTTTGTGTTGTGTGTATTCAACTCACAGAGTTGAACCTTCCTTTAGACAGAGCAGTTTTGAAACACTCTTTTTGTGGAATTTGCAAGTGGAGATTTCATGCGATTTGAGGCCAATCTTAGAAATCGAAATATCTTTGTATAAAAACTAGACAGAATCATTCTCAGAAACCACTTTGTGATGTGTGCGTTCAACTCACAGAGTTTAACCTTTCTTTTCATAGAGCAGTTTGGAAACACTCTGTTTGTTAAGTTTGCAAGAGAATATTTGGACCATTTTGAGGCCTTCGTTGGAAACGGGATTTCTCAGTTGAATGCTAGACAGATGAATTCCCAGTAACATCTTTGCGTTTTGTGTATTCAACTCACAGTGTTGAACATTCCTTTAGACAGAGCAGTTTTGAAACACTCTTTTTGTGGAATTTGCAAGTGGAGATTTCAAGCGATTTGAGGCCAATCTTAGAAATCGAAATATCTTTGTATAAAAACTAGACAGAATCATTCTCAGAAAAAACTTTGTGATGTGTGCGTTCAACTCACAGAGTTTAACCTTTCTTTTCACAGAGCAGTTTGGAAACACTCTGTTTCTTAAGTCTGCAAGGGGATACTTAGACCTCCTTGAGGCCTTCGTTGGAAACGGGATTTCTTCATATAAAGCTAGACAGATGAATTCTCAGTAACTTCTTTGTGTTGTGTGTATTCAACTCACTGAGTTGAACCTTTCTTTAGACAGAGCAGATTTGAAACACTCTTTTTGTGGATTTTAAAATTGGAGATTTCAAACGATTTGAGGCCTTTTGTATTAAAGGAAATATCTTCGTTTAAAACTAGACAGAACCATTCTCAGAAACTACTTTGTGATGTGTGCGTTCAACTCACAGAGTTTCACCTTTCTTTTCATAGAGCAGTTTGGAAACACTCTGTTTGTTAAGTTTCAAGAGGATATTTGGACCCCTTTGAGGCCTTCGTTGGAAACGGGATTTCTCAGTTAAATGCTAGACAGATGAATTCCCAGTAACTTCTTTGTGTTGTGTGTATTCAACTCACAGAGTTGAACCTTCCTTTAGACAGAGCAGTTTTGAAACACTCTTTTTGTGGAATTTGCAAGTGGAGATTTCATGCGATTTGAGGCCAATCTTAGAAATCGAAATATCTTTGTATAAAAACTAGACAGAATCATTCTCAGAAACCACTTTGTGATGTGTGCGTTCAACTCACAGAGTTTAACCTTTCTTTTCATAGAGCAGTTTGGAAACACTCTGTTTGTTAAGTTTGCAAGAGAATATTTGGACCATTTTGAGGCCTTCGTTGGAAACGGGATTTCTCAGTTGAATGCTAGACAGATGAATTCCCAGTAACATCTTTGCGTTTTGTGTATTCAACTCACAGTGTTGAACATTCCTTTAGACAGAGCAGTTTTGAAACACTCTTTTTGTGGAATTTGCAAGTGGAGATTTCAAGCGATTTGAGGCCAATCTTAGAAATCGAAATATCTTTGTATAAAAACTAGACAGAATCATTCTCAGAAAAAACTTTGTGATGTGTGCGTTCAACTCACAGAGTTTAACCTTTCTTTTCACAGAGCAGTTTGGAAACACTCTGTTTGTTAAGTCTGCAAGGGGATATTTAGACCTCCTTGAGGCCTTCGTTGGAAACGGGATTTCTTCATATAAAGCTAGACAGATGAATTCTCAGTAACTTCTTTGTGTTGTGTGTATTCAACTCACAGAGTTGAACCTTTCTTTAGACAGAGCAGATTTGAAACACTCATTTTGTGGATTTTACAAGTGGAGATTTCAAACGATTTGAGGCCTTTTGTATTAAAGGAAATATCTTCGTTTAAAACTAGACAGAACCATTCTCAGAAACTACTTTGTGATGTGTGCGTTCAACTCACAGAGTTTCACCTTTCTTTTCATAGAGCAGTTTGGAAACACTCTGTTTGTTAAGTTTCAAGAGGATATTTGGACCCCTTTGAGGCCTTCGTTGGAAACGGGATTTCTCAGTTAAATGCTAGACAGATGAATTCCCAGTAACTTCTTTGTGTTGTGTGTATTCAACTCACAGAGTTGAACCTTCCTTTAGACAGAGCAGTTTTGAAACACTCTTTTTGTGGAATTTGCAAGTGGAGATTTCATGCGATTTGAGGCCAATCTTAGAAATCGAAATATCTTTGTATAAAAACTAGACAGAATCATTCTCAGAAACCACTTTGTGATGTGTGCGTTCAACTCACAGAGTTTAACCTTTCTTTTCATAGAGCAGTTTGGAAACACTCTGTTTGTTAAGTTTGCAAGAGAATATTTGGACCATTTTGAGGCCTTCGTTGGAAACGGGATTTCTCAGTTGAATGCTAGACAGATGAATTCCCAGTAACATCTTTGCGTTTTGTGTATTCAACTCACAGTGTTGAACATTCCTTTAGACAGAGCAGTTTTGAAACACTCTTTTTGTGGAATTTGCAAGTGGAGATTTCAAGCGATTTGAGGCCAATCTTAGAAATCGAAATATCTTTGTATAAAAACTAGACAGAATCATTCTCAGAAAAAACTTTGTGATGTGTGCGTTCAACTCACAGAGTTTAACCTTTCTTTTCACAGAGCAGTTTGGAAACACTCTGTTTCTTAAGTCTGCAAGGGGATACTTAGACCTCCTTGAGGCCTTCGTTGGAAACGGGATTTCTTCATATAAAGCTAGACAGATGAATTCTCAGTAACTTCTTTGTGTTGTGTGTATTCAACTCACTGAGTTGAACCTTTCTTTAGACAGAGCAGATTTGAAACACTCTTTTTGTGGATTTTAAAATTGGAGATTTCAAACGATTTGAGGCCTTTTGTATTAAAGGAAATATCTTCGTTTAAAACTAGACAGAACCATTCTCAGAAACTACTTTGTGATGTGTGCGTTCAACTCACAGAGTTTCACCTTTCTTTTCATAGAGCAGTTTGGAAACACTCTGTTTGTTAAGTTTCAAGAGGATATTTGGACCCCTTTGAGGCCTTCGTTGGAAACGGGATTTCTCAGTTAAATGCTAGACAGATGAATTCCCAGTAACTTCTTTGTGTTGTGTGTATTCAACTCACAGAGTTGAACCTTCCTTTAGACAGAGCAGTTTTGAAACACTCTTTTTGTGGAATTTGCAAGTGGAGATTTCATGCGATTTGAGGCCAATCTTAGAAATCGAAATATCTTTGTATAAAAACTAGACAGAATCATTCTCAGAAACCACTTTGTGATGTGTGCGTTCAACTCACAGAGTTTAACCTTTCTTTTCATAGAGCAGTTTGGAAACACTCTGTTTGTTAAGTTTGCAAGAGAATATTTGGACCATTTTGAGGCCTTCGTTGGAAACGGGATTTCTCAGTTGAATGCTAGACAGATGAATTCCCAGTAACATCTTTGCGTTTTGTGTATTCAACTCACAGTGTTGAACATTCCTTTAGACAGAGCAGTTTTGAAACACTCTTTTTGTGGAATTTGCAAGTGGAGATTTCAAGCGATTTGAGGCCAATCTTAGAAATCGAAATATCTTTGTATAAAAACTAGACAGAATCATTCTCAGAAAAAACTTTGTGATGTGTGCGTTCAACTCACAGAGTTTAACCTTTCTTTTCACAGAGCAGTTATGAAACACTCTGTTTCTTAAGTCTGCAAGGGGATATTTAGACCTCCTTGAGGCCTTCGTTGGAAACGGGATTTCTTCATATAAAGCTAGACAGATGAATTCTCAGTAACTTCTTTGTGTTGTGTGAATTCAACTCACAGAGTTGAACCTTCCTTTAGACAGAGCAGTTTTGAAACACTCTTTTTGTGGATTTTACAATTGGAAATTTCAAACGATTTGAGGTCTTTTGTATTAAAGGAAATATCTTCGTTTTAAAACTAGACAGAACCATTCTCAGAAACTACTTTGTGATGTGTGCGTTCAACTCACAGAGTTTCACCTTTCTTTTCATAGAGCAGTTTGGAAACACTCTGTTTGTTAAGTTTGCAAGAGGATAATTGGACCCCTTTGAGGCCTTCGTTGGAAACGGGATTTCTCAGTTAAATGCTAGAGAGATGAATTCCCAGTAACTTCTTTGTGTTGTGTGTATTCAACTCACAGAGTTGAACCTTCCTTTAGACAGAGCAGTTTTGAAACACTCTTTTTGTGGAATTTGCAAGTGGAGATTTCATGCGATTTGAGGCCAATCTTAGAAATCGAAATATCTTTGTATAAAAACTAGACAGAATCATTCTCAGAAACCACTTTGTGATGTGTGCGTTCAACTCACAGAGTTTAACCTTTCTTTTCATAGAGCAGTTTGGAAACACTCTGTTTGTTAAGTTTGCAAGAGAATATTTGGACCATTTTGAGGCCTTCGTTGGAAACGGGATTTCTCAGTTGAATGCTAGACAGATGAATTCCCAGTAACATCTTTGCGTTTTGTGTATTCAACTCACAGTGTTGAACATTCCTTTAGACAGAGCAGTTTTGAAACACTCTTTTTGTGGAATTTGCAAGTGGAGATTTCAAGCGATTTGAGGCCAATCTTAGAAATCGAAATATCTTTGTATAAAAACTAGACAGAATCATTCTCAGAAAAAACTTTGTGATGTGTGCGTTCAACTCACAGAGTTTAACCTTTCTTTTCACAGAGCAGTTTGGAAACACTCTGTTTCTTAAGTCTGCAAGGGGATACTTAGACCTCCTTGAGGCCTTCGTTGGAAACGGGATTTCTTCATATAAAGCTAGACAGATGAATTCTCAGTAACTTCTTTGTGTTGTGTGTATTCAACTCACTGAGTTGAACCTTTCTTTAGACAGAGCAGATTTGAAACACTCTTTTTGTGGATTTTACAATTGGAGATTTCAAACGATTTGAGGCCTTTTGTATTAAAGGAAATATCTTCGTTTTAAAACTAGACAGAACCATTCTCAGAAACTACTTTGTGATGTGTGCGTTCAACTCACAGAGTTTCACCTTTCTTTTCATAGAGCAGTTTGGAAACACTCTGTTTGTTAAGTTTGCAAGAGGATATTTGGACCCCTTTGAGGCCTTCGTTGGAAACGGGATTTCTCAGTTAAATGCTAGACAGATGAATTCCCAGTAACTTCTTTGTGTTGTGTGTATTCAACTCACAGAGTTGAACCTTCCTTTAGACAGAGCAGTTTTGAAACACTCTTTTTGTGGAATTTGCAAGTGGAGATTTCAAGCGATTTGAGGCCAATCTTAGAAATCGAAATATCTTTGTATAAAAACTAGACAGAATCATTCTCAGAAACCACTTTGTGATGTGTGCGTTCAACTCACAGAGTTTAACCTTTCTTTTCATAGAGCAGTTTGGAAACACTCTGTTTGTTAAGTTTGCAAGAGAATATTTGGACCACTTTGAGGCCTTCGTTGGAAACGGGATTTCTCAGTTGAATGCTAGACAGATGAATTCCCAGTAACATCTTTGCGTTGTGTGTATTCAACTCACAGAATTGAACCTTCCTTTAGACAGAGCAGTTTTGAAACACTCTTTTTGTGGAATTTGCAAGTGGAGATTTCAAGCGATTTGAGGCCAATCTTAGAAATCGAAATATCTTTGTATAAAAACTAGACAGAATCATTCTCAGAAAAAACTTTGTGATGTGTGCGTTCAACTCACAGAGTTTAACCTTTCTTTTCACAGAGCAGTTTGGAAACACTCTGTTTCTTAAGTCTGCAAGGGGATATTTAGACCTCCTTGAGGCCTTCGTTGGAAACGGGATTTCTTCATATAAAGCTAGACAGATGAATTCTCAGTAACTTCTTTGTGTTGTGTGTATTCAACTCACAGAGTTGAACCTTTCTTTAGACAGAGCAGATTTGAAACACTCATTTTGTGGATTTTACAAGTGGAGATTTCAAACGATTTGAGGCCTTTTGTATTAAAGGAAATATCTTCGTTTAAAACTAGACAGAACCATTCTCAGAAACTACTTTGTGATGTGTGCGTTCAACTCACAGAGTTTCACCTTTCTTTTCATAGAGCAGTTTGGAAACACTCTGTTTGTTAAGTTTCAAGAGGATATTTGGACCCCTTTGAGGCCTTCGTTGGAAAAGGGATTTCTCAGTTAAATGCTAGACAGATGAATTCCCAGTAACTTCTTTGTGTTGTGTGTATTCAACTCACAGAGTTGAACCTTCCTTTAGACAGAGCAGTTTTGAAACACTCTTTTTGTGGAATTTGCAAGTGGAGATTTCATGCGATTTGAGGCCAATCTTAGAAATCGAAATATCTTTGTATAAAAACTAGACAGAATCATTCTCAGAAACCACTTTGTGATGTGTGCGTTCAACTCACAGAGTTTAACCTTTCTTTTCATAGAGCAGTTTGGAAACACTCTGTTTGTTAAGTTTGCAAGAGAATATTTGGACCATTTTGAGGCCTTCGTTGGAAACGGGATTTCTCAGTTGAATGCTAGACAGATGAATTCCCAGTAACATCTTTGCGTTTTGTGTATTCAACTCACAGTGTTGAACATTCCTTTAGACAGAGCAGTTTTGAAACACTCTTTTTGTGGAATTTGCAAGTGGAGATTTCAAGCGATTTGAGGCCAATCTTAGAAATCGAAATATCTTTGTATAAAAACTAGACAGAATCATTCTCAGAAAAAACTTTGTGATGTGTGCGTTCAACTCACAGAGTTTAACCTTTCTTTTCACAGAGCAGTTTGGAAACACTCTGTTTCTTAAGTCTGCAAGGGGATACTTAGACCTCCTTGAGGCCTTCGTTGGAAACGGGATTTCTTCATATAAAGCTAGACAGATGAATTCTCAGTAACTTCTTTGTGTTGTGTGTATTCAACTCACTGAGTTGAACCTTTCTTTAGACAGAGCAGATTTGAAACACTCTTTTTGTGGATTTTAAAATTGGAGATTTCAAACGATTTGAGGTCTTTTGTATTAAAGGAAATATCTTCGTTTAAAACTAGACAGAACCATTCTCAGAAACTACTTTGTGATGTGTGCGTTCAACTCACAGAGTTTCACCTTTCTTTTCATAGAGCAGTTTGGAAACACTCTGTTTGTTAAGTTTCAAGAGGATATTTGGACCCCTTTGAGGCCTTCGTTGGAAACGGGATTTCTCAGTTAAATGCTAGACAGATGAATTCCCAGTAACTTCTTTGTGTTGTGTGTATTCAACTCACAGAGTTGAACCTTCCTTTAGACAGAGCAGTTTTGAAACACTCTTTTTGTGGAATTTGCAAGTGGAGATTTCATGCGATTTGAGGCCAATCTTAGAAATCGAAATATCTTTGTATAAAAACTAGACAGAATCATTCTCAGAAACCACTTTGTGATGTGTGCGTTCAACTCACAGAGTTTAACCTTTCTTTTCATAGAGCAGTTTGGAAACACTCTGTTTGTTAAGTTTGCAAGAGAATATTTGGACCATTTTGAGGCCTTCGTTGGAAACGGGATTTCTCAGTTGAATGCTAGACAGATGAATTCCCAGTAACATCTTTGCGTTTTGTGTATTCAACTCACAGTGTTGAACATTCCTTTAGACAGAGCAGTTTTGAAACACTCTTTTTGTGGAATTTGCAAGTGGAGATTTCAAGCGATTTGAGGCCAATCTTAGAAATCGAAATATCTTTGTATAAAAACTAGACAGAATCATTCTCAGAAAAAACTTTGTGATGTGTGCGTTCAACTCACAGAGTTTAACCTTTCTTTTCACAGAGCAGTTAGGAAACACTCTGTTTCTTAAGTCTGCAAGGGGATATTTAGACCTCCTTGAGGCCTTCGTTGGAAACGGTATTTCTTCATATAAAGCTAGACAGATGAATTCTCAGTAACTTCTTTGTGTTGTGTGAATTCAACTCACAGAGTTGAACCTTCCTTTAGACAGAGCAGTTTTGAAACACTCTTTTTGTGGATTTTACAATTGGAAATTTCAAACGATTTGAGGTCTTTTGTATTAAAGGAAATATCTTCGTTTTAAAACTAGACAGAACCATTCTCAGAAACTACTTTGTGATGTGTGCGTTCAACTCACAGAGTTTCACCTTTCTTTTCATAGAGCAGTTTGGAAACACTCTGTTTGTTAAGTTTGCAAGAGGATAATTGGACCCCTTTGAGGCCTTCGTTGGAAACGGGATTTCTCAGTTAAATGCTAGAGAGATGAATTCCCAGTAACTTCTTTGTGTTGTGTGTATTCAACTCACAGAGTTGAACCTTCCTTTAGACAGAGCAGTTTTGAAACACTCTTTTTGTGGAATTTGCAAGTGGAGATTTCATGCGATTTGAGGCCAATCTTAGAAATCGAAATATCTTTGTATAAAAACTAGACAGAATCATTCTCAGAAACCACTTTGTGATGTGTGCGTTCAACTCACAGAGTTTAACCTTTCTTTTCATAGAGCAGTTTGGAAACACTCTGTTTGTTAAGTTTGCAAGAGAATATTTGGACCATTTTGAGGCCTTCGTTGGAAACGGGATTTCTCAGTTGAATGCTAGACAGATGAATTCCCAGTAACATCTTTGCGTTTTGTGTATTCAACTCACAGTGTTGAACATTCCTTTAGACAGAGCAGTTTTGAAACACTCTTTTTGTGGAATTTGCAAGTGGAGATTTCAAGCGATTTGAGGCCAATCTTAGAAATCGAAATATCTTTGTATAAAAACTAGACAGAATCATTCTCAGAAAAAACTTTGTGATGTGTGCGTTCAACTCACAGAGTTTAACCTTTCTTTTCACAGAGCAGTTTGGAAACACTCTGTTTCTTAAGTCTGCAAGGGGATACTTAGACCTCCTTGAGGCCTTCGTTGGAAACGGGATTTCTTCATATAAAGCTAGACAGATGAATTCTCAGTAACTTCTTTGTGTTGTGTGTATTCAACTCACTGAGTTGAACCTTTCTTTAGACAGAGCAGATTTGAAACACTCTTTTTGTGGATTTTACAATTGGAGATTTCAAACGATTTGAGGCCTTTTGTATTAAAGGAAATATCTTCGTTTTAAAACTAGACAGAACCATTCTCAGAAACTACTTTGTGATGTGTGCGTTCAACTCACAGAGTTTCACCTTTCTTTTCATAGAGCAGTTTGGAAACACTCTGTTTGTTAAGTTTGCAAGAGGATATTTGGACCCCTTTGAGGCCTTCGTTGGAAACGGGATTTCTCAGTTAAATGCTAGACAGATGAATTCCCAGTAACTTCTTTGTGTTGTGTGTATTCAACTCACAGAGTTGAACCTTCCTTTAGACAGAGCAGTTTTGAAACACTCTTTTTGTGGAATTTGCAAGTGGAGATTTCATGCGATTTGAGGCCAATCTTAGAAATCGAAATATCTTTGTATAAAAACTAGACAGAATCATTCTCAGAAACCACTTTGTGATGTGTGCGTTCAACTCACAGAGTTTAACCTTTCTTTTCATAGAGCAGTTTGGAAACACTCTGTTTGTTAAGTTTGCAAGAGAATATTTGGACCATTTTGAGGCCTTCGTTGGAAACGGGATTTCTCAGTTGAATGCTAGACAGATGAATTCCCAGTAACATCTTTGCGTTTTGTGTATTCAACTCACAGGGTTGAACATTCCTTTAGACAGAGCAGTTTTGAAACACTCTTTTTGTGGAATTTGCAAGTGGAGATTTCAAGCGATTTGAGGCCAATCTTAGAAATCGAAATATCTTTGTATAAAAACTAGACAGAATCATTCTCAGAAAAAACTTTGTGATGTGTGCGTTCAACTCACAGAGTTTAACCTTTCTTTTCACAGAGCAGTTTGGAAACACTCTGTTTGTTAAGTCTGCAAGGGGATATTTAGACCTCCTTGAGGCCTTCGTTGGAAACGGGATTTCTTCATATAAAGCTAGACAGATGAATTCTCAGTAACTTCTTTGTGTTGTGTGTATTCAACTCACAGAGTTGAACCTTTCTTTAGACAGAGCAGATTTGAAACACTCTTTTTGTGGATTTTACAATTGGAGATTTCAAACGATTTGAGGCCTTTTGTATTAAAGGAAATATCTTCGTTTAAAACTAGACAGAACCATTCTCAGAAACTACTTTGTGATGTGTGCGTTCAACTCACAGAGTTTCACCTTTCTTTTCATAGAGCAGTTTGGAAACACTCTGTTTGTTAAGTTTGCAAGAGGATATTTGGACCCCTTTGAGGCCATCGTTGGAAATGGGATTTCTCAGTTAAATGCTAGACAGATGAATTCCCAGTAACTTCTTTGCGTTGTGTGTATTCAACTCACAGAGTTGAACCTTCCTTTAGACAGAGCAGTTTTGAAACACTCTTTTTGTGGAATTTGCAAGTGAAGATTTCAAGCGATTTGAGGCCAATCTTAGAAATCGAAATATCTTTGTATAAAAACTAGACAGAATCATTCTCAGAAACCACTTTGTGATGTGTGCGTTCAACTCACAGAGTTTAACCTTTCTTTTCACAGAGCAGTTAGGAAACACTCTGTTTCTTAAGTCTGCAAGGGGATATTTAGACCTCCTTGAGGCCTTCGTTGGAAACGGGATTTCTTCATATAAAGCTAGACAGATGAATTCTCAGTAACTTCTTTGTGTTGTGTGAATTCAACTCACAGAGTTGAAACTTCCTTTAGACAGAGCAGTTTTGAAACACTCTTTTTGTGGATTTTACAATTGGAAATTTCAAACGATTTGAGGTCTTTTGTATTAAAGGAAATATCTTCGTTTTAAAACTAGACAGAACCATTCTCAGAAACTACTTTGTGATGTGTGCGTTCAACTCACAGAGTTTCACCTTTCTTTTCATAGAGCAGTTTGGAAACACTCTGTTTGTTAAGTTTGCAAGAGGATAATTGGACCCCTTTGAGGCCTTCGTTGGAAACGGGATTTCTCAGTTAAATGCTAGAGAGATGAATTCCCAGTAACTTCTTTGTGTTGTGTGTATTCAACTCACAGAGTTGAACCTTCCTTTAGACAGAGCAGTTTTGAAACACTCTTTTTGTGGAATTTGCAAGTGGAGATTTCAAGCGAATTGAGGCCAATCTTAGAAATCGAAATATCTTTGTATAAAAACTAGACAGAATCATTCTCAGAAAAAACTTTGTGATGTGTGCGTTCAACTCACAGAGTTTAACCTTTCTTTTCACAGAGCAGTTTGGAAACACTCTGTTTCTTAAGTCTGCAAGGGGATATTTATACCTCCTTGAGGCCTTCGTTGGAAACGGGATTTCTTCATATAAAGCTAGACAGATGAATTCTCAGTAACTTCTTTGTGTTGTGTGTATTCAACTCACAGAGTTGAACCTTTCTTTAGAGAGAGCAGATTTGAAACACTCTTTTTGTGGATTTTACAGTTGGAGATTTCAAACGATTTGAGGCCTTTTGTATTAAAGGAAATATCTTCGTTTTAAAACTAGACAGAACCATTCTCAGAAGCTACTTTGTGATGTGTGCGTTCAACTCACAGAGTTTCACCTTTCTTTTCATAGAGCAGTTTGGAAACACTCTGTTTGTTAAGTTTGCAAGAGGATATTTGGACCCCTTTGAGGCCTTCGTTGGAAACGGGTTTTCTCAGTTAAATGCTAGACAGATGAATTCCCAGTAACTTCTTTGTGTTGTGTGTATTCAACTCACAGAGTTGAACCTTCCTTTAGACAGAGCAGTTTTGAAACACTCTTTTTGTGGAATTTGCAAGTGGAGATTTCAAGCGATTTGAGGCCAATCTTAGAAATCGAAATATCTTTGTATAAAAACTAGACAGAATCATTCTCAGAAACCACTTTGTGATGTGTGCGTTCAACTCACAGAGTTTAACCTTTCTTTTCATAGAGCAGTTTGGAAACACTCTGTTTGTTAAGTTTGCAAGAGAATATTTGGACCATTTTGAGGCCTTCGTTGGAAACGGGATTTCTCAGTTGAATGCTAGACAGATGAATTCCCAGTAACATCTTTGCGTTGTGTGTATTCAACTCACAGAATTGAACCTTCCTTTAGACAGAGCAGTTTTGAAACACTCTTTTTGTGGAATTTGCAAGTGGAGATTTCATGCGATTTGAGGCCAATCTTAGAAATCGAAATATCTTTGTATAAAAACTAGACAGAATCATTCTCAGAAACCACTTTGTGATGTGTGCGTTCAACTCACAGAGTTTAACCTTTCTTTTCATAGAGCAGTTTGGAAACACTCTGTTTGTTAAGTTTGCAAGAGAATATTTGGACCATTTTGAGGCCTTCGTTGGAAACGGGATTTCTCAGTTGAATGCTAGACAGATGAATTCCCAGTAACATCTTTGCGTTTTGTGTATTCAACTCACAGTGTTGAACATTCCTTTAGACAGAGCAGTTTTGAAACACTCTTTTTGTGGAATTTGCAAGTGGAGATTTCAAGCGATTTGAGGCCAATCTTAGAAATCGAAATATCTTTGTATAAAAACTAGACAGAATCATTCTCAGAAAAAACTTTGTGATGTGTGCGTTCAACTCACAGAGTTTAACCTTTCTTTTCACAGAGCAGTTTGGAAACACTCTGTTTCTTAAGTCTGCAAGGGGATACTTAGACCTCCTTGAGGCCTTCGTTGGAAACGGGATTTCTTCATATAAAGCTAGACAGATGAATTCTCAGTAACTTCTTTGTGTTGTGTGTATTCAACTCACTGAGTTGAACCTTTCTTTAGACAGAGCAGATTTGAAACACTCTTTTTGTGGATTTTACAATTGGAGATTTCAAACGATTTGAGGCCTTTTGTATTAAAGGAAATATCTTCGTTTTAAAACTAGACAGAACCATTCTCAGAAACTACTTTGTGATGTGTGCGTTCAACTCACAGAGTTTCACCTTTCTTTTCATAGAGCAGTTTGGAAACACTCTGTTTGTTAAGTTTGCAAGAGGATATTTGGACCCCTTTGAGGCCTTCGTTGGAAACGGGATTTCTCAGTTAAATGCTAGACAGATGAATTCCCAGTAACTTCTTTGTGTTGTGTGTATTCAACTCACAGAGTTGAACCTTCCTTTAGACAGAGCAGTTTTGAAACACTCTTTTTGTGGAATTTGCAAGTGGAGATTTCAAGCGATTTGAGGCCAATCTTAGAAATCGAAATATCTTTGTATAAAAACTAGACAGAATCATTCTCAGAAACCACTTTGTGATGTGTGCGTTCAACTCACAGAGTTTAACCTTTCTTTTCATAGAGCAGTTTGGAAACACTCTGTTTGTTAAGTTTGCAAGAGAATATTTGGACCACTTTGAGGCCTTCGTTGGAAACGGGATTTCTCAGTTGAATGCTAGACAGATGAATTCCCAGTAACATCTTTGCGTTGTGTGTATTCAACTCACAGAATTGAACCTTCCTTTAGACAGAGCAGTTTTGAAACACTCTTTTTGTGGAATTTGCAAGTGGAGATTTCAAGCGATTTGAGGCCAATCTTAGAAATCGAAATATCTTTGTATAAAAACTAGACAGAATCATTCTCAGAAAAAACTTTGTGATGTGTGCGTTCAACTCACAGAGTTTAACCTTTCTTTTCACAGAGCAGTTTGGAAACACTCTGTTTCTTAAGTCTGCAAGGGGATATTTAGACCTCCTTGAGGCCTTCGTTGGAAACGGGATTTCTTCATATAAAGCTAGACAGATGAATTCTCAGTAACTTCTTTGTGTTGTGTGTATTCAACTCACAGAGTTGAACCTTTCTTTAGACAGAGCAGATTTGAAACACTCATTTTGTGGATTTTACAAGTGGAGATTTCAAACGATTTGAGGCCTTTTGTATTAAAGGAAATATCTTCGTTTAAAACTAGACAGAACCATTCTCAGAAACTACTTTGTGATGTGTGCGTTCAACTCACAGAGTTTCACCTTTCTTTTCATAGAGCAGTTTGGAAACACTCTGTTTGTTAAGTTTCAAGAGGATATTTGGACCCCTTTGAGGCCTTCGTTGGAAAAGGGATTTCTCAGTTAAATGCTAGACAGATGAATTCCCAGTAACTTCTTTGTGTTGTGTGTATTCAACTCACAGAGTTGAACCTTCCTTTAGACAGAGCAGTTTTGAAACACTCTTTTTGTGGAATTTGCAAGTGGAGATTTCATGCGATTTGAGGCCAATCTTAGAAATCGAAATATCTTTGTATAAAAACTAGACAGAATCATTCTCAGAAACCACTTTGTGATGTGTGCGTTCAACTCACAGAGTTTAACCTTTCTTTTCATAGAGCAGTTTGGAAACACTCTGTTTGTTAAGTTTGCAAGAGAATATTTGGACCATTTTGAGGCCTTCGTTGGAAACGGGATTTCTCAGTTGAATGCTAGACAGATGAATTCCCAGTAACATCTTTGCGTTTTGTGTATTCAACTCACAGTGTTGAACATTCCTTTAGACAGAGCAGTTTTGAAACACTCTTTTTGTGGAATTTGCAAGTGGAGATTTCAAGCGATTTGAGGCCAATCTTAGAAATCGAAATATCTTTGTATAAAAACTAGACAGAATCATTCTCAGAAAAAACTTTGTGATGTGTGCGTTCAACTCACAGAGTTTAACCTTTCTTTTCACAGAGCAGTTTGGAAACACTCTGTTTCTTAAGTCTGCAAGGGGATACTTAGACCTCCTTGAGGCCTTCGTTGGAAACGGGATTTCTTCATATAAAGCTAGACAGATGAATTCTCAGTAACTTCTTTGTGTTGTGTGTATTCAACTCACTGAGTTGAACCTTTCTTTAGACAGAGCAGATTTGAAACACTCTTTTTGTGGATTTTAAAATTGGAGATTTCAAACGATTTGAGGCCTTTTGTATTAAAGGAAATATCTTCGTTTAAAACTAGACAGAACCATTCTCAGAAACTACTTTGTGATGTGTGCGTTCAACTCACAGAGTTTCACCTTTCTTTTCATAGAGCAGTTTGGAAACACTCTGTTTGTTAAGTTTCAAGAGGATATTTGGACCCCTTTGAGGCCTTCGTTGGAAACGGGATTTCTCAGTTAAATGCTAGACAGATGAATTCCCAGTAACTTCTTTGTGTTGTGTGTATTCAACTCACAGAGTTGAACCTTCCTTTAGACAGAGCAGTTTTGAAACACTCTTTTTGTGGAATTTGCAAGTGGAGATTTCATGCGATTTGAGGCCAATCTTAGAAATCGAAATATCTTTGTATAAAAACTAGACAGAATCATTCTCAGAAACCACTTTGTGATGTGTGCGTTCAACTCACAGAGTTTAACCTTTCTTTTCATAGAGCAGTTTGGAAACACTCTGTTTGTTAAGTTTGCAAGAGAATATTTGGACCATTTTGAGGCCTTCGTTGGAAACGGGATTTCTCAGTTGAATGCTAGACAGATGAATTCCCAGTAACATCTTTGCGTTTTGTGTATTCAACTCACAGTGTTGAACATTCCTTTAGACAGAGCAGTTTTGAAACACTCTTTTTGTGGAATTTGCAAGTGGAGATTTCAAGCGATTTGAGGCCAATCTTAGAAATCGAAATATCTTTGTATAAAAACTAGACAGAATCATTCTCAGAAAAAACTTTGTGATGTGTGCGTTCAACTCACAGAGTTTAACCTTTCTTTTCACAGAGCAGTTAGGAAACACTCTGTTTCTTAAGTCTGCAAGGGGATATTTAGACCTCCTTGAGGCCTTCGTTGGAAACGGTATTTCTTCATATAAAGCTAGACAGATGAATTCTCAGTAACTTCTTTGTGTTGTGTGAATTCAACTCACAGAGTTGAACCTTCCTTTAGACAGAGCAGTTTTGAAACACTCTTTTTGTGGATTTTACAATTGGAAATTTCAAACGATTTGAGGTCTTTTGTATTAAAGGAAATATCTTCGTTTTAAAACTAGACAGAACCATTCTCAGAAACTACTTTGTGATGTGTGCGTTCAACTCACAGAGTTTCACCTTTCTTTTCATAGAGCAGTTTGGAAACACTCTGTTTGTTAAGTTTGCAAGAGGATAATTGGACCCCTTTGAGGCCTTCGTTGGAAACGGGATTTCTCAGTTAAATGCTAGAGAGATGAATTCCCAGTAACTTCTTTGTGTTGTGTGTATTCAACTCACAGAGTTGAACCTTCCTTTAGACAGAGCAGTTTTGAAACACTCTTTTTGTGGAATTTGCAAGTGGAGATTTCATGCGATTTGAGGCCAATCTTAGAAATCGAAATATCTTTGTATAAAAACTAGACAGAATCATTCTCAGAAACCACTTTGTGATGTGTGCGTTCAACTCACAGAGTTTAACCTTTCTTTTCATAGAGCAGTTTGGAAACACTCTGTTTGTTAAGTTTGCAAGAGAATATTTGGACCATTTTGAGGCCTTCGTTGGAAACGGGATTTCTCAGTTGAATGCTAGACAGATGAATTCCCAATAACATCTTTGCGTTTTGTGTATTCAACTCACAGTGTTGAACATTCCTTTAGACAGAGCAGTTTTGAAACACTCTTTTTGTGGAATTTGCAAGTGGAGATTTCAAGCGATTTGAGGCCAATCTTAGAAATCGAAATATCTTTGTATAAAAACTAGACAGAATCATTCTCAGAAAAAACTTTGTGATGTGTGCGTTCAACTCACAGAGTTTAACCTTTCTTTTCACAGAGCAGTTTGGAAACACTCTGTTTCTTAAGTCTGCAAGGGGATACTTAGACCTCCTTGAGGCCTTCGTTGGAAACGGGATTTCTTCATATAAAGCTAGACAGATGAATTCTCAGTAACTTCTTTGTGTTGTGTGTATTCAACTCACTGAGTTGAACCTTTCTTTAGACAGAGCAGATTTGAAACACTCTTTTTGTGGATTTTACAATTGGAGATTTCAAACGATTTGAGGCCTTTTGTATTAAAGGAAATATCTTCGTTTTAAAACTAGACAGAACCATTCTCAGAAACTACTTTGTGATGTGTGCGTTCAACTCACAGAGTTTCACCTTTCTTTTCATAGAGCAGTTTGGAAACACTCTGTTTGTTAAGTTTGCAAGAGGATATTTGGACCCCTTTGAGGCCTTCGTTGGAAACGGGATTTCTCAGTTAAATGCTAGACAGATGAATTCCCAGTAACTTCTTTGTGTTGTGTGTATTCAACTCACAGAGTTGAACCTTCCTTTAGACAGAGCAGTTTTGAAACACTCTTTTTGTGGAATTTGCAAGTGGAGATTTCATGCGATTTGAGGCCAATCTTAGAAATCGAAATATCTTTGTATAAAAACTAGACAGAATCATTCTCAGAAACCACTTTGTGATGTGTGCGTTCAACTCACAGAGTTTAACCTTTCTTTTCATAGAGCAGTTTGGAAACACTCTGTTTGTTAAGTTTGCAAGAGAATATTTGGACCATTTTGAGGCCTTCGTTGGAAACGGGATTTCTCAGTTGAATGCTAGACAGATGAATTCCCAGTAACATCTTTGCGTTTTGTGTATTCAACTCACAGGGTTGAACATTCCTTTAGACAGAGCAGTTTTGAAACACTCTTTTTGTGGAATTTGCAAGTGGAGATTTCAAGCGATTTGAGGCCAATCTTAGAAATCGAAATATCTTTGTATAAAAACTAGACAGAATCATTCTCAGAAAAAACTTTGTGATGTGTGCGTTCAACTCACAGAGTTTAACCTTTCTTTTCACAGAGCAGTTTGGAAACACTCTGTTTGTTAAGTCTGCAAGGGGATATTTAGACCTCCTTGAGGCCTTCGTTGGAAACGGGATTTCTTCATATAAAGCTAGACAGATGAATTCTCAGTAACTTCTTTGTGTTGTGTGTATTCAACTCACAGAGTTGAACCTTTCTTTAGACAGAGCAGATTTGAAACACTCTTTTTGTGGATTTTACAATTGGAGATTTCAAACGATTTGAGGCCTTTTGTATTAAAGGAAATATCTTCGTTTAAAACTAGACAGAACCATTCTCAGAAACTACTTTGTGATGTGTGCGTTCAACTCACAGAGTTTCACCTTTCTTTTCATAGAGCAGTTTGGAAACACTCTGTTTGTTAAGTTTGCAAGAGGATATTTGGACCCCTTTGAGGCCATCGTTGGAAATGGGATTTCTCAGTTAAATGCTAGACAGATGAATTCCCAGTAACTTCTTTGCGTTGTGTGTATTCAACTCACAGAGTTGAACCTTCCTTTAGACAGAGCAGTTTTGAAACACTCTTTTTGTGGAATTTGCAAGTGAAGATTTCAAGCGATTTGAGGCCAATCTTAGAAATCGAAATATCTTTGTATAAAAACTAGACAGAATCATTCTCAGAAACCACTTTGTGATGTGTGCGTTCAACTCACAGAGTTTAACCTTTCTTTTCACAGAGCAGTTAGGAAACACTCTGTTTCTTAAGTCTGCAAGGGGATATTTAGACCTCCTTGAGGCCTTCGTTGGAAACGGGATTTCTTCATATAAAGCTAGACAGATGAATTCTCAGTAACTTCTTTGTGTTGTGTGAATTCAACTCACAGAGTTGAACCTTCCTTTAGACAGAGCAGTTTTGAAACACTCTTTTTGTGGATTTTACAATTGGAAATTTCAAACGATTTGAGGTCTTTTGTATTAAAGGAAATATCTTCGTTTTAAAACTAGACAGAACCATTCTCAGAAACTACTTTGTGATGTGTGCGTTCAACTCACAGAGTTTCACCTTTCTTTTCATAGAGCAGTTTGGAAACACTCTGTTTGTTAAGTTTGCAAGAGGATAATTGGACCCCTTTGAGGCCTTCGTTGGAAACGGGATTTCTCAGTTAAATGCTAGAGAGATGAATTCCCAGTAACTTCTTTGTGTTGTGTGTATTCAACTCACAGAGTTGAACCTTCCTTTAGACAGAGCAGTTTTGAAACACTCTTTTTGTGGAATTTGCAAGTGGAGATTTCAAGCGAATTGAGGCCAATCTTAGAAATCGAAATATCTTTGTATAAAAACTAGACAGAATCATTCTCAGAAAAAACTTTGTGATGTGTGCGTTCAACTCACAGAGTTTAACCTTTCTTTTCACAGAGCAGTTTGGAAACACTCTGTTTCTTAAGTCTGCAAGGGGATATTTAGACCTCCTTGAGGCCTTCGTTGGAAACGGGATTTCTTCATATAAAGCTAGACAGATGAATTCTCAGTAACTTCTTTGTGTTGTGTGTATTCAACTCACAGAGTTGAACCTTTCTTTAGAGAGAGCAGATTTGAAACACTCTTTTTGTGGATTTTACAGTTGGAGATTTCAAACGATTTGAGGCCTTTTGTATTAAAGGAAATATCTTCGTTTTAAAACTAGACAGAACCATTCTCAGAAGCTACTTTGTGATGTGTGCGTTCAACTCACAGAGTTTCACCTTTCTTTTCATAGAGCAGTTTGGAAACACTCTGTTTGTTAAGTTTGCAAGAGGATATTTGGACCCCTTTGAGGCCTTCGTTGGAAACGGGTTTTCTCAGTTAAATGCTAGACAGATGAATTCCCAGTAACTTCTTTGTGTTGTGTGTATTCAACTCACAGAGTTGAACCTTCCTTTAGACAGAGCAGTTTTGAAACACTCTTTTTGTGGAATTTGCAAGTGGAGATTTCAAGCGATTTGAGGCCAATCTTAGAAATCGAAATATCTTTGTATAAAAACTAGACAGAATCATTCTCAGAAACCACTTTGTGATGTGTGCGTTCAACTCACAGAGTTTAACCTTTCTTTTCATAGAGCAGTTTGGAAACACTCTGTTTGTTAAGTTTGCAAGAGAATATTTGGACCACTTTGAGGCCTTCGTTGGAAACGGGATTTCTCAGTTGAATGCTAGACAGATGAATTCCCAGTAACATCTTTGCGTTGTGTGTATTCAACTCACAGAATTGAACCTTCCTTTAGACAGAGCAGTTTTGAAACACTCTTTTTGTGGAATTTGCAAGTGGAGATTTCAAGCGATTTGAGGCCAATCTTAGAAATCGAAATATCTTTGTATAAAAACTAGACAGAATCATTCTCAGAAAAAACTTTGTGATGTGTGCGTTCAACTCACAGAGTTTAACCTTTCTTTTCACAGAGCAGTTTGGAAACACTCTGTTTCTTAAGTCTGCAAGGGGATATTTAGACCTCCTTGAGGCCTTCGTTGGAAACGGGATTTCTTCATATAAAGCTAGACAGATGAATTCTCAGTAACTTCTTTGTGTTGTGTGTATTCAACTCACAGAGTTGAACCTTTCTTTAGACAGAGCAGATTTGAAACACTCATTTTGTGGATTTTACAAGTGGAGATTTCAAACGATTTGAGGCCTTTTGTATTAAAGGAAATATCTTCGTTTAAAACTAGACAGAACCATTCTCAGAAACTACTTTGTGATGTGTGCGTTCAACTCACAGAGTTTCACCTTTCTTTTCATAGAGCAGTTTGGAAACACTCTGTTTGTTAAGTTTCAAGAGGATATTTGGACCCCTTTGAGGCCTTCGTTGGAAACGGGATTTCTCAGTTAAATGCTAGACAGATGAATTCCCAGTAACTTCTTTGTGTTGTGTGTATTCAACTCACAGAGTTGAACCTTCCTTTAGACAGAGCAGTTTTGAAACACTCTTTTTGTGGAATTTGCAAGTGGAGATTTCATGCGATTTGAGGCCAATCTTAGAAATCGAAATATCTTTGTATAAAAACTAGACAGAATCATTCTCAGAAACCACTTTGTGATGTGTGCGTTCAACTCACAGAGTTTAACCTTTCTTTTCATAGAGCAGTTTGGAAACACTCTGTTTGTTAAGTTTGCAAGAGAATATTTGGACTATTTTGAGGCCTTCGTTGGAAACGGGATTTCTCAGTTGAATGCTAGACAGATGAATTCCCAGTAACATCTTTGCGTTTTGTGTATTCAACTCACAGTGTTGAACATTCCTTTAGACAGAGCAGTTTTGAAACACTCTTTTTGTGGAATTTGCAAGTGGAGATTTCAAGCGATTTGAGGCCAATCTTAGAAATCGAAATATCTTTGTATAAAAACTAGACAGAATCATTCTCAGAAAAAACTTTGTGATGTGTGCGTTCAACTCACAGAGTTTAACCTTTCTTTTCACAGAGCAGTTTGGAAACACTCTGTTTGTTAAGTCTGCAAGGGGATACTTAGACCTCCTTGAGGCCTTCGTTGGAAACGGGATTTCTTCATATAAAGCTAGACAGATGAATTCTCAGTAACTTCTTTGTGTTGTGTGTATTCAACTCACTGAGTTGAACCTTTCTTTAGACAGAGCAGATTTGAAACACTCTTTTTGTGGATTTTAAAATTGGAGATTTCAAACGATTTGAGGCCTTTTGTATTAAAGGAAATATCTTCGTTTAAAACTAGACAGAACCATTCTCAGAAACTACTTTGTGATGTGTGCGTTCAACTCACAGAGTTTCACCTTTCTTTTCATAGAGCAGTTTGGAAACACTCTGTTTGTTAAGTTTCAAGAGGATATTTGGACCCCTTTGAGGCCTTCGTTGGAAACGGGATTTCTCAGTTAAATGCTAGACAGATGAATTCCCAGTAACTTCTTTGTGTTGTGTGTATTCAACTCACAGAGTTGAACCTTCCTTTAGACAGAGCAGTTTTGAAACACTCTTTTTGTGGAATTTGCAAGTGGAGATTTCATGCGATTTGAGGCCAATCTTAGAAATCGAAATATCTTTGTATAAAAACTAGACAGAATCATTCTCAGAAACCACTTTGTGATGTGTGCGTTCAACTCACAGAGTTTAACCTTTCTTTTCATAGAGCAGTTTGGAAACACTCTGTTTGTTAAGTTTGCAAGAGAATATTTGGACCATTTTGAGGCCTTCGTTGGAAACGGGATTTCTCAGTTGAATGCTAGACAGATGAATTCCCAGTAACATCTTTGCGTTTTGTGTATTCAACTCACAGTGTTGAACATTCCTTTAGACAGAGCAGTTTTGAAACACTCTTTTTGTGGAATTTGCAAGTGGAGATTTCAAGCGATTTGAGGCCAATCTTAGAAATCGAAATATCTTTGTATAAAAACTAGACAGAATCATTCTCAGAAAAAACTTTGTGATGTGTGCGTTCAACTCACGGAGTTTAACCTTTCTTTTCACAGAGCAGTTTGGAAACACTCTGTTTCTTAAGTCTGCAAGGGGATACTTAGACCTCCTTGAGGCCTTCGTTGGAAACGGGATTTCTTCATATAAAGCTAGACAGATGAATTCTCAGTAACTTCTTTGTGTTGTGTGTATTCAACTCACTGAGTTGAACCTTTCTTTAGACAGAGCAGATTTGAAACACTCTTTTTGTGGATTTTACAATTGGAGATTTCAAACGATTTGAGGCCTTTTGTATTAAAGGAAATATCTTCGTTTTAAAACTAGACAGAACCATTCTCAGAAACTACTTTGTGATGTGTGCGTTCAACTCACAGAGTTTCACCTTTCTTTTCATAGAGCAGTTTGGAAACACTCTGTTTGTTAAGTTTGCAAGAGGATATTTGGACCCCTTTGAGGCCTTCGTTGGAAACGGGATTTCTCAGTTAAATGCTAGACAGATGAATTCCCAGTAACTTCTTTGTGTTGTGTGTATTCAACTCACAGAGTTGAACCTTCCTTTAGACAGAGCAGTTTTGAAACACTCTTTTTGTGGAATTTGCAAGTGGAGATTTCATGCGATTTGAGGCCAATCTTAGAAATCGAAATATCTTTGTATAAAAACTAGACAGAATCATTCTCAGAAACCACTTTGTGATGTGTGCGTTCAACTCACAGAGTTTAACCTTTCTTTTCATAGAGCAGTTTGGAAACACTCTGTTTGTTAAGTTTGCAAGAGAATATTTGGACCATTTTGAGGCCTTCGTTGGAAACGGGATTTCTCAGTTGAATGCTAGACAGATGAATTCCCAGTAACATCTTTGCGTTTTGTGTATTCAACTCACAGGGTTGAACATTCCTTTAGACAGAGCAGTTTTGAAACACTCTTTTTGTGGAATTTGCAAGTGGAGATTTCAAGCGATTTGAGGCCAATCTTAGAAATCGAAATATCTTTGTATAAAAACTAGACAGAATCATTCTCAGAAAAAACTTTGTGATGTGTGCGTTCAACTCACAGAGTTTAACCTTTCTTTTCACAGAGCAGTTTGGAAACACTCTGTTTGTTAAGTCTGCAAGGGGATATTTAGACCTCCTTGAGGCCTTCGTTGGAAACGGGATTTCTTCATATAAAGCTAGACAGATGAATTCTCAGTAACTTCTTTGTGTTGTGTGTATTCAACTCACAGAGTTGAACCTTTCTTTAGACAGAGCAGATTTGAAACACTCTTTTTGTGGATTTTACAATTGGAGATTTCAAACGATTTGAGGCCTTTTGTATTAAAGGAAATATCTTCGTTTAAAACTAGACAGAACCATTCTCAGAAACTACTTTGTGATGTGTGCGTTCAACTCACAGAGTTTCACCTTTCTTTTCATAGAGCAGTTTGGAAACACTCTCTTTGTTAAGTTTGCAAGAGGATATTTGGACCCCTTTGAGGCCTTCGTTGGAAACGGGATTTCTCAGTTAAATGCTAGACAGATGAATTCCCAGTAACTTCTTTGTGTTGTGTGTATTCAACTCACAGAGTTGAACCTTCCTTTAGACAGAGCAGTTTTGAAACACTCTTTTTGTGGAATTTGCAAGTGGAGATTTCAAGCGATTTGAGGCCAATCTTAGAAATCGAAATATCTTTGTATAAAAACTAGACAGAATCATTCTCAGAAACCACTTTGTGATGTGTGCGTTCAACTCACAGAGTTTAACCTTTCTTTTCATAGAGCAGTTTGGAAACACTCTGTTTGTTAAGTTTGCAAGAGAATATTTGGACCATTTTGAGGCCTTCGTTGGAAACGGGATTTCTCAGTTGAATGCTAGACAGATGAATTCCCAGTAACATCTTTGCGTTGTGTGTATTCAACTCACAGAGTTGAACCTTCCTTTAGACAGAGCAGTTTTGAAACACTCTTTTTGTGGAATTTGCAAGTGGAGATTTCAAGCGATTTGAGGCCAATCTTAGAAATCGAAATATCTTTGTATAAAAACTAGACAGAATCATTCTCAGAAAAAACTTTGTGATGTGTGCGTTCAACTCACAGAGTTTAACCTTTCTTTTCACAGAGCAGTTTTGAAACACTCTGTTTCTTAAGTCTGCAAGGGGATATTTAGACCTCCTTGAGGCCTTCGTTGGAAACGGGATTTCTTCATATAAAGCTAGACAGATGAATTCTCAGTAACTTCTTTGTGTTGTGTGTATTCAACTCACAGAGTTGAACCTTTCTTTAGACAGAGCAGATTTGAAACACTCTTTTTGTGGATTTTACAATTGGAGATTTCAAACGATTTGAGGCCTTTTGTATTAAAGGAAATATCTTCGTTTTAAAACTAGACAGAACCATTCTCAGAAACTACTTTGTGATGTGTGCGTTCAACTCACAGAGTTTCACCTTTCTTTTCATAGAGCAGTTTGGAAACACTCTGTTTGTTAAGTTTGCAAGAGGATATTTGGACCCCTTTGAGGCCTTCGTTGGAAACGGGATTTCTCAGTTAAATGCTAGACAGATGAATTCCCAGTAACTTCTTTGTGTTGTGTGTATTCAACTCACAGAGTTGAACCTTCCTTTAGACAGAGCAGTTTTGAAACACTCTTTTTGTGGAATTTGCAAGTGGAGATTTCAAGCGATTTGAGGCCAATCTTAGAAATCGAAATATCTTTGTATAAAACTAGACAGAATCATTCTCAGAAACCACTTTGTGATGTGTGCGTTCAACTCACAGAGTTTAACCTTTCTTTTCATAGAGCAGTTTGGAAACACTCTGTTTGTTAAGTTTGCAAGAGAATATTTGGACCATTTTGAGGCCTTCGTTGGAAACGGGATTTCTCAGTTGAATGCTAGACAGATGAATTCCCAGTAACATCTTTGCGTTGTGTGTATTCAACTCACAGGGTTGAACCTTCCTTTAGACAGAGCAGTTTTGAAACACTCTTTTTGTGGAATTTGCAAGTGGAGATTTCAAGCGATTTGAGGCCAATCTTAGAAATCGAAATATCTTTGTATAAAAACTAGACAGAATCATTCTCAGAAAAAACTTTGTGATGTGTGCGTTCAACTCACAGAGTTTAACGTTTCTTTTCACAGAGCAGTTTGGAAACACACTGTTTCTTAAGTCTGCAAGGGGATATTTAGACCTCCTTGAGGCCTTCGTTGGAAACGGGATTTCTTAATATAATGCTAGACAGATGAATTCTCAGTAACTTCTTTGTGTTGTGTGTATTCAACTCACAGAGTTGAACCTTTCTTTAGACAGAGCAGATTTGAAACACTCTTTTTGTGGATTTTACAATTGGAGATTTCAAACGATTTGAGGCCTTTTGTATTAAAGGAAATATCTTCGTTTTAAAACTAGACAGAACCATTCTCAGAAACTACTTTGTGATGTGTGCATTCAACTCACAGAGTTTCACCTTTCTTTTCATAGAGCAGTTTGGAAACACTCTGTTTGTTAAGATAGCAAGAGGATATTTGGAACCCTTTGAGGCCTTCGTTGGAAACGGGATTTCTCAGTTAAATGCTAGACAGATGAATTCCCAGTAACTTCTTTGCGTTGTGTGTATTCAACTCACAGAGTTGAACCTTCCTTTAGACAGAGCAGTTTTGAAACACTCTTTTTGTGGAATTTGCAAGTGGAGATTTCAAGCGATTTGAGGCCAATCTTAGAAATCGAAATATCTTTGTATAAAAACTAGACAGAATCATTCTCAGAAACCACTTTGTGATGTGTGCGTTCAACTCACAGAGTTTAACCTTTCTTTTCACAGAGCAGTTTGTAAACACTCTGTTTCTTAAGTCTGCAAGGGGATATTTAGACCTCCTTGAGGCCTTCGTTTGAAACGGGATTTCTTCATATAAAGCTAGACAGATGAATTCTCAGTAACTTCTTTGTGTTGTGTGTATTCAACTCACAGAGTTGAACCTTTCTTTAGACAGAGCAGATTTGAAACACTCTTTTTGTGGATTTTACAATTGGAGATTTCAAACGATTTGAGGCCTTTTGTATTAAAGGAAATATCTTCGTTTTAAAACTAGACAGAACCATTCTCAGAAACTACTTTGTGATGTGTGCGTTCAACTCACAGAGTTTCACCTTTCTTTTCATAGAGCAGTTTGGAAACACTCTGTTTGTTAAGTTTGCAAGAGGATATTTGGACCCCTTTGAGGCCTTCGTTGGAAACGGGATTTCTCAGTTAAATGCTATAGAGATGAATTCCCAGTAACTTCTTTGTGTTGTGTGTATTCAACTCACAGAGTTGAACCTTCCTTTAGACAGAGCAGTTTTGAAACACTCTTTTTGTGGAATTTGCAAGTGGAGATTTCAAGCGATTTGAGGCCAATCTTAGAAATCGAAATATCTTTGTATAAAAACTAGACAGAATCATTCTCAGAAAAAACTTTGTGATGTGTGCGTTCAACTCACAGAGTTTAACGTTTCTTTTCACAGAGCAGTTTGGAAACACTCTGTTTCTTAAGTCTGCAAGGGGATATTTAGACCTCCTTGAGGCCTTCGTTGGAAACGGGATTTCTTCTTATAAAGCTAGACAGATGAATTCTCAGTAACTTCTTTGTGTTGTGTGTATTCAACTCACAGAGTTGAACCTTTCTTTAGACAGAGCAGATTTGAAACACTCTTTTTGTGGATTTTACAATTGGAGATTTCAAACGATTTGAGGCCTTTTGTATTAAAGGAAATATCTTCGTTTTAAAACTAGACAGAACCATTCTCAGAAACTACTTTGTGATGTGTGCGTTCAACTCACATAATTTCACCTTTATTTTCATAGAGCAGTTTGGAAACACTCTGTTTGTTAAGTTTGCAAGAGAATATTTGGACCCCTTTGAGGCCTTCGTTGGAAACGGGATTTCTCAGTTAAATGCTAGACAGATGAATTCCCAGTAACTTCTTTGTGTTGTGTGTATTCAACTCACAGAGTTGAACCTTCCTTTAGACAGAGCAGTTTTGAAACACTCTTTTTGTGGAATTTGCAAGTGGAGATTTCAAGCGATTTGAGGCCAATCTTAGAAATCGAAATATCTTTGTATAAAACTAGACAGAATCATTCTCAGAAACCATTTTGTGATGTGTGCGTTCAACTCACAGAGTTTAACCTTTCTTTTCATAGAGCAGTTTGGAAACACTCTGTTTGTTAAGTTTGCAAGAGAATATTTGGACCATTTTGAGGCCTTCGTTGGAAACGGGATTTCTCAGTTGAATGCTAGACAGATGAATTCCCAGTAACATCTTTGCGTTGTGTGTATTCAACTCACAGGGTTGAACCTTCCTTTAGACAGAGCAGTTTTGAAACACTCTTTTTGTGGAATTTGCAAGTGGAGATTTCAAGCGATTTGAGGCCAATCTTAGAAATCGAAATATCTTTGTATAAAAACTAGACAGAATCATTCTCAGAAAAAACTTTGTGATGTGTGCGTTCAACTCACAGAGTTTAACCTTTCTTTTCACAGAGCAGTTTTGAAACACTCTGTTTCTTAAGTCTGCAAGGGGATATTTAGACCTCCTTGAGGCCTTCGTTGGAAACGGGATTTCTTCATATAAAGCTAGACAGATGAATTCTCAGTAACTTCTTTGTGTTGTGTGTATTCAACTCACAGAGTTGAACCTTTCTTTAGACAGAGCAGATTTGAAACACTCTTTTTGTGGATTTTACAATTGGAGATTTCAAACGATTTTAGGCCTTTTGTATTAAAGGAAATATCTTCGTTTAAAACTAGACAGAACCATTCTCAGAAACTACTTTGTGATGTGTGCGTTCAACTCACAGAGTTTCACCTTTCTTTTCATAGAGCAGTTTGGAAACACTCTGTTTGTTAAGTTTGCAAGAGGATATTTGGACACCTTTGAGGCCTTCGTTGGAAACGGGATTTCTCAGTTAAATGCTAGACAGATGAATTCCCAGTAACTTCTTTGTGTTGTGTGTATTCAACTCACAGAGTTGAACCTTCCTTTAGACAGAGCAGTTTTGAAACACTCTTTTTGTGGAATTTGCAAGTGGAGATTTCAAGCGATTTGAGGCCAATCTTAGAAATCGAAATATCTTTGTATAAAACTAGACAGAATCATTCTCAGAAACCACTTTGTGATGTGTGCGTTCAACTCACAGAGTTTAACCTTTCTTTTCATAGAGCAGTTTGGAAACACTCTGTTTGTTAAGTTTGCAAGAGAATATTTGGACCATTTTGAGGCCTTCGTTGGAAACGGGATTTCTCAGTTGAATGCTAGACAGATGAATTCCCAGTAACATCTTTGCGTTGTGTGTATTCAACTCACAGGGTTGAACCTTCCTTTAGACAGAGCAGTTTTGAAACACTCTTTTTGTGGAATTTGCAAGTGGAGATTTCAAGCGATTTGAGGCCAATCTTAGAAATCGAAATATCTTTGTATAAAAACTAGACAGAATCATTCTCAGAAAAAACTTTGTGATGTGTGCGTTCAACTCACAGAGTTTAACGTTTCTTTTCACAGAGCAGTTTGGAAACACACTGTTTCTTAAGTCTGCAAGGGGATATTTAGACCTCCTTGAGGCCTTCGTTGGAAACGGGATTTCTTAATATAATGCTAGACAGATGAATTCTCAGTAACTTCTTTGTGTTGTGTGTATTCAACTCACAGAGTTGAACCTTTCTTTAGACAGAGCAGATTTGAAACACTGTTTTTGTGGATTTTACAATTGGAGATTTCAAACGATTTTAGGCCTTTTGTATTAAAGGAAATATCTTCGTTTTAAAACTAGACAGAACCATTCTCAGAAACTACTTTGTGATGTGTGCATTCAACTCACAGAGTTTCACCTTTCTTTTCATAGAGCAGTTTGGAAACACTCTGTTTGTTAAGATAGCAAGAGGATATTTGGAACCCTTTGAGGCCTTCGTTGGAAACGGGATTTCTCAGTTAAATGCTAGACAGATGAATTCCCAGTAACTTCTTTGCGTTGTGTGTATTCAACTCACAGAGTTGAACCTTCCTTTAGACAGAGCAGTTTTGAAACACTCTTTTTGTGGAATTTGCAAGTGGAGATTTCAAGCGATTTGAGGCCAATCTTAGAAATCGAAATATCTTTGTATAAAAACTAGACAGAATCATTCTCAGAAACCACTTTGTGATGTGTGCGTTCAACTCACAGAGTTTAACCTTTCTTTTCACAGAGCAGTTTGTAAACACTCTGTTTCTTCAGTCTGCAAGGGGATATTTAGACCTCCTTGAGGCCTTCGTTTGAAACGGGATTTCTTCATATAAAGCTAGACAGATGAATTCTCAGTAACTTCTTTGTGTTGTGTGTATTCAACTCACAGAGTTGAACCTTTCTTTAGACAGAGCAGATTTGAAACACTCTTTTTGTGGATTTTACAATTGGAGATTTCAAACGATTTGAGGCCTTTTGTATTAAAGGAAATATCTTCGTTTTAAAACTAGACAGAACCATTCTCAGAAACTACTTTGTGATGTGTGCGTTCAACTCACAGAGTTTCACCTTTCTTTTCATAGAGCAGTTTGGAAACACTCTGTTTGTTAAGTTTGCAAGAGGATATTTGGACCCCTTTGAGGCCTTCGTTGGAAACGGGATTTCTCAGTTAAATGCTATAGAGATGAATTCCCAGTAACTTCTTTGTGTTGTGTGTATTCAACTCACAGAGTTGAACCTTCCTTTAGACAGAGCAGTTTTGAAACACTCTTTTTGTGGAATTTGCAAGTGGAGATTTCAAGCGATTTGAGGCCAATCTTAGAAATCAAAATATCTTTGTATAAAAACTAGACAGAATCATTCTCAGAAACCACTTTGTGATGTGTGCTTTCAACTCAGAGTTTAACCTTTCTTTTCATAGAGCAGTTTGTAAACACTCTGTTTCTTAAGTTTGCAAGGGAATATTTGGACCATTTTGAGGCCTTCGTTGGAAACGGGATTTCTCAGTTGAATGCTAGACAGATGAATTCCCAGTAACATCTTTGCGTTGTGTGTATTCAACTCACAGAGTTGAACCTTCGTTTAGACAGAGCAGTTTTGAAACACTCTTTTTGTGGAATTTGCAAGTGGAGATTTCAAGCGATTTGAGGCCAATCTTAGAAATCGAAATATCTTTGTATAAAAACTAGACAGAATCATTCTCAGAAAAAACTTTGTGATGTGTGCGTTCAACTCACAGAGTTTAACGTTTCTTTTCACAGAGCAGTTTGTAAACACTCTGTTTCTTAAGTCTGCAAGGGGATATTTAGACCTCCTTGAGGCCTTCGTTTGAAACGGGATTTCTTCATATAAAGCTAGACAGATGAATTCTCAGTAACTTCTTTGTGTTGTGTGTATTCAACTCACAGAGTTGAACCTTCCTTTAGACAGAGCAGATTTGAAACACTCTTTTTGTGGATTTTACAATTGGAGATTTCAAACGATTTGAGGCCTTTTGTATTAAAGGAAATATCTTCGTTTTAAAACTAGACAGAACCATTCTCAGAAACTACTTTGTGATGTGTGCGTTCAACTCACAGAGTTTCACCTTTCTTTTCATAGAGCAGTTTGGAAACACTCTGTTTGTTTAGTTTGCAAGAGGATATTTGGACCCCTTTGAGGCCTTCGTTGGAAACGGGATTTCTCAGTTAAATGCTATAGAGATGAATTCCCAGTAACTTCTTTGTGTTGTGTGTATTCAACTCACAGAGTTGAACCTTCCTTTAGACAGAGCAGTTTTGAAACACTCTTTTTGTGGAATTTGCAAGTGGAGATTTCAAGCGATTTGAGGCCAATCTTAGAAATCAAAATATCTTTGTATAAAAACTAGACAGAATCATTCTCAGAAACCACTTTGTGATGTGTGCTTTCAACTCAGAGTTTAACCTTTCTTTTCATAGAGCAGTTTGTAAACACTCTGTTTCTTAAGTTTGCAAGGGAATATTTGGACCATTTTGAGGCCTTCGTTGGAAACGGGATTTCTCAGTTGAATGCTAGACAGATGAATTCCCAGTAACATCTTTGCGTTGTGTGTATTCAACTCACAGAGTTGAACCTTCGTTTAGACAGAGCAGTTTTGAAACACTCTTTTTGTGGAATTTGCAAGTGGAGATTTCAATCGATTTGAGGCCAATCTTAGAAATCGAAATATCTTTGTATAAAAACTAGACAGAATCATTCTCAGAAAAAACTTTGTGATGTGTGCGTTCAACTCACAGAGTTTAACCTTTCTTTTCACAGAGCAGTTTGGAAACACTCTGTTTCTTAAGTCTGCAAGGGGATATTTAGACCTCCTTGAGGCCTTCGTTGGAAACGGGATTTCTTCATATAAAGCTAGACAGATGAATTCTCAGTAACTTCTTTGTGTTGTGTGTATTCAACTCACAGAGTTGAACCTTTCTTTAGACAGAGCAGATTTGAAACACTCTTTTTGTGGATTTTACAATTGGAGATTTCAAACGATTTGAGGCCTTTTGTATTAAAGGAAATATCTTCGTTTTAAAACTAGACAGAACCATTCTCAGAAACTACTTTGTGATGTGTGCGTTCAACTCACATAGTGTCACCTTTCTTTTCATAGACCAGTTTGGAAACACTCTGTTTGTTAAGTTTGCAAGAGAATATTTGGACCCCTTTGAGGCCTTCGTTGGAAACGGGATTTCTCAGTTAAATGCTAGACAGATGAATTCCCAGTAACTTCTTTGTGTTGTGTGTATTCAACTCACAGAGTTGAACCTTCCTTTAGACAGAGCAGTTTTGAAACACTCTTTTTGTGGAATTTGCAAGTGGAGATTTCAAGCGATTTTAGGCCAATCTTAGAAATCGAAATATCTTTGTATAAAACTAGACAGAATCATTCTCAGAAACCACTTTGTGATGTGTGCGTTCAACTCACAGAGTTTAACCTTTCTTTTCATAGAGCAGTTTGGAAACACTCTGTTTGTTAAGTTTGCAAGAGAATATTTGGACCATTTTGAGGCCTTCGTTGGAAACGGGATTTCTCAGTTGAATGCTAGAGAGATGAATTCCCAGTAACATCTTTGCGTTGTGTGTATTCAACTCACAGGGTTGAACCTTCCTTTAGACAGAGCAGTTTTGAAACACTCTTTTTGTGGAATTTGCAAGTGGAGATTTCAAGCGATTTGAGGCCAATCTTAGAAATCGAAATATCTTTGTATAAAAACTAGACAGAATCATTCTCAGAAAAAACTTTGTGATGTGTGCGTTCAACTCACAGAGTTTAACCTTTCTTTTCACAGAGCAGTTTTGAAACACTCTGTTTCTTAAGTCTGCAAGGGGATATTTAGACCTCCTTGAGGCCTTCGTTGGAAACGGGATTTCTTCATATAAAGCTAGACAGATGAATTCTCAGTAACTTCTTTGTGTTGTGTGTATTCAACTCACAGAGTTGAACCTTTCTTTAGACAGAGCAGATTTGAAACACTCTTTTTGTGGATTTTACAATTGGAGATTTCAAACGATTTTAGGCCTTTTGTATTAAAGGAAATATCTTCGTTTAAAACTAGACAGAACCATTCTCAGAAACTACTTTGTGATGTGTGCGTTCAACTCACAGAGTTTCACCTTTCTTTTCATAGAGCAGTTTGGAAACACTCTGTTTGTTAAGTTTGCAAGAGGATATTTGGACCCCTTTGAGGCCTTCGTTGGAAACGGGATTTCTCAGTTAAATGCTAGACAGATGAATTCCCAGTAACTTCTTTGTGTTGTGTGTATTCAACTCACAGAGTTGAACCTTCCTTTAGACAGAGCAGTTTTGAAACACTCTTTTTGTGGAATTTGCAAGTGGAGATTTCAAGCGATTTGAGGCCAATCTTAGAAATCGAAATATCTTTGTATAAAACTAGACAGAATCATTCTCAGAAACCACTTTGTGATGTGTGCGTTCAACTCACAGAGTTTAACCTTTCTTTTCATAGAGCAGTTTGGAAACACTCTGTTTGTTAAATTTGCAAGAGAATATTTGGACCATTTTGAGGCCTTCGTTGGAAACGGGATTTCTCAGTTGAATGCTAGACAGATGAATTCCCAGTAACATCTTTGCGTTGTGTGTATTCAACTCACAGGGTTGAACCTTCCTTTAGACAGAGCAGTTTTGAAACACTCTTTTTGTGGAATTTGCAAGTGGAGATTTCAAGCGATTTGAGGCCAATCTTAGAAATCGAAATATCTTTGTATAAAAACTAGACAGAATCATTCTCAGAAAAAACTTTGTGATGTGTGCGTTCAACTCACAGAGTTTAACGTTTCTTTTCACAGAGCAGTTTGGAAACACACTGTTTCTTAAGTCTGCAAGGGGATATTTAGACCTCCTTGAGGCCTTCGTTGGAAACGGGATTTCTTAATATAATGCTAGACAGATGAATTCTCAGTAACTTCTTTGTGTTGTGTGTATTCAACTCACAGAGTTGAACCTTTCTTTAGACAGAGCAGATTTGAAACACTCTTTTTGTGGATTTTACAATTGGAGATTTCAAACGATTTGAGGCCTTTTGTATTAAAGGAAATATCTTCGTTTTAAAACTAGACAGAACCATTCTCAGAAACTACTTTGTGATGTGTGCATTCAACTCACAGAGTTTCACCTTTCTTTTCATAGAGCAGTTTGGAAACACTCTGTTTGTTAAGATAGCAAGAGGATATTTGGAACCCTTTGAGGCCTTCGTTGGAAACGGGATTTCTCAGTTAAATGCTAGACAGATGAATTCCCAGTAACTTCTTTGCGTTGTGTGTATTCAACTCACAGAGTTGAACCTTCCTTTAGACAGAGCAGTTTTGAAACACTCTTTTTGTGGAATTTGCAAGTGGAGATTTCAAGCGATTTGAGGCCAATCTTAGAAATCGAAATATCTTTGTATAAAAACTAGACAGAATCATTCTCAGAAACCACTTTGTGATGTGTGCGTTCAACTCACAGAGTTTAACCTTTCTTTTCACAGAGCAGTTTGTAAACACTCTGTTTCTTAAGTCTGCAAGGGGATATTTAGACCTCCTTGAGGCCTTCGTTTGAAACGGGATTTCTTCATATAAAGCTAGACAGATGAATTCTCAGTAACTTCTTTGTGTTGTGTGTATTCAACTCACAGAGTTGAACCTTTCTTTAGACAGAGCAGATTTGAAACACTCTTTTTGTGGATTTTACAATTGGAGATTTCAAAGGATTTGAGGCCTTTTGTATTAAAGGAAATATCTTCGTTTTAAAACTAGACAGAACCATTCTCAGAAACTACTTTGTGATGTGTGCGTTCAACTCACAGAGTTTCACCTTTCTTTTCATAGAGCAGTTTGGAAACACTCTGTTTGTTAAGTTTGCAAGAGGATATTTGGACCCCTTTGAGGCCTTCGTTGGAAACGGGATTTCTCAGTTAAATGCTATAGAGATGAATTCCCAGTAACTTCTTTGTGTTGTGTGTATTCAACTCACAGAGTTGAACCTTCCTTTAGACAGAGCAGTTTTGAAACACTCTTTTTGTGGAATTTGCAATTGGAGATTTCAAGCGATTTGAGGCCAATCTTAGAAATCAAAATATCTTTGTATAAAAACTAGACAGAATCATTCTCAGAAACCACTTTGTGATGTGTGCTTTCAACTCAGAGTTTAACCTTTCTTTTCATAGAGCAGTTTGGAAACACTCTGTTTCTTAAGTTTGCAAGGGAATATTTGGACCATTTTGAGGCCTTCGTTGGAAACGGGATTTCTCAGTTGAATGCTAGACAGATGAATTCCCAGTAACATCTTTGCGTTGTGTGTATTCAACTCACAGAGTTGAACCTTCGTTTAGACAGAGCAGTTTTGAAACACTCTTTTTGTGGAATTTGCAAGTGGAGATTTCAAGCGATTTGAGGCCAATCTTAGAAATCGAAATATCTTTGTATAAAAACTAGACAGAATCATTCTCAGAAAAAACTTTGTGATGTGTGCGTTCAACTCACAGAGTTTAACGTTTCTTTTCACAGAGCAGTTTGGAAACACTCTGTTTCTTAAGTCTGCAAGGGGATATTTAGACCTCCTTGAGGCCTTCGTTGGAAACGGGATTTCTTCATATAAAGCTAGACAGATGAATTCTCAGTAACTTCTTTGTGTTGTGTGTATTCAACTCACAGAGTTGAACCTTTCTTTAGACAGAGCAGATTTGAAACACTCTTTTTGTGGATTTTACAATTGGAGATTTCAAACGATTTGAGGCCTTTTGTATTAAAGGAAATATCTTCGTTTTAAAACTAGACAGAACCATTCTCAGAAACTACTTTGTGATGTGTGCGTTCAACTCACATAGTTTCACCTTTCTTTTCATAGAGCAGTTTGGAAACACTCTGTTTGTTAAGTTTGCAAGAGAATATTTGGACCCCTTTGAGGCCTTCGTTGGAAACGGGATTTCTCAGTTAAATGCTAGACAGATGAATTCCCAGTAACTTCTTTGTGTTGTGTGTATTCAACTCACAGAGTTGAACCTTCCTTTAGACAGAGCAGTTTTGAAACACTCTTTTTGTGGAATTTGCAAGTGGAGATTTCAAGCGATTTGAGGCCAATCTTAGAAATCGAAATATCTTTGTATAAAACTAGACAGAATCATTCTCAGAAACCACTTTGTGATGTGTGCGTTCAACTCACAGAGTTTAACCTTTCTTTTCATAGAGCAGTTTGGAAACACTCTGTTTGTTAAGTTTGCAAGAGAATATTTGGACCATTTTGAGGCCTTCGTTGGAAACGGGATTTCTCAGTTGAATGCTAGACAGATGAATTCCCAGTAACATCTTTGCGTTGTGTGTATTCAACTCACAGGGTTGAACCTTCCTTTAGAGAGAGCAGTTTTGAAACACTCTTTTTGTGGAATTTGCAAGTGGAGATTTCAAGCGATTTGAGGCCAATCTTAGAAATCGAAATATCTTTGTATAAAAACTAGACAGAATCATTCTCAGAAAAAACTTTGTGATGTGTGCTTTCAACTCACAGAGTTTAACGTTTCTTTACACAGAGCAGTTTGGAAACACACTGTTTCTTAAGTCTGCAAGGGGATATTTAGACCTCCTTGAGGCCTTCGTTGGAAACGGGATTTCTTAATATAATGCTAGACAGATGAATTCTCAGTAACTTCTTTGTGTTGTGTGTATTCAACTCACAGAGTTGAACCTTTCTTTAGACAGAGCAGATTTGAAACACTCTTTTTGTGGATTTTACAATTGGAGATTTCAAACGATTTGAGGCCTTTTGTATTAAAGGAAATATCTTCGTTTTAAAACTAGACAGAACCATTCTCAGAAACTACTTTGTGATGTGTGTATTCAACTCACAGACTTTCACCTTTCTTTTCATAGAGCAGTTTGGAAACACTCTGTTTGTTAAGATAGCAAGAGGATATTTGGAACCCTTTGAGGCCTTCGTTGGAAACGGGATTTCTCAGTTAAATGCTAGACAGATGAATTCCCAGTAACTTCTTTGCGTTGTGTGTATTCAACTCACAGAGTTGAACCTTCCTTTAGACAGAGCAGTTTTGAAACACTCTTTTTGTGGAATTTGCAAGTGGAGATTTCAAGCGATTTGAGGCCAATCTTAGAAATCGAAATATCTTTGTATAAAAACTAGACAGAATCATTCTCAGAAACAACTTTGTGATGTGTGCGTTCAACTCACAGAGTTTAACCTTTCTTTTCACAGAGCAGTTTGTAAACACTCTGTTTCTTAAGTCTGCAAGGGGATATTTAGACCTCCTTGAGGCCTTCGTTGGAAACGGGATTTCTTCATATAAAGCTAGACAGATGAATTCTCAGTAACTTCTTTGTGTTGTGTGTATTCAACTCACAGAGTTGAACCTTTCTTTAGACAGAGCAGATTTGAAACACTCTTTTTGTGGATTTTACAATTGGAGATTTCAAACGATTTGAGGCCTTTTGTATTAAAGGAAATATCTTCGTTTTAAAACTAGACAGAACCATTCTCAGAAACTACTTTGTGATGTGTACGTTCAACTCACATAGTTTCACCTTTCTTTTCATAGAGCAGTTTGGAAACACTCTGTTTGTTAAGTTTCAAGAGGATATTTGGACCCCTTTGAGGCCTTCGTTGGAAACGGGATTTCTCAGTTAAATGCTAGACAGATGAATTCCCAGTAACTTCTTTGTGTTGTGTGTATTCAACTCACAGAGTTGAACCTTCCTTTAGACAGAGCAGTTTTGAAACACTCTTTTTGTGGAATTTGCAAGTGGAGATTTCAAGCGATTTGAGGCCAATCTTAGAAATCGAAATATCTTTGTATAAAAACTAGACAGAATCATTCTCAGAAACCACTTTGTGATGTGTGCGTTCAACTCACAGAGTTTAACCTTTCTTTTCATAGAGCAGTTTGGAAACACTCTGTTTGTTAAGTTTGCAAGAGAATATTTGGACCATTTTGAGGCCTTCGTTGGAAACGGGATTTCTCAGTTGAATGCTAGACAGATGAATTCCCAGTAACATCTTTGCGTTGTGTGTATTCAACTCACAGAGTTGAACCTTCCTTTAGACAGAGCAGTTTTGAAACACTCTTTTTGTGGAATTTGCAAGTGGAGATTTCAAGCGATTTGAGGCCAATCTTAGAAATCGAAATATCTTTGTATAAAAACTAGACAGAATCATTCTCAGAAAAAACTTTGTGATGTGTGCGTTCAACTCACAGAGTTTCACCTTTCTTTTCATAGAGCAGTTTGGAAACACTCTGTTTGTTAAGTTTGCAAGAGGATATTTGGACCCCTTTGAGGCCTTCGTTGGAAACGGGATTTCTCAGTTAAATGCTAGACAGATGAATTCCCAGTAACTTCTTTGTGTTGTGTGTATTCAACTCACAGAGTTGAACCTTCCTTTAGACAGAGCAGTTTTGAAACACTCTTTTTGTGGAATTTGCAAGTGGAGATTTCAAGCGATTTGAGGCCAATCTTAGAAATCGAAATATCTATCTATAAAAACTAGACAGAATCATTCTCAGAAAACACTTTGTGATGTGTGCGTTCAACTCACAGAGTTTAACCTTTCTTTTCATAGAGCAGTTTGGAAACACTCTGTTTGGTAAGTTTGCAAGAGAATATTTGGACCATTTTGAGGCCTTCGTTGGAAACGGGATTTCTCAGTTGAATGCTAGACAGATGAATTCCCAGTAACATCTTTGCGTTGTGTGTATTCAACTCACAGAGTTGAACCTTCCTTTAGACAGAGCAGTTTTGAAACACTCTTTTTGTGGAATTTGCAAGTGGAGATTTCAAGCGATTTGAGGCCAATCTTAGAAATCGAAATATCTTTGTATAAAAACTAGACAGAATCATTCTCAGAAAAAACTTTGTGATGTGTGCGTTCAACTCACAGAGTTTAACGTTTCTTTTCACAGAGCAGTTTGGAAACACTCTGTTTCTTAAGTCTGCAAGGGGATATTTAGACCTCCTTGAGGCCTTCATTGGAAACGGGTTTTCTTCATATAAAGCTAGACAGATGAATTCTCAGTAACTTCTTTGTGTTGTGTGTATTCAACTCACAGAGTTGAACCTTTCTTTAGACAGAGCAGATTTGAAACACTCTTTTTGTGGATTTTACAATTGGAGATTTCAAACGATTTGAGGCCTTTTGTATTAAAGGAAATATCTTCGTTTTAAAACCAGACAGAACCATTCTCAGAAACTACTTTGTGATGTGTGCGTTCAACTCACAGAGTTTCACCTTTCTTTTCATAGAGCAGTTTGGAAACACTCTGTTTGTTAAGTTTGCAAGAGAATATTTGGACCCCTTTGAGGCCTTCGTTGGAAACGGGATTTCTCAGTTAAATGCTAGACAGATGAATTCCCAGTAACTTCTTTGTGTTGTGTGTATTCAACTCACAGAGTTGAACCTTCCTTTAGACAGAGCAGTTTTGAAACACTCTTTTTGTGGAATTTGCAAGTGGAGATTTCAAGCGATTTGAGGCCAATCTTAGAAATCGAAATATCTTTGTATAAAACTAGACAGAATCATTCTCAGAAACCACTTTGTGATGCGTGCGTTCAACTCACAGAGTTTAACCTTTCTTTTCATAGAGCAGTTTGGAAACACTCTGTTTGTTAAGTTTGCAAGAGAATATTTGGACCATTTTGAGGCCTTCGTTGGAAACGGGATTTCTCAGTTGAATGCTAGACAGATGAATTCCCAGTAACTTCTTTGCGTTGTGTGTATTCAACTCACAGGGTTGAACCTTCCTTTAGACAGAGCAGTTTTGAAACACTCTTTTTGTGGAATTTGCAAGTGGAGATTTCAAGCGATTTGAGGCCAATCTTAGAAATCGAAATATCTTTGTATAAAAACTAGACAGAATCATTCTCAGAAAAAACTTTGTGATGTGTGCTTTCAACTCACAGAGTTTAACGTTTCTTTTCACAGAGCAGTTTGGAAACACACTGTTTCTTAAGTCTGCAAGGGGATATTTAGACCTCCTTGAGGCCTTCGTTGGAAACGGGATTTCTTAATATAATGCTAGACAGATGAATTCTCAGTAACTTCTTTGTGTTGTGTGTATTCAACTCACAGAGTTGAACCTTTCTTTAGACAGAGCAGATTTGAAACACTCTTTTTGTGGATTTTACAATTGGAGATTTCAAACGATTTGAGGCCTTTTGTATTAAAGGAAATATCTTCGTTTTAAAACTAGACAGAACCATTCTCAGAAACTACTTTGTGATGTGTGTATTCAACTCACAGACTTTCACCTTTCTTTTCATAGAGCAGTTTGGAAACACTCTGTTTGTTAAGATAGCAAGAGGATATTTGGAACCCTTTGAGGCCTTCGTTGGAAACGGGATTTCTCAGTTAAATGCTAGATAGATGAATTCCCAGTAACTTCTTTGCGTTGTGTGTATTCAACTCACAGAGTTGAACCTTCCTTTAGACAGAGCAGTTTTGAAACACTCTTTTTGTGGAATTTGCAAGTGGAGATTTCAAGCGATTTGAGGCCAATCTTAGAAATCGAAATATCTTTGTATAAAAACTAGACAGAATCATTCTCAGAAACAACTTTGTGATGTGTGCGTTCAACTCACAGAGTTTAACCTTTCTTTTCACAGAGCAGTTTGTAAACACTCTGTTTCTTAAGTCTGCAAGGGGATATTTAGACCTCCTTGAGGCCTTCGTTGGAAACGGGATTTCTTCATATAAAGCTAGACAGATGAATTCTCAGTAACTTCTTTGTGTTGTGTGTATTCAACTCACAGAGTTGAACCTTTCTTTAGACAGAGCAGATTTGAAACACTCTTTTTGTGGATTTTACAATTGGAGATTTCAAACGATTTGAGGCCTTTTGTATTAAAGGAAATATCTTCGTTTTAAAACTAGACAGAACCATTCTCAGAAACTACTTTGTGATGTGTGCGTTCAACTCACATAGTTTCACCTTTCTTTTCATAGAGCAGTTTGGAAACACTCTGTTTGTTAAGTTTCAAGAGGATATTTGGACCCCTTTGAGGCCTTCGTTGGAAACGGGATTTCTCAGTTAAATGCTAGACAGATGAATTCCCAGTAACTTCTTTGTGTTGTGTGTATTCAACTCACAGAGTTGAACCTTCCTTTAGACAGAGCAGTTTTGAAACACTCTTTTTGTGGAATTTGCAAGTGGAGATTTCAAGCGATTTGAGGCCAATCTTAGAAATCGAAATATCTTTGTATAAAAACTAGACAGAATCATTCTCAGAAACCACTTTGTGATGTGTGCGTTCAACTCACAGAGTTTAACCTTTCTTTTCATAGAGCAGTTTGGAAACACTCTGTTTGTTAAGTTTGCAAGAGAATATTTGGACCATTTTGAGGCCTTCGTTGGAAACGGGATTTCTCAGTTGAATGCTAGACAGATGAATTCCCAGTAACATCTTTGCGTTGTGTGTATTCAACTCACAGGGTTGAACATTCCTTTAGACAGAGCAGTTTTGAAACACTCTTTTTGTGGAATTTGCAAGTGGAGATTTCAAGCGATTTGAGGCCAATCTTAGAAATCGAAATATCTTTGTATAAAAACTAGACAGAATCATTCTCAGAAAAAACTTTGTGATGTGTGCGTTCACCTCACAGAGTTTCACCTTTCTTTTCATAGAGCAGTTTGGAAACACTCTGTTTGTTAAGTTTGCAAGAGGATATTTGGACCCCTTTGAGGCCTTCGTTGGAAACGGGATTTCTCAGTTAAATGCTAGACAGATGAATTCCCAGTAACTTCTTTGTGTTGTGTGTATTCAACTCACAGAGTTGAACCTTCCTTTAGACAGAGCAGTTTTGAAACACTCTTTTTGTGGAATTTGCAAGTGGAGATTTCAAGCGATTTGAGGCCAATCTTAGAAATCGAAATATCTATCTATAAAAACTAGACAGAATCATTCTCAGAAAACACTTTGTGATGTGTGCGTTCAACTCACAGAGTTTAACCTTTCTTTTCATAGAGCAGTTTGGAAACACTCTGTTTGGTAAGTTTGCAAGAGAATATTTGGACCATTTTGAGGCCTTCGTTGGAAACGGGATTTCTCAGTTGAATGCTAGACAGATGAATTCCCAGTAACATCTTTGCGTTGTGTGTATTCAACTCACAGAGTTGAACCTTCCTTTAGACAGAGCAGTTTTGAAACACTCTTTTTGTGGAATTTGCAAGTGGAGATTTCAAGCGATTTGAGGCCAATCTTAGAAATCGAAATATCTTTGTATAAAAACTAGACAGAATCATTCTCAGAAAAAACTTTGTGATGTGTGCGTTCAACTCACAGAGTTTAACGTTTCTTTTCACAGAGCAGTTTGGAAACACTCTGTTTCTTAAGTCTGCAAGGGGATATTTAGACCTCCTTGAGGCCTTCGTTGGAAACGGGATTTCTTCATATAAAGCAAGACAGATGAATTCTCAGTAACTTCTTTGTGTTGTGTGTATTCAACTCACAGAGTTGAACCTTCCTTTTGACAGAGCAGTTTTGAAACACTCTTTTTGTGGATTATACAATTGGAGATTTCAAACGATTTTAGGCCTTTTGTATTAAAGGAAATATCTTCGTTTTAAAACTAGACAGAACCATTCTCAGAAACTACTTTGTGATGTATGCGTTCAACTCACAGAGTTTCTCCTTTCTTTTCATAGAGCAGTTTTAAACCCTCTGTTTGTTAAGTTTGCAAGAGGATATTTGGACCCCTTTGAGGCCTTCGTTGGAAACGGGATTTCTCAGTTGAATGCTAGACAGATGAATTCCCAGTAACATCTTTGCGTTGTGTGTATTCAACTCACAGAGTTGAACCTTCGTTTAGACAGAGCAGTTTTGAAACACTCTTTTTGTGGAATTTGCAAGTGGAGATTTCAAGCGATTTGAGGCCAATCTTAGAAATCGAAATATCTTTGTATAAAAACTAGACAGAATCATTCTCAGAAAAAACTTTGTGATGTGTGCGTTCAACTCACAGAGTTTAACGTTTCTTTTCACAGAGCAGTTTGGAAACACTCTGTTTCTTAAGTCTGCAAGGGGATATTTAGACCTCCTTGAGGCCTTCGTTGGAAACGGGATTTCTTCATATAAAGCTAGACAGATGAATTCTCAGTAACTTCTTTGTGTTGTGTGTATTCAACTCACAGAGTTGAACCTTTCTTTAGACAGAGCAGATTTGAAACACTCTTTTTGTGGATTTTACAATTGGAGATTTCAAACGATTTGAGGCCTTTTGTATTAAAGGAAATATCTTCGTTTTAAAACTAGACAGAACCATTCTCAGAAACTACTTTGTGATGTGTGCGTTCAACTCACATAGTTTCACCTTTCTTTTCATAGAGCAGTTTGGAAACACTCTGTTTGTTAAGTTTGCAAGAGAATATTTGGACCCCTTTGAGGCCTTCGTTGGAAACGGGATTTCTCAGTTAAATGCTAGACAGATGAATTCCCAGTAACTTCTTTGTGTTGTGTGTATTCAACTCACAGAGTTGAACCTTCCTTTAGACAGAGCAGTTTTGAAACACTCTTTTTGTGGAATTTGCAAGTGGAGATTTCAAGCGATTTGAGGCCAATCTTAGAAATCGAAATATCTTTGTATAAAACTAGACAGAATCATTCTCAGAAACCACTTTGTGATGTGTGCGTTCAACTCACAGAGTTTAACCTTTCTTTTCATAGAGCAGTTTGGAAACACTCTGTTTGTTAAGTTTGCAAGAGAATATTTGGACCATTTTGAGGCCTTCGTTGGAAACGGGATTTCTCAGTTGAATGCTAGACAGATGAATTCCCAGTAACATCTTTGCGTTGTGTGTATTCAACTCACAGGGTTGAACCTTCCTTTAGACAGAGCAGTTTTGAAACACTCTTTTTGTGGAATTTGCAAGTGGAGATTTCAAGCGATTTGAGGCCAATCTTAGAAATCGAAATATCTTTGTATAAAAACTAGACAGAATCATTCTCAGAAAAAACTTTGTGATGTGTGCTTTCAACTCACAGAGTTTAACGTTTCTTTTCACAGAGCAGATTGGAAACACACTGCTTCTTAAGTCTGCAAGGGGATATTTAGACCTCCTTGAGGCCTTCGTTGGAAACGGGATTTCTTAATATAATGCTAGACAGATGAATTCTCAGTAACTTCTTTGTGTTGTGTGTATTCAACTCACAGAGTTGAACCTTTCTTTAGACAGAGCAGATTTGAAACACTCTTTTTGTGGATTTTACAATTGGAGATTTCAAACGATTTGAGGCCTTTTGTATTAAAGGAAATATCTTCGTTTTAAAACTAGACAGAACCATTCTCAGAAACTACTTTGTGATGTGTGTATTCAACTCACAGACTTTCACCTTTCTTTTCATAGAGCAGTTTGGAAACACTCTGTTTGTTAAGATAGCAAGAGGATATTTGGAACCCTTTGAGGCCTTCGTTGGAAACGGGATTTCTCAGTTAAATGCTAGACAGATGAATTCCCAGTAACTTCTTTGCGTTGTGTGTATTCAACTCACAGAGTTGAACCTTCCTTTAGACAGAGCAGTTTTGAAACACTCTTTTTGTGGAATTTGCAAGTGGAGATTTCAAGCGATTTGAGGCCAATCTTAGAAATCGAAATATCTTTGTATAAAAACTAGACAGAATCATTCTCAGAAACAACTTTGTGATGTGTGCGTTCAACTCACAGAGTTTAACCTTTCTTTTCACAGAGCAGTTTGTAAACACTCTGTTTCTTAAGTCTGCAAGGGGATATTTAGACCTCCTTGAGGCCTTCGTTGGAAACGGGATTTCTTCATATAAAGCTAGACAGATGAATTCTCAGTAACTTCTTTGTGTTGTGTGTATTCAACTCACAGAGTTGAACCTTTCTTTAGACAGAGCAGATTTGAAACACTCTTTTTGTGGATTTTACAATTGGAGATTTCAAACGATTTGAGGCCTTTTGTATTAAAGGAAATATCTTCGTTTTAAAACTAGACAGAACCATTCTCAGAAACTACTTTGTGATGTGTGCGTTCAACTCACATAGTTTCACCTTTCTTTTCATAGAGCAGTTTGGAAACACTCTGTTTGTTAAGTTTCAAGAGGATATTTGGACCCCTTTGAGGCCTTCGTTGGAAACGGGATTTCTCAGTTAAATGCTAGACAGATGAATTCCCAGTAACTTCTTTGTGTTGTGTGTATTCAACTCACAGAGTTGAACCTTCCTTTAGACAGAGCAGTTTTGAAACACTCTTTTTGTGGAATTTGCAAGTGGAGATTTCAAGCGATTTGAGGCCAATCTTAGAAATCGAAATATCTTTGTATAAAAACTAGACAGAATCATTCTCAGAAACCACTTTGTGATGTGTGCGTTCAACTCACAGAGTTTAACCTTTCTTTTCATAGAGCAGTTTGGAAACACTCTGTTTGTTAAGTTTGCAAGAGAATATTTGGACCATTTTGAGGCCTTCGTTGGAAACGGGATTTCTCAGTTGAATGCTAGACAGATGAATTCCCAGTAACATCTTTGCGTTGTGTGTATTCAACTCACAGGGTTGAACATTCCTTTAGACAGAGCAGTTTTGAAACACTCTTTTTGTGGAATTTGCAAGTGGAGATTTCAAGCGATTTGAGGCCAATCTTAGAAATCGAAATATCTTTGTATAAAAACTAGACAGAATCATTCTCAGAAAAAACTTTGTGATGTGTGCGTTCAACTCACAGAGTTTCACCTTTCTTTTCATAGAGCAGTTTGGAAACACTCTGTTTGTTAAGTTTGCAAGAGGATATTTGGACCCCTTTGAGGCCTTCGTTGGAAACGGGATTTCTCAGTTAAATGCTAGACAGATGAATTCCCAGTAACTTCTTTGTGTTGTGTGTATTCAACTCACAGAGTTGAACCTTCCTTTAGACAGAGCAGTTTTGAAACACTCTTTTTGTGGAATTTGCAAGTGGAGATTTCAAGCGATTTGAGGCCAATCTTAGAAATCGAAATATCTATCTATAAAAACTAGACAGAATCATTCTCAGAAAACACTTTGTGATGTGTGCGTTCAAATCACAGAGTTTAACCTTTCTTTTCATAGAGCAGTTTGGAAACACTCTGTTTGGTAAGTTTGCAAGAGAATATTTGGACCATTTTGAGGCCTTCGTTGGAAACGGGATTTCTCAGTTGAATGCTAGACAGATGAATTCCCAGTAACATCTTTGCGTTGTGTGTATTCAACTCACAGAGTTGAACCTTCCTTTAGACAGAGCAGTTTTGAAACACTCTTTTTGTGGAATTTGCAAGTGGAGATTTCAAGCGATTTGAGGCCAATCTTAGAAATCGAAATATCTTTGTATAAAAACTAGACAGAATCATTCTCAGAAAAAACTTTGTGATGTGTGCGTTCAACTCACAGAGTTTAACGTTTCTTTTCACAGAGCAGTTTGGAAACACTCTGTTTCTTAAGTCTGCAAGGGGATATTTAGACCTCCTTGAGGCCTTCATTGGAAACGGGTTTTCTTCATATAAAGCTAGACAGATGAATTCTCAGTAACTTCTTTGTGTTGTGTGTATTCAACTCACAGAGTTGAACCTTTCTTTAGACAGAGCAGATTTGAAACACTCTTTTTGTGGATTTTACAATTGGAGATTTCAAACGATTTGAGGCCTTTTGTATTAAAGGAAATATCTTCGTTTTAAAACCAGACAGAACCATTCTCAGAAACTACTTTGTGATGTGTGCGTTCAACTCACAGAGTTTCACCTTTCTTTTCATAGAGCAGTTTGGAAACACTCTGTTTGTTAAGTTTGCAAGAGGATATTTGGACCCCTTTGAGGCCTTCTTTGGAAACGGGATTTCTCAGTTAAATGCTAGACAGATGAATTCCCAGTAACTTCTTTGCGTTGTGTGTATTCAACTCACAGAGTTGAACCTTCCTTTAGACAGAGCAGTTTTGAAACACTCTTTTTGTGGAATTTGCAAGTGGAGATTTCAAGCGATTTGAGGCCAATCTTAGAAATCGAAATATCTTTGTATAAAAACTAGAAAGAATCATTCTCAGAAAAAACTTTGTGATGTGTGCGTTCAACTCACAGAGTTTAACCTTTCTTTTCACAGAGCAGTTTGGAAACACTCTGTTTCTTAAGTCTGCAAGGGGATATTTAGACCTCCTTGAGGCCTTCGTTGGAAACGGGATTTCTTCATATAAAGCAAGACAGATGAATTCTCAGTAACTTCTTTGTGTTGTGTGTATTCAACTCACAGAGTTGAACCTTCCTTTTGACAGAGCAGTTTTGAAACACTCTTTTTGTGGATTTTACAATTGGAGATTTCAAACGATTTTAGGCCTTTTGTATTAAAGGAAATATCTTCGTTTTAAAACTAGACAGAACCATTCTCAGAAACTACTTTGTGATGTATGCGTTCAACTCACAGAGTTTCTCCTTTCTTTTCATAGAGCAGTTTTAAACCCTCTGTTTGTTAAGTTTGCAAGAGGATATTTGGACCCCTTTGAGGCCTTCGTTGGAAACGGGATTTCTCAGTTAAATGCTAGAGAGATGAATTCCCAGTAACTTCTTTGTGTTGTGTGTATTCAACTCACAGAGTTGAACCTTCCTTTAGACAGAGCAGTTTTGAAACACTCTTTTTGTGGAATTTGCAAGTGGAGATTTCAATTGATTTGAGGCCAATCTTAGAAATCGAAATATCTTTGCATAAAAACTAGACAGAATCATTCTCAGAAAAAACTTTGTGATGTGTGCGTTCAACTCACAGAGTTTAACCTTTCTTTTCATAGAGCAGTTTGGAAACACTCTGTTTCTTAAGTCTGCAAGGGGATATTTAGACCTCCTTGAGGCCTTCGTTGGAAACGGGATTCCTTCATATAAAGCTAGACAGATGAATTCTCAGTAACTTCTTTGTGTTGTGTGTATTCAACTCACAGAGTGGAACCTTTCTTTAGACAGAGCAGATTTGAAACACTCTTTTTGTGGATTTTACAAGTGGAGATTTCAAGCAATTTCAGGCCAACTGTATTAAAGGAAATATCTTCGTTTTAAAACTAGACAGAACCATTCTCAGAAACTACTTTGTGATGTGTGCGTTCAACTCAGAGTTTCACCTTTCTTTTCATAGAGCAGTTTGGAAACACTCTGTTTTTTAAGTTTGCAGGAGGATATTTGGACCCCTTTGAGGCCTTCGTTGGAAACGGGATTTCTCAGTTAACTGCTAGACAGATGAATTCCCAGTAACTTCTTTGTGTTGTGTGTATTCAACTCACAGAGTTGAACCTTCCTTTAGACAGAGCAGTTTTGAAACACTCTTTATGTGGAATTTGCAAGTGGAGACTTCAAGAAATTTGAGGCCAATCTTAGAAATCGAAATATCTTTGTATAAAAATTAGACCGAATCATTCTCAGAAACCACTTTGTGATGTGTGCGTTCAACTCACAGAGCTTAACCTTTCTTTTCATAGAGCAGTTTGGAAACACTCTGTTTGTTAAGTTTGCAAGAGGATATTTGGAACCCTTTGAGGCCTTCGTTGGAAACGGGATTTCTCAGTTAAATGCTAGACAGATGAATTCCCAGTAACTTCTTTGTGTTGTGTGTATTCAACTCACAGAGTTGAACCTTCCTTTAGACAGAGCAGTTTTGAAACACTCTTTTTGTGGAATTTGCAAGTGGAGATTTCAAGCGATTTGAGGCCAATCTTAGAAATCAAAATATCTTTCTGTAAAAACTAGACAGAATCATTCTCAGAAACCACTTTGTGATGTGTGCGTTCAACTCACAGAGTTTAACCTTTCTTTTCATAGAGCAGTTTGGAAACACTCTGTTTGTTAAGTTTGCAAGAGAATATTTGGACCACTTTGAGGCCTACGTAGGAAACGGGATTTCTCAGTTGAATGCTAGACAGATGAATTCCCAGTAACATCTTTGCGTTGTGTGTATTCAACTCACAGAGTTGAACCTTCCTTTAGACAGAGCAGTTTTGAAACACTCTTTTTGTGGAATTTGCAAGTGGAGATTTCAAGCGATTTGAGGCCAATCTTAGAAATCGAAATATCTTTGTATAAAAACTAGACAGAATCATTCTCAGAAAAAACTTTGTGATGTGTGCGTTCAACTCACAGAGTTTAACCTTTCTTTCCACAGAGCAGTTTGGAAACACTCTGTTTCTTAAGTCTGCAAGGGGATATTTAGACCTCCTTGAGGCCTTCGTTGGAAACGGGATTTCTTCATATAAAGCTAGACAGATGAATTCTCAGTAACTTCTTTGTGTTGTGTGTATTCAACTCACAGAGTTGAACCTTTCTTTAGACAGAGCAGATTTGAAACACTCTTTTTGTGGATTTTACAATTGGAGATTTCAAACGATTTTAGGCCTTTTGTATTAAAGGAAATATCTTCGTTTTAAAACTAGACAGAACCATTCTCAGAAACTACTTTGTGATGTGTGCGTTCAACTCACAGAGTTTCACCTTTCTTTTCATAGAGCAGTTTGGAAACACTCTGTTTGTTAAGTTTGCAAGAGGATATTTGGACCCCTTTGAGGACTTCGTTGGAAACGGGATTTCTCAGTTAAATGCTAGAGAGATGAATTCCCAGTAACTTCTTTGTGTTGTGTGTATTCAACTCACAGAGTTGAACCGTCCTTTAGACAGAGCAGTTTTGAAACACTCTTTTTGTGGAATTTGCAAGTGGAGATTTCAAGCGATTTGAGGCCAATCTTAGAAATCGAAATATCTTTGTATAAAAACTAGACAGAATCATTCTCAGAAACCACTTTGTGATGTGTGCGTTCAACTCACAGAGTTTAACCTTTCTTTTCATAGAGCAGTTTGGAAACACTCTGTTTGTTAAGTTTGCAAGAGAATATTTGGACCATTTTGAGGCCTTCGTTTGAAACGGGATTTCTCAGTTGAATGCTAGACAGTTGAATTCCCAGTAACATCTTTGCGTTGTGTGTATTCAACTCACAGAGTTGAACCTTCCTTTAGACAGAGCAGTTTTGAAACACTCTTTTTGTGGAATTTGCAAGTGGAGATTTCAAGCGATTTGAGGCCAATCTTAGAAATCGAAATATCTTTGTATAAAAACTAGACAGAATCATTCTCAGAAAAAACTTTGTAATGTGTGCGTTCAACTCACAGAGTTTAACCTTTCTTTTCATAGAGCAGTTTGTAAACACTCTGTTTCTTAAGTCTGCAAGGGGATATTTAGACCTCCTTGAGGCCTTCGTTGGAAACGGGGTTTCTTCATATAAAGCTAGACAGATGAATTCTCAGTAACTTCTTTGTGTTGTGTGTATTCAACTCACAGAGTGGAACCTTTCTTTAGACAGAGCAGATTTGAAACACTCTTTTTTTGGATTTTACAAGTGGAGATTTCAAACGATTTGAGGCCTTTTGTATTAAAGGAAATATCTTCGTTTAAAACTAGACAGAACCATTCTCAGAAACTACTTTGTGATGTGTGCGTTCAACTCACAGAGTTTCACCTTTCTTTTCATAGAGCAGTTTGGAAACACTCTGTTTGTTAAGTTTGCAAGAGGATATTTGGAACCCTTTGAGGCCTTGGTTGGAAACGGGATTTCTTAGTTAAATGCTAGACAGATGAATTCTCAGTAACTTCTTTGTGTTGTGTGTATTCAACTCAGAGATTTGAACCTTCCTTTAGACAGAGCAGTTTTGAAACACTCTTTTTGTGGATTTTACAATTGGAGATTTCAAACGATTTTAGGCCTTTTGTATTAAAGGAAATATCTTCGTTTTAAAACTAGACAGAACTATTCTCAGAAACTACTTTGTGATGTGTGCCTTCAACTCACAGAGTTTCACCTTTCTTTTCATAGAGCAGTTTGGAAACACTCTGTTAAGTTTGCAAGAGAATATTTGGACCAATTTGAGGCCTTCGTTGGAAACGGGATTTCTCAGTTAAATGCTAGACAGATGAATTCCCAGTAACTTCTTTGCGTTGTGTGTATTCAACTCACAGAGTTGAACCTTCCTTTAGACAGAGCAGTTTTGAAACACTCTTTTTGTGGAATTTGCAAGTGGATATTTCAAGCGATTTGAGGCCAATCTTAGAAATCGAAATATCTTTGTATAAAAACTAGACAGAATCATTCTCAGAAACCACTTTGTGATGTGTGCGTTCAACTCACAGAGTTTCACCTTTCTTTTCACACAACAGTTTGTAAACACTCTGTTTCTTAAGTCTGCAAGGGGATATTTTGACCTCCCTGAAGCCTTCGTTGGAAACGGGATTACTTCATATAAAGCTAGACATATGAATTCTCAGTAACTACTCTGTGTTGTGTGTATTCAACTCACAGAGTTGAACCTTTCTTTAGACAGAGCAGATTTGAAACACTCTTTTTGTGGATTTTACAAGTGGAGATTACAAGAAATTTGTGGCCTATTGTATTAAAGGAAATATCTTCGTTTTAAAACTACACAGAACCATTCTCAGAAACTACTTTGTGATGTGTGCGTTCAACTCACAGAGTTTCACCTTTCTTTTCATAGAGCAGTTTGGAAACACTCTGTTTGTTAAGTTTGCAAGAGGATAATTGGACCACTTTGAGGCCTTCGTTGGAAACGGGATTTCTCAGTAAAATGCTAGACAGATGAATTCCCAGTAACTTCTTTGCGTTGTGTGTATTCAACTCACAGAGTTGAATCTTCCTTTAGACAGAGCAGTTTTGAAACACTCTTTTTGTGGAATTTGCAAGTGGAGATTTCAAGCGATTTGAGGCCAATCTTAGAAATCGAAATATCTTTGTATAAAAACTAGACAGAATCATTCTCAGAAAAAACATTGTGATGTGTGCGTTCAACTCACAGAGTTTAACCTTTCTTTTCACAGAGCAGTTTGGAAACACTCTGTTTCTTAAGTCTGCAAGGGGATATTTAGACCTCCTTGAGGCCTTCGTTGGAAACGGGATTTCTTCATATAAAGCTAGACAGATGAATTCTCAGTAACTTCTTTGTGTTGTGTGTATTCAACTCACAGAGTTGAACCTTTCTTTAGACAGAGCAGGTTTGAAACACTCTCTTTGTGGATTTTACAATTGGAGATTTCAAACGATTTGAGGCCTATTGTATTGAAGGAAATATCTTCGTTTTAAAACTAGACAGAACCATTCTCAGAAACTACTTTGTGATGTGTGCGTTCAACTCACAGAGTTTCACCTTTCTTTTCATAGAGCAGTTTGGAAACACTCTGTTTGTTAAGTTTGCAAGAGGATATTTGGACCCCTTTGAGGCCTTCGTTGGAAACGGGATTTCTCAGTTAAATGCTAGACAGAGGAATTCCCAGTAACTTCTTTGTGTTGTGTGTATTCAACTCACAGAGTTGAACCTTCCTTTAGATAGAGCAGTTTTGAAACACTCTTTTTGTGGAATTTGCAAGTGGAGATTTCAAGCGATGTGAGGCCAATCTTAGAAATCGAAATATCTTTGTATAAAAACTAGACAGAATCATTCTCAGAAACCACTTTGTGATGTGTGCGTTCAACTCACAGAGTTTCACCTTTCTTTTCATAGAGCAGTTTGGAAACACTCTGTTTGTTAAGTTTGCAAGAGGATATTTGGAACCCTTTGAGGCCTTGGTTGGAAACGGGATTTCTTAGTTAAATGCTAGACAGATGAATTCTCAGTAACTTCTTTGTGTTGTGTGTATTCAACTCAGAGATTTGAACCTTCCTTTAGACAGAGCAGTTTTGAAACACTCTTTTTGTGGATTTTACAATTGGAGATTTCAAACGATTTTAGGCCTTTTGTATTAAAGGAAATATCTTCGTTTTAAAACTAGACAGAACTATTCTCAGAAACTACTTTGTGATGTGTGCCTTCAACTCACAGAGTTTCACCTTTCTTTTCATAGAGCAGTTTGGAAACACTCTGTTAAGTTTGCAAGAGAATATTTGGACCAATTTGAGGCCTTCGTTGGAAACGGGATTTCTCAGTTAAATGCTAGACAGATGAATTCCCAGTAACTTCTTTGCGTTGTGTGTATTCAACTCACAGAGTTGAACCTTCCTTTAGACAGAGCAGTTTTGAAACACTCTTTTTGTGGAATTTGCAAGTGGATATTTCAAGCGATTTGAGGCCAATCTTAGAAATCGAAATATCTTTGTATAAAAACTAGACAGAATCATTCTCAGAAACCACTTTGTGATGTGTGCGTTCAACTCACAGAGTTTAACCTTTCTTTTCACAGAGCAGTTTGGAAACACTCTGTTTCTTAAGTCTGCAAGGGGATATTTAGACCTCCTTGAGGCCTTCGTTGGAAACGGGATTTCTTCATATAAAGCTAGACAGATGAATTCTCAGTAACTTCTTTGTGTTGTGTGTATTCAACTCACAGAGTTGAACCTTTCTTTAGACAGAGCAGGTTTGAAACACTCTCTTTGTGGATTTTACAATTGGAGATTTCAAACGATTTGAGGCCTATTGTATTGAAGGAAATATCTTCGTTTTAAAACTAGACAGAACCATTCTCAGAAACTACTTTGTGATGTGTGCGTTCAACTCACAGAGTTTCACCTTTCTTTTCATAGAGCAGTTTGGAAACACTCTGTTTGTTAAGTTTGCAAGAGGATATTTGGACCCCTTTGAGGCCTTCGTTGGAAACGGGATTTCTCAGTTAAATGCTAGACAGAGGAATTCCCAGTAACTTCTTTGTGTTGTGTGTATTCAACTCACAGAGTTGAACCTTCCTTTAGATAGAGCAGTTTTGAAACACTCTTTTTGTGGAATTTGCAAGTGGAGATTTCAAGCGATGTGAGGCCAATCTTAGAAATCGAAATATCTTTGTATAAAAACTAGACAGAATCATTCTCAGAAACCACTTTGTGGTGTGTGCGTTCAACTCACAGAGTTTAACCTTTCTTTTCATAGAGCAGTTTGGAAACACTCTGTTGGTTAAGTTTGCAAGAGAATATTTGGACCACTTTGAGGCCTTCGTTGTAAACGGGATTTCTCAGTAAAATGCTAGACAGATGAATTCCCAGTAACTTCTTTGCGTTGTGTGTATTCAACTCACAGAGTTGAACCTTCCTTTAGACAGAGCAGTTTTGAAACACTCTTTTTGTGGAATTTGGAAATGGAGATTTCAAGCGATTGGAGGCCAATCTTAGAAATCGAAATATGTTTGTATAAAAACTAGACAGAATCATTCTCAGAAAAAACATTGTGATGTGTGCGTTCAACTCACAGAGTTTAACCTTTCTTTTCACAGAGCAGTTTGGAAACACTCTGTTTCTTAAGTCTGCAAGGGGATATTTAGACCGCCTTGAGGCCTTCGTTGGAAACGGGATTTCTTCTTATAAAGCTGGACAGATGAATTCTCAGTAACTTCTTTGTGTTGTGTGTATTCAACTCACAGAGTTGAACCTTTCTTTAGACAGAGCAGGTTTGAAACACTCTTTTTGTGGATTTTACAAGTGGAGATTACAAGAAATTTGTGGCCTATTGTATTAAAGGAAATATCTTCGTTTTAAAACTACACAGAACCATTCTCAGAAACTACTTTGTGATGTGTGCATTCAACTCACAGAGTTTCACCTTTCTTTTCATAGAGCAGTTTGGAAACACTCTGTTTGTTAAGTTTGAAGAGGATATTTGGACCACTTTGAGGCCTTCGTTGGAAACGGGATTTCTCAGTAAAATGCTAGACAGATGAATTCCCAGTAACTTCTTTGCGTTGTGTGTATTCAACTCACAGAGTTGAATCTTCCTTTAGACAGAGCAGTTTTGAAACACTCTTTTTGTGGAATTTGCAAGTGGAGATTTCCAGCGATTTGAGGCCAATCTTAGAAATCGAAATATCTTTGTATAAAAACTAGACAGAATCATTCTCAGAAAAAACATTGTGATGTGTGCATTCAACTCACAGAGTTTAACCTTTCTTTTAACAGAGCAGTTTGGAAACACTCTGTTTCTTAAGTCTGCAAGGGGATATTTAGACCTCCTTGAGGCCTTCGTTGGAAACGGGATTTCTTCATATAAAGCTAGACAGATGAATTCTCAGTAACTTCTTTGTGTTGTGTGTATTCAACTCACAGAGTTGAACCTTTCTTTTGACAGAGCAGGTTTGAAACACTCTTTTTGTGGATTTTACAATTGGAGATTTCAAACGATTTGAGGCCTATTGTATTGAAGGAAATATCTTCGTTTTAAAACTAGACAGAACCATTCTCAGAAACTACTTTGTGATGTGTGCGTTCAACTCACAGAGTTTCACCTTTCTTTTCATAGAGCAGTTTGGAAACACTCTGTTTGTTAAGTTTGCAAGAGGATATTTGGACCCCTTTGAGGCCTTCGTTGGAAACGGGATTTCTCAGTTAAATGCTAGACAGAGGAATTCCCAGTAACTTCTTTGTGTTGTGTGTATTCAACTCACAGAGTTGAACCTTCCTTTAGATAGAGCAGTTTTGAAACACTCTTTTTGTGGAATTTGCAAGTGGAGATTTCAAGCGATGTGAGGCCAATCTTAGAAATCGAAATATCTTTGTATAAAAACTAGACAGAATCATTCTCAGAAACCACTTTGTGGTGTGTGCGGTCAACTCACAGAGTTTAACCTTTCTTTTCAAAGAGCAGTTTGGAAACACTCTGTTGGTTAAGTTTGCAAGAGAATATTTGGACCACTTTGAGACCTTCGTTGTAAACGGGATTTCTCAGTAAAATGCTAGACAGATGAATTCCCAGTAACTTCTTTGCGTTGTGTGTATTCAACTCACAGAGTTGAACCTTCCTTTAGACAGAGCAGTTTTGAAACACTCTTTTTGTGGAATTTGGAAATGGAGATTTCAAGCGATTTGAGGCCAATCTTAGAAATCGAAATATCTTTGTATAAAAACTAGACAGAATCATTCTCAGAAAAAACATTGTGATGTGTGCGTTCAACTCACAGAGTTTAACCTTTCTTTTCACAGAGCAGTTTGGAAACACTCTGTTAAGTTTGCAAGAGAATATTTGGACCAATTTGAGGCCTTCGTTGGAAACGGGATTTCTCAGTTAAATGCTAGACAGATGAATTCCCAGTAACTTCTTTGTGTTGTGTGTATTCAACTCACAGAGTTGAACCTTCCTTTAGACAGAGCAGTTTTGAAACACTCTTTATGTGGAATTTGCAAGTGGAGATTTCAAGCGATTTGAGGCCAATCTTAGAAATCCAAATATCTTTGTATAAAAATTAGACCGAATCATTCTCAGAAACCACTTTGTGATGTGTGCGTTCAACTCACAGAGTTTAACCTTTCTTTTCATAGAGCAGTTTGGAAACACTCTGTTTGTTAAGTTTGCAAGAGAATATTTGGACCCCTTTGAGGCCTTCGTTGGAAACGGGATTTCTTCATATAAAGCTAGACAGATGAATTCTCAGTAACTTCTTTGTGTTGTGTGTATTCAACTCACAGAGTTGAAACTTTCTTTAGACAGAGCAGATTTGAAACACTCTTTTTGTGGATTTTACAATTGGAGATTTCAAACGATTTGAGTCCTATTGTATTAAAGGAACTATCTTCGTTTAAAACTAGACAGAACCATTCTCAGAAACTACTTTGTGATGTGTGCGTTCAACTCACAGAGTTTCACCTTTCTTTTCATAGAGCAGTTTGGAAACACTCTGTTTGTTAAGTTTGCAAGAGGATATTTGGAACCCTTTGAGGCCTTCGTTGGAAACGGGATTTCTCAGTTAAATGCTAGACAGATGAATTCCCAGTAACTTCTTTGTGTTGTGTTTATTCAACTCACAGAGTTGAACCTTCCTTTCGACAGAGAAGTTTTGAAACACTCTTTTTGTTGAATTTGCAATTGGAGATTTCAAGCGATTTGAGGCCAATCTTAGAAATCGAAATATCTTTGTATAAAAACTAGACAGAATCATTCTCAGAAACCACTTTGTGATGTGTGCGTTCAACTCACAGAGTTTCACCTTTCTTTTCATAGAGCAGTTTGGAAACACTCTGTTTGTTAAGTTTGCAAGAGAATATTTGGACCACTTTGAGGCCTTCGTTGGAAACGGGATTTCTCAGATAAATGCAAGACAGATGAATTCCCAGTAACTTCTTTGCGTTGTGTGTATTCAACTCACAGAGTTGAACCTTCCTTTAGACAGAGCAGTTTTGAAACACTCTTTTTGTGGAATTTGCAAGTGGAGATTTCAAGCGATTTGAGGCCAATCTTAGAAATCGAAATATCTTTGTATAAAAACTAGACAGAATCATTCTCAGAAAAAACTTTGTGATGTGTGCGTTCAACTCACAGAGTTTAACCTTTCTTTTCATAGAGCAGTTTGTAAACACTCTGTTTCTTAAGTCTGCAAGGGGATATTTAGACCTCCTTGAGGCCTTCGTTGGAAACGGGGTTTCTTCATATAAAGCTAGACAGATGAATTCTCAGTAACTTCTTTGTGTTGTGTGTATTCAACTCACAGAGTGGAACCTTTCTTTAGACAGAGCAGATTTGAAACACTCTTTTTTTGGATTTTACAAGTGGAGATTTCAAACGATTTGAGGCCTTTTGTATTAAAGGAAATATCTTCGTTTAAAACTAGACAGAACCATTCTCAGAAACTACTTTGTGATGTGTGCGTTCAACTCACAGAGTTTCACCTTTCTTTTCATAGAGCAGTTTGGAAACACTCTGTTTGTTAAGTTTGCAAGAGGATATTTGGAACCCTTTGAGGCCTTGGTTGGAAACGGGATTTCTTAGTTAAATGCTAGACAGATGAATTCTCAGTAACTTCTTTGTGTTGTGTGTATTCAACTCAGAGATTTGAACCTTCCTTTAGACAGAGCAGTTTTGAAACACTCTTTTTGTGGATTTTACAATTGGAGATTTCAAGCGATTTTAGGCCTTTTGTATTAAAGGAAATATCTTCGTTTTAAAACTAGACAGAACTATTGTCAGAAACTACTTTGTGATGTGTGCGTTCAACTCACAGAGTTTCACCTTTCTTTTCATAGAGCAGTTTGGAAACACTCTGTTAAGTTTGCAAGAGAATATTTGGACCAATTTGAGGCCTTCGTTGGAAACGGGATTTCTCAGTTAAATGCTAGACAGATGAATTCCCAGTAACTTCTTTGCGTTGTGTGTATTCAACTCACAGAGTTGAACCTTCCTTTAGACAGAGCAGTTTTGAAACACTCTTTTTGTGGAATTTGCAAGTGGATATTTCAAGCGATTTGAGGCCAATCTTAGAAATTGAAATATCTTTGTATAAAAACTAGACAGAATCATTCTCAGAAACCACTTTGTGATGTGTGCGTTCAACTCACAGAGTTTCACCTTTCTTTTCACACAACAGTTTGTAAACACTCTGTTTCTTAAGTCTGCAAGGGGATATTTTGACCTCCCTGAGGCCTTCGTTGGAAACGGGATTACTTCATATAAAGCTAGACATATGAATTCTCAGTAACTACTCTGTGTTGTGTGTATTCAACTCACAGAGTTGAACCTTTCTTTAGACAGAGCAGATTTGAAACACTCTTTTTGTGGATTTTACAAGTGGAGATTACAAGAAATTTGTGGCCTATTGTATTAAAGGAAATATCTTCGTTTTAAAACTACACAGAACCATTCTCAGAAACTACTTTGTGATGTGTGCGTTCAACTCACAGAGTTTCACCTTTCTTTTCATAGAGCAGTTTGGAAACACTCTGTTTGTTAAGTTTGCAAGAGGATATTTGGACCACTTTGAGGCCTTCGTTGTAAACGGGATTTCTCAGTAAAATGCTAGACAGATGAATTCCCAGTAACTTCTTTGCGTTGTGTGTATTCAACTCACAGAGTTGAATCTTCCTTTAGACAGAGCAGTTTTGAAACACTCTTTTTGTGGAATTTGCAAGTGGAGATTTCAAGCGATTTGAGGCCAATCTTAGAAATCGAAATATCTTTGTATAAAAACTAGACAGAATCATTCTCAGAAAAAACATTGTGATGTGTGCGTTCAACTCACAGAGTTTAACCTTTCTTTTCACAGAGCAGTTTGGAAACACTCTGTTTCTTAAGTCTGCAAGGGGATATTTAGACCTCCTTGAGGCCTTCGTTGGAAACGGGATTTCTTCATATAAAGCTAGACAGATGAATTCTCAGTAACTTCTTTGTGTTGTGTGTATTCAACTCACAGAGTTGAACCTTTCTTTAGACAGAGCAGGTTTGAAACACTCTTTTTGTGGATTTTACAATTGGAGATTTCAAACGATTTGAGGCCTATTGTATTGAAGGAAATATCTTCGTTTTAAAACTAGACAGAACCATTCTCAGAAACTACTTTGTGATGTGTGCGTTCAACTCACAGAGTTTCACCTTTCTTTTCATAGAGCAGTTTGGAAACACTCTGTTTGTTAAGTTTGCAAGAGGATATTTGGACCCCTTTGAGGCCTTCGTTGGAAACGGGATTTCTCAGTTAAATGCTAGACAGAGGAATTCCCACTAACTTCTTTGTGTTGTGTGTATTCAACTCACAGAGTTGAACCTTCCTTTAGATAGAGCAGTTTTGAAACACTCTTTTTGTGGAATTTGCAAGTGGAGATTTCAAGCGATGTGAGGCCAATCTTAGAAATCGAAATATCTTTGTATAAAAACTAGACAGAATCATTCTCAGAAACCACTTTGTGGTGTGTGCGTTCAACTCACAGAGTTTAACCTTTCTTTTCATAGAGCAGTTTGGAAACACTCTGTTGGTTAAGTTTGCAAGAGAATATTTGGACCACTTTGAGGCCTTCGTTGTAAACGGGATTTCTCAGTAAAATGCTAGACAGATGAATTCCCAGTAACTTCTTTGCGTTGTGTGTATTCAACTCACAGAGTTGAACCTTCCTTTAGACAGAGCAGTTTTGAAACACTCTTTTTGTGGAATTTGGAAATGGAGATTTCAAGCGATTGGAGGCCAATCTTAGAAATCGAAATATGTTTGTATAAAAACTAGACAGAATCATTCTCAGAAAAAACATTGTGATGTGTGCGTTCAACTCACAGAGTTTAACCTTTCTTTTCACAGAGCAGTTTGGAAACACTCTGTTTCTAAAGTCTGCAAGGGGATATTTAGACCGCCTTGAGGCCTTCGTTGGAAACGGGATTTCTTCATATAAAGCTGGACAGATGAATTCTCAGTAACTTCTTTGTGTTGTGTGTATTCAACTCACAGAGTTGAACCTTTCTTTAGACAGAGCAGGTTTGAAACACTCTTTTTGTGGATTTTACAAGTGGAGATTACAAGAAATTTGTGGCCTATTGTATTAAAGGAAATATCTTCGTTTTAAAACTACACAGAACCATTCTCGGAAACTACTTTGTGATGTGTGCGTTCAACTCACAGAGTTTCACCTTTCTTTTCATAGAGCAGTTTGGAAACACTCTGTTTGTTAAGTTTGCAAGAGGATATTTGGACCACTTTGAGGCCTTCGTTGGAAACGGGATTTCTCAGTAAAATGCTAGACAGATGAATTCCCAGTAACTTCTTTGCGTTGTGTGTATTCAACTCACAGAGTTGAATCTTCCTTTAGACAGAGCAGTTTTGAAACACTCTTTTTGTGGAATTTGCAAGTGGAGATTTCAAGCGATTTGAGGCCAATCTTAGAAATCGAAATATCTTTGTATAAAAACTAGACAGAATCATTCTCACAAAAAACATTGTGATGTGTGCGTTCAACTCACAGAGTTTAACCTTTCTTTTCACAGAGCAGTTTGGAAACACTCTGTTTCTTAAGTCTGCAAGGGGATATTTAGACCTCCTTGAGGCCTTCGATGGAAACGGGATTTCTTCATATAAAGTTAGACAGATGAATTCTCAGTAACTTCTTTGTGTTGTGTGTATTCAACTCACAGAGTTGAACCTTTCTTTAGACAGAGCAGGTTTGAAACACTCTTTTTGTGGATTTTACAATTGGAGATTTCAAACGATTTGAGGCCTATTGTGTTGAAGGAAATATCTTCGTTTTAAAACTAGACAGAACCATTCTCAGAAACTACTTTGTGATGTGTGCGTTCAACTCACAGAGTTTCACCTTTCTTTTCATAGAGCAGTTTGGAAACACTCTGTTTGTTAAGTTTGCAAGAGGATATTTGGACCCCTTTGAGGCCTTCGTTGGAAACGGGATTTCTCAGTTAAATGCTAGACAGATGAATTCCCAGTAACTTCTTTGTGTTGTGTGTATTCAACTCACAGAGTTGAACCTTCCTTTAGATAGAGCAGTTTTGAAACACTCTTTTTGTGGAATTTGCAAGTGGAGATTTCAAGCGATGTGAGGCCAATCTTAGAAATCGAAATATCTTTGTATAAAAACTAGACAGAATCATTCTCAGAAACCACTTTGTGGTGTGTGCGTTCAACTCACAGAGTTTAACCTTTCTTTTCATAGAGCAGTTTGGAAACACTCTGTTGGTTAAGTTTGCAAGAGAATATTTGGACCACTTTGAGGCCTTCGTTGTAAACGGGATTTCTCAGTAAAATGCTAGACAGATGAATTCCCAGTAACTTCTTTGCGTTGTGTGTATTCAACTCACAGAGTTGAACCTTCCTTTAGACAGAGCAGTTTTGAAACACTCTTTTTGTGGAATTTGGAAATGGAGATTTCAAGCGATTGGAGGCCAATCTTAGAAATCGAAATATGTTTGTATAAAAACTAGACAGAATCATTCTCAGAAAAAACATTGTGATGTGTGCGTTCAACTCACAGAGTTTAACCTTTCTTTTCACAGAGCAGTTTGGAAACACTCTGTTTCTTAAGTCTGCAAGGGGATATTTAGACCGCCTTGAGGCCTTCGTTGGAAACGGGATTTCTTCATATAAAGCTGGACAGATGAATTCTCAGTAACTTCTTTGTGTTGTGTGTATTCAACTCACAGAGTTGAACCTTTCTTTAGACAGAGCAGGTTTGAAACACTCTTTTTGTGGATTTTACAAGTGGAGATTACAAGAAATTTGTGGCCTATTGTATTAAAGGAAATATCTTCGTTTTAAAACTACACAGAACCATTCTCAGAAACTACTTTGTGATGTGTGCGTTCAACTCACAGAGTTTCACCTTTCTTTTCATAGAGCAGTTTGGAAACACTCTGTTTGTTAAGTTTGCAAGAGGATATTTGGACCACTTTGAGGCCTTCGTTGGAAACGGGATTTCTCAGTAAAATGCTAGACAGATGAATTCCCAGTAACTTCTTTGCGTTGTGTGTATTCAACTCACAGAGTTGAATCTTCCTTTAGACAGAGCAGTTTTGAAACACTCTTTTTGTGGAATTTGCAAGTGGAGATTTCAAGCGATTTGAGGCCAATCTTAGAAATCGAAATATCTTTGTATAAAAACTGGACAGAATCATTCTCACAAAAAACATTGTGATGTGTGCGTTCAACTCACAGAGTTTAACCTTTCTTTTCACAGAGCAGTTTGGAAACACTCTGTTTCTTAAGTCTGCAAGGGGATATTTAGACCTCCTTGAGGCCTTCGATGGAAACGGGATTTCTTCATATAAAGTTAGACAGATGAATTCTCAGTAACTTCTTTGTGTTGTGTGTATTCAACTCACAGAGTTGAACCTTTCTTTAGACAGAGCAGGTTTGAAACACTCTTTTTGTGGATTTTACAATTGGAGATTTCAAACGATTTGAGGCCTATTGTGTTGAAGGAAATATCTTCGTTTTAAAACTAGACAGAACCATTCTCAGAAACTACTTTGTGATGTGTGCGTTCAACTCACAGAGTTTCACCTTTCTTTTCATAGAGCAGTTTGGAAACACTCTGTTTGTTAAGTTTGCAAGAGGATATTTGGACCCCTTTGAGGCCTTCGTTGGAAACGGGATTTCTCAGTTAAATGCTAGACAGATGAATTCCCAGTAACTTCTTTGTGTTGTGTGTATTCAACTCACAGAGTTGAACCTTCCTTTAGATAGAGCAGTTTTGAAACACTCTTTTTGTGGAATTTGCAAGTGGAGATTTCAAGCGATGTGAGGCCAATCTTAGAAATCGAAATATCTTTGTATAAAAACTAGACAGAATCATTCTCAGAAACCACTTTGTGGTGTGTGCGTTCAACTCACAGAGTTTAACCTTTCTTTTCATAGAGCAGTTTGGAAACACTCTGTTGGTTAAGTTTGCAAGAGAATATTTGGACCACTTTGAGGCCTTCGTTGTAAACGGGATTTCTCAGTAAAATGCTAGACAGATGAATTCCCAGTAACTTCTTTGCGTTGTGTGTATTCAACTCACAGAGTTGAACCTTCCTTTAGACAGAGCAGTTTTGAAACACTCTTTTTGTGGAATTTGGAAATGGAGATTTCAAGCGATTGGAGGCCAATCTTAGAAATCGAAATATGTTTGTATAAAAACTAGACAGAATCATTCTCAGAAAAAACATTGTGATGTGTGCGTTCAACTCACAGAGTTTAACCTTTCTTTTCACAGAGCAGTTTGGAAACACTCTGTTTCTTAAGTCTGCAAGGGGATATTTAGACCGCCTTGAGGCCTTCGTTGGAAACGGGATTTCTTCATATAAAGCTGGACAGATGAATTCTCAGTAACTTCTTTGTGTTGTGTGTATTCAACTCACAGAGTTGAACCTTTCTTTAGACAGAGCAGGTTTGAAACACTCTTTTTGTGGATTTTACAAGTGGAGATTACAAGAAATTTGTGGCCTATTGTATTAAAGGAAATATCTTCGTTTTAAAACTACACAGAACCATTCTCAGAAACTACTTTGTGATGTGTGCGTTCAACTCACAGAGTTTCACCTTTCTTTTCATAGAGCAGTTTGGAAACACTCTGTTTGTTAAGTTTGCAAGAGGATATTTGGACCACTTTGAGGCCTTCGTTGTAAACGGGATTTCTCAGTAAAATGCTAGACAGATGAATTCCCAGTAACTTCTTTGCGTTGTGTGTATTCAACTCACAGAGTTGAATCTTCCTTTAGACAGAGCAGTTTTGAAACACTCTTTTTGTGGAATTTGCAAGTGGAGATTTCAAGCGATTTGAGGCCAATCTTAGAAATCGAAATATCTTTGTATAAAAACTAGACAGAATCATTCTCAGAAAAAACATTGTGATGTGTGCGTTCAACTCACAGAGTTTAACCTTTCTTTTCACAGAGCAGTTTGGAAACACTCTGTTTCTTAAGCCTGCAAGGGGATATTTAGACCTCCTTGAGGCCTTCGTTGGAAACGGGATTTCTTCATATAAAGCTAGACAGATGAATTCTCAGTAACTTCTTTGTGTTGTGTGTATTCAACTCACAGAGTTGAACCTTTCTTTAGACAGAGCAGGTTTGAAACACTCTTTTTGTGGATTTTACAATTGGAGATTTCAAACGATTTGAGGCCTATTGTATTGAAGGAAATATCTTCGTTTTAAAACTAGACAGAACCATTCTCAGAAACTACTTTGTGATGTGTGCGTTCAACTCACAGAGTTTCACCTTTCTTTTCATAGAGCAGTTTGGAAACACTCTGTTTGTTAAGTTTGCAAGAGGATATTTGGACCCCTTTGAGGCCTTCGTTGGAAACGGGATTTCTCAGTTAAATGCTAGACAGATGAATTCCCAGTAACTTCTTTGTGTTGTGTGTATTCAACTCACAGAGTTGAACCTTCCTTTAGATAGAGCAGTTTTGAAACACTCTTTTTGTGGAATTTGCAAGTGGAGATTTCAAGCGATGTGAGGCCAATCTTAGAAATCGAAATATCTTTGTATAAAAACTAGACAGAATCATTCTCAGAAACCACTTTGTGGTGTGTGCGGTCAACTCACAGAGTTTAACCTTTCTTTTCAAAGAGCAGTTTGGAAACACTCTGTTGGTTAAGTTTGCAAGAGAATATTTGGACCACTTTGAGGCCTTCGTTGTAAACGGGATTTCTCAGTAAAATGCTAGACAGATGAATTCCCAGTAACTTCTTTGCGTTGTGTGTATTCAACTCACAGAGTTGAACCTTCCTTTAGACAGAGCAGTTTTGAAACACTCTTTTTGTGGAATTTGGAAATGGAGATTTCAAGCGATTTGAGGCCAATCTTAGAAATCGAAATATCTTTGTATAAAAACTAGACAGAATCATTCTCAGAAAAAACATTGTGATGTGTGCGTTCAACTCACAGAGTTTAACCTTTCTTTTCACAGAGCAGTTTGGAAACACTCTGTTTCTTAAGTCTGCAAGGGGATATTTAGACCGCCTTGAGGCCTTCGTTGGAAACGGGATTTCTTCTTATAAAGCTAGACAGATGAATTCTCAGTAACTTCTTTGTGTTGTGTGTATTCAACTCACAGAGTTGAACCTTTCTTTAGACAGAGCAGATTTGAAACACTCTTTTTGTGGATTTTACAATTGGAGATTTCAAACGTTTTGAGGCCTATTGTATTAAAGGAAATATCTTCGTTTTAAAACTAGACAGAACCATTCTCAGAAACTACTTTGTGATGTGTGCGTTCAACTCACAGAGTTTAACCTTTCTTTTCATAGAGCAGTTTGGAAACACTCTGTTAAGTTTGCAAGAGAATATTTGGACCAATTTGAGGCCTTCGTTGGAAACGGGATTTCTCAGTTAAATGCTAGACAGATGAATTCCCAGTAACTTCTTTGCGTTGTGTGTATTCAACTCACAGAGTTGAACCTTCCTTTAGACAGAGCAGTTTTGAAACACTCTTTTTGTGGAATTTGCAAGTGGATATTTCAAGCGATTTGAGGCCAATCTTAGAAATCGAAATATCTTTGTATAAAAACTAGACAGAATCATTCTCAGAAACCACTTTGTGATGTGTGCGTTCAACTCACAGAGTTTCACCTTTCTTTTCACACAACAGTTTGGAAACACTCTGTTTCTTAAGTCTGCAAGGGGATATTTTGACCTCCCTGAGGCCTTCGTTGGAAACGGGATTACTTCATATAAAGCTAGACATATGAATTCTCAGTAACTACTTTGTGTTGTGTGTATTCAACTCATAGAGTTGAACCTTTCTTTAGACAGAGCAGATTTGAAACACTCTTTTTGTGGATTTTACAAGTGGAGATTACAAGAAATTTGTGGCCTATTGTATTAAAGGAAATATCTTCGTTTTAAAACTACACAGAACCATTCTCAGAAACTACTTTGTGATGTGTGCGTTCAACTCACAGAGTTTCACCTTTCTTTTCATAGAGCAGTTTGGAAACACTCTGTTTGTTAAGTTTGCAAGAGGATATTTGGTCCCCTTTGAGGCCTTCGTTGGAAACGGGATTTCTCAGTTAAATGCTAGACAGATGAATTCCCAGTAACTTCTTTGTGTTGTGTGTATTCAACTCACAGAGTTGAACTTTCCTTTAGACAGAGCAGTTTTGAAACACTCTTTTTGTGGAATTTGCAAGTGGAGATTTCAAGCGATTTGAGGCCAATCTTAGAAATCAAAATATCTTTGTATAAAAACTAGACAGAATGATTCTCAGAAACCACTTTGTGGTGTGTGCGTTCAACTCACAGAGTTTAACCTTTCTTTTCATAGAGCAGTTTGGAAACACTCTGTTGGTTAAGTTTGCAAGAGAATATTTGGACCACTTTGAGGCCTTCGTTGGAAACGGGATTTCTCAGTTAAATGCTAGACAGATGAATTCCCAGTAACTTCTTTGCGTTGTGTGTATTCAACTCACAGAGTTGAACCTTCCTTTAGACAGAGCAGTTTTGAAACACTCTTTTAGTGGAATTTGCAAGTGGATATTTCAAGCGATTTGAGGCCAATCTTAGAAATCGAAATATCTTTGTATAAAAACTAGACAGAATCATTCTCAGAAAAAACTTTGTGATGTGTGCGTTCAACTCACAGAGTTTAACCTTTCTTTTCACACAACAGTTTGGAAACACTCTGTTTCTTAAGTCTGCAAGGGGATATTTAGACCGCCTTGAGGCCTTCGTTGGAAACGGGATTTCTTCATATAAAGCTAGACAGATGAATTCTCAGTAACTTCTTTGTGTTGTGTGTATTCAACTCACAGAGTTGAACCTTTCTTTAGACAGAGCAGGTTTGAAACACTCTTTTTGTGGATTTTACAATTGGAGATTTCAAACGATTTGAGGCCTATTGTATTGAAGGAAATATCTTCGTTTTAAAACTAGACAGAACCATTCTCAGAAACTACTTTGTGATGTGTGCGTTCAACTCACAGAGTTTCACCTTTCTTTTCATAGAGCAGTTTGGAAACACTCTGTTTGTTAAGTTTGCAAGAGGATATTTGGACCCCTTTGAGGCCTTCGTTGGAAACGGGATTTCTCAGTTAAATGCTAGACAGAGGAATTCCCACTAACTTCTTTGTGTTGTGTGTATTCAACTCACAGAGTTGAACCTTCCTTTAGATAGAGCAGTTTTGAAACACTCTTTTTGTGGAATTTGCAAGTGGAGATTTCAAGCGATGTGAGGCCAATCTTAGAAATCGAAATATCTTTGTATAAAAACTAGACAGAATCATTCTCAGAAACCACTTTGTGGTTTGTGCGTTCAACTCACAGAGTTTAACCTTTCTTTTCATAGAGCAGTTTGGAAACACTCTGTTGGTTAAGTTTGCAAGAGAATATTTGGACCACTTTGAGGCCTTCGTTGTAAACGGGATTTCTCAGTAAAATGCTAGACAGATGAATTCCCAGTAACTTCTTTGCGTTGTGTGTATTCAACTCACAGAGTTGAACCTTCCTTTAGACAGAGCAGTTTTGAAACACTCTTTTTGTGGAATTTGGAAATGGAGATTTCAAGCGATTGGAGGCCAATCTTAGAAATCGAAATATGTTTGTATAAAAACTAGACAGAATCATTCTCAGAAAAAACATTGTGATGTGTGCGTTCAACTCACAGAGTTTAACCTTTCTTTTCACAGAGCAGTTTGGAAACACTCTGTTTCTTAAGTCTGCAAGGGGATATTTAGACCGCCTTGAGGCCTTCGTTGGAAACGGGATTTCTTCATATAAAGCTGGACAGATGAATTCTCAGTAACTTCTTTGTGTTGTGTGTATTCAACTCACAGAGTTGAACCTTTCTTTAGACAGAGCAGGTTTGAAACACTCTTTTTGTGGATTTTACAAGTGGAGATTACAAGAAATTTGTGGCCTATTGTATTAAAGGAAATATCTTCGTTTTAAAAATACACAGAACCATTCTCAGAAACTACTTTGTGATGTGTGCGTTCAACTCACAGAGTTTCACCTTTCTTTTCATAGAGCAGTTTGGAAACACTCTGTTTGTTAAGTTTGCAAGAGGATATTTGGACCACTTTGAGGCCTTCGTTGGAAACGGGATTTCTCAGTAAAATGCTAGACAGATGAATTCCCAGTAACTTCTTTGCGTTGTGTGTATTCAACTCACAGAGTTGAATCTTCCTTTAGACAGAGCAGTTTTGAAACACTCTTTTTGTGGAATTTGCAAGTGGAGATTTCAAGCGATTTGAGGCCAATCTTAGAAATCGAAATATCTTTGTATAAAAACTAGACAGAATCATTCTCAGAAAAAACATTGTGATGTGTGCGTTCAACTCACAGAGTTTAACCTTTCTTTTCACAGAGCAGTTTGGAAACACTCTGTTTCTTAAGTCTGCAAGGGGATATTTAGACCTCCTTGAGGCCTTCGTTGGAAACGGGATTTCTTCATATAAAGCTAGACAGATGAATTCTCAGTAACTTCTTTGTGTTGTGTGTATTCAACTCACAGAGTTGAACCTTTCTTTAGACAGAGCAGGTTTGAAACACTCTTTTTGTGGATTTTACAATTGGAGATTTCAAACGATTTGAGGCCTATTGTATTGAAGGAGATATCTTCGTTTTAAAACTAGACAGAACCATTCTCAGAAACTACTTTGTGATGTGTGCGTTGAACTCACAGAGTTTCACCTTTCTTTTCATAGAGCAGTTTGGAAACACTCTGTTTGTTAAGTTTGCAAGAGGATATTTGGACCCCTTTGAGGCCTTCGTTGGAAACGGGATTTCTCAGTTAAATGCTAGACAGAGGAATTCCCAGTAACTTCTTTGTGTTGTGTGTATTCAACTCACAGAGTTGAACCTTCCTTTAGATAGAGCAGTTTTGAAACACTCTTTTTGTGGAATTTGCAAGTGGAGATTTCAAGCGATGTGAGGCCAATCTTAGAAATCGAAATATCTTTGTATAAAAACTAGACAGAATCATTCTCAGAAACCACTTTGTGGTGTGTGCGTTCAACTCACAGAGTTTAACCTTTCTTTTCATAGAGCAGTTTGGAAACACTCTGTTGGTTAAGTTTGCAAGAGAATATTTGGACCACTTTGAGGCCTTCGTTGTAAACGGGATTTCTCAGTAAAATGCTAGACAGATGAATTCCCAGTAACTTCTTTGCGTTGTGTGTATTCAACTCACAGATTTGAACCTTCCTTTAGACAGAGCAGTTTTGAAACACTCTTTTTGTGGAATTTGGAAATGGAGATTTCAAGCGATTGGAGGCCAATCTTAGAAATCGAAATATGTTTGTATAAAAACTAGACAGAATCATTCTCAGAAAAAACATTGTGATGTGTGCGTTCAACTCACAGAGTTTAACCTTTCTTTTCACAGAGCAGTTTGGAAACACTCTGTTTCTTAAGTCTGCAAGGGGATATTTAGACCGCCTTGAGGCCTTCGTTGGAAACGGGATTTCTTCATATAAAGCTAGACAGATGAATTCTCAGTAACTTCTTTGTGTTGTGTGTATTCAACTCACAGAGTTGAACCTTTCTTTAGACAGAGCAGGTTTGAAACACTCTTTTTGTGGATTTTACAATTGGAGATTTCAAACGATTTGAGGCCTATTGTATTGAAGGAAATATCTTCGTTTTAAAACTAGACAGAACCATTCTCAGAAACTACTTTGTGATGTGTGCGTTCAACTCACAGAGTTTCACCTTTCTTTTCATAGAGCAGTTTGGAAACACTCTGTTTGTTAAGTTTGCAAGAGGATATTTGGACCCCTTTGAGGCCTTCGTTGGAAACGGGATTTCTCAGTTAAATGCTAGACAGAGGAATTCCCACTAACTTCTTTGTGTTGTGTGTATTCAACTCACAGAGTTGAACCTTCCTTTAGATAGAGCAGTTTTGAAACACTCTTTTTGTGGAATTTGCAAGTGGAGATTTCAAGCGATGTGAGGCCAATCTTAGAAATCGAAATATCTTTGTATAAAAACTAGACAGAATCATTCTCAGAAACCACTTTGTGGTTTGTGCGTTCAACTCACAGAGTTTAACCTTTCTTTTCATAGAGCAGTTTGGAAACACTCTGTTGGTTAAGTTTGCAAGAGAATATTTGGACCACTTTGAGGCCTTCGTTGTAAACGGGATTTCTCAGTAAAATGCTAGACAGATGAATTCCCAGTAACTTCTTTGCGTTGTGTGTATTCAACTCACAGAGTTGAACCTTCCTTTAGACAGAGCAGTTTTGAAACACTCTTTTTGTGGAATTTGGAAATGGAGATTTCAAGCGATTGGAGGCCAATCTTAGAAATCGAAATATGTTTGTATAAAAACTAGACAGAATCATTCTCAGAAAAAACATTGTGATGTGTGCGTTCAACTCACAGAGTTTAACCTTTCTTTTCACAGAGCAGTTTGGAAACACTCTGTTTCTTAAGTCTGCAAGGGGATATTTAGACCGCCTTGAGGCCTTCGTTGGAAACGGGATTTCTTCATATAAAGCTGGACAGATGAATTCTCAGTAACTTCTTTGTGTTGTGTGTATTCAACTCACAGAGTTGAACCTTTCTTTAGACAGAGCAGGTTTGAAACACTCTTTTTGTGGATTTTACAAGTGGAGATTACAAGAAATTTGTGGCCTATTGTATTAAAGGAAATATCTTCGTTTTAAAAATACACAGAACCATTCTCAGAAACTACTTTGTGATGTGTGCGTTCAACTCACAGAGTTTCACCTTTCTTTTCATAGAGCAGTTTGGAAACACTCTGTTTGTTAAGTTTGCAAGAGGATATTTGGACCACTTTGAGGCCTTCGTTGGAAACGGGATTTCTCAGTAAAATGCTAGACAGATGAATTCCCAGTAACTTCTTTGCGTTGTGTGTATTCAACTCACAGAGTTGAATCTTCCTTTAGACAGAGCAGTTTTGAAACACTCTTTTTGTTGAATTTGCAAGTGGAGATTTCAAGCGATTTGAGGCCAATCTTAGAAATCGAAATATCTTTGTATAAAAACTAGACAGAATCATTCTCAGAAAAAACATTGTGATGTGTGCGTTCAACTCACAGAGTTTAACCTTTCTTTTCACAGAGCAGTTTGGAAACACTCTGTTTCTTAAGTCTGCAAGGGGATATTTAGACCTCCTTGAGGCCTTCGTTGGAAACGGGATTTCTTCATATAAAGCTAGACAGATGAATTCTCAGTAACTTCTTTGTGTTGTGTGTATTCAACTCACAGAGTTGAACCTTTCTTTAGACAGAGCAGGTTTGAAACACTCTTTTTGTGGATTTTACAATTGGAGATTTCAAACGATTTGAGGCCTATTGTATTGAAGGAAATATCTTCGTTTTAAAACTAGACAGAACCATTCTCAGAAACTACTTTGTGATGTGTGCGTTCAACTCACAGAGTTTCACCTTTCTTTTCATAGAGCAGTTTGGAAACACTCTGTTTGTTAAGTTTGCAAGAGGATATTTTGACCCCTTTGAGGCCTTCGTTGGAAACGGGATTTCTCAGTTAAATGCTAGACAGAGGAATTCCCAGTAACTTCTTTGTGTTGTGTGTATTCAACTCACAGAGTTGAACCTTCCTTTAGATAGAGCAGTTTTGAAACACTCTTTTTGTGGAATTTGCAAGTGGAGATTTCAAGCGATGTGAGGCCAATCTTAGAAATCGAAATATCTTTGTATAAAAACTAGACAGAATCATTCTCAGAAACCACTTTGTGGTGTGTGCGTTCAACTCACAGAGTTTAACCTTTCTTTTCATAGAGCAGTTTGGAAACACTCTGTTGGTTAAGTTTGCAAGAGAATATTTGGACCACTTTGAGGCCTTCGTTGTAAACGGGATTTCTCAGTAAAATGCTAGACAGATGAATTCCCAGTAACTTCTTTGCGTTGTGTGTATTCAACTCACAGATTTGAACCTTCCTTTAGACAGAGCAGTTTTGAAACACTCTTTTTGTGGAATTTGGAAATGGAGATTTCAAGCGATTGGAGGCCAATCTTAGAAATCGAAATATGTTTGTATAAAAACTAGACAGAATCATTCTCAGAAAAAACATTGTGATGTGTGCGTTCAACTCACAGAGTTTAACCTTTCTTTTCACAGAGCAGTTTGGAAACACTCTGTTTCTTAAGTCTGCAAGGGGATATTTAGACCGCCTTGAGGCCTTCGTTGGAAACGGGATTTCTTCATATAAAGCTAGACAGATGAATTCTCAGTAACTTCTTTGTGTTGTGTGTATTCAACTCACAGAGTTGAACCTTTCTTTAGACAGAGCAGGTTTGAAACACTCTTTTTGTGGATTTTACAATTGGAGATTTCAAACGATTTGAGGCCTATTGTATTGAAGGAAATATCTTCGTTTTAAAACTAGACAGAACCATTCTCAGAAACTACTTTGTGATGTGTGCGTTCAACTCACAGAGTTTCACCTTTCTTTTCATAGAGCAGTTTGGAAACACTCTGTTTGTTAAGTTTGCAAGAGGATATTTGGACCCCTTTGAGGCCTTCGTTGGAAACGGGATTTCTCAGTTAAATGCTAGACAGAGGAATTCCCAGTAACTTCTTTGTGTTGTGTGTATTCAACTCACAGATTTGAACCTTCCTTTAGATAGAGCAGTTTTGAAACACTCTTTTTGTGGAATTTGCAAGTGGAGATTTCAAGCGATTTGAGGCCAATCTTAGAAATCGAAATATCTTTGTATAAAAACTAGACAGAATCATTCTCAGAAACCACTTTGTGGTTTGTGCGTTCAACTCACAGAGTTTAACCTTTCTTTTCATAGAGCAGTTTGGAAACACTCTGTTGGTTAAGTTTGCAAGAGAATATTTGGACCACTTTGAGGCCTTCGTTGTAAACGGGATTTCTCAGTAAAATGCTAGACAGATGAATTCCCAGTAACTTCTTTGCGTTGTGTGTATTCAACTCACAGAGTTGAACCTTCCTTTAGATAGAGCAGTTTTGAAACACTCTTTTTGTGGAATTTGCAAGTGGAGATTTCAAGCGATGTGAGGCCAATCTTAGAAATTGAAATATCTTTGTATAAAAACTAGACAGAATCATTCTCAGAAACCACTTTGTGGTGTGTGCGTTCAACTCACAGAGTTTAACCTTTCTTTTCATAGAGCAGTTTGGAAACACTCTGTTGGTTAAGTTTGCAAGAGAATATTTGGACCACTTTGAGGCCTTCGTTGTAAACGGGATTTCTCAGTAAAATGCTAGACAGATGAATTCCCAGTAACTTCTTTGCGTTGTGTGTATTCAACTCACAGAGTTGAACCTTCCTTTAGACAGAGCAGTTTTGAAACACTCTTTTTGTGGAATTTGGAAATGGAGATTTCAAGCGATTGGAGGCCAATCTTAGAAATCGAAATATGTTTGTATAAAAACTAGACAGAATCATTCTCAGAAAAAACATTGTGATGTGTGCGTTCAACTCACAGAGTTTAACCTTTCTTTTCACAGAGCAGTTTGGAAACACTCTGTTTCTTAAGTCTGCAAGGGGATATTTAGACCGCCTTGAGGCCTTCGTTGGAAACGGGATTTCTTCATATAAAGCTGGACAGATGAATTCTCAGTAACTTCTTTGTGTTGTGTGTATTCAACTCACAGAGTTGAACCTTTCTTTAGACAGAGCAGGTTTGAAACACTCTTTTTGTGGATTTTACAAGTGGAGATTACAAGAAATTTGTGGCCTATTGTATTAAAGGAAATATCTTCGTTTTAAAACTACACAGAACCATTCTCAGAAACTACTTTGTGATGTGTGCGTTCAACTCACAGAGTTTCACCTTTCTTTTCATAGAGCAGTTTGGAAACACTCTGTTTGTTAAGTTTGCAAGAGGATATTTGGACCACTTTGAGGCCTTCGTTGTAAACGGGATTTCTCAGTAAAATGCTAGACAGATGAATTCCCAGTAACTTCTTTGCGTTGTGTGTATTCAACTCACAGAGTTGAATCTTCCTTTAGACAGAGCAGTTTTGAAACACTCTTTTTGTGGAATTTGCAAGTGGAGATTTCAAGCGATTTGAGGCCAATCTTAGAAATCGAAATATCTTTGTATAAAAACTAGACAGAATCATTCTCAGAAAAAACATTGTGATGTGTGCGTTCAACTCACAGAGTTTAACCTTTCTTTTCACAGAGCAGTTTGGAAACACTCTGTTTCTTAAGCCTGCAAGGGGATATTTAGACCTCCTTGAGGCCTTCGTTGGAAACGGGATTTCTTCATATAAAGCTAGACAGATGAATTCTCAGTAACTTCTTTGTGTTGTGTGTATTCAACTCACAGAGTTGAACCTTTCTTTAGACAGAGCAGGTTTGAAACACTCTTTTTGTGGATTTTACAATTGGAGATTTCAAACGATTTGAGGCCTATTGTATTGAAGGAAATATCTTCGTTTTAAAACTAGACAGAACCATTCTCAGAAACTACTTTGTGATGTGTGCGTTCAACTCACAGAGTTTCACCTTTCTTTTCATAGAGCAGTTTGGAAACACTCTGTTTGTTAAGTTTGCAAGAGGATATTTGGACCCCTTTGAGGCCTTCGTTGGAAACGGGATTTCTCAGTTAAATGCTAGACAGATGAATTCCCAGTAACTTCTTTGTGTTGTGTGTATTCAACTCACAGAGTTGAACCTTCCTTTAGATAGAGCAGTTTTGAAACACTCTTTTTGTGGAATTTGCAAGTGGAGATTTCAAGCGATGTGAGGCCAATCTTAGAAATCGAAATATCTTTGTATAAAAACTAGACAGAATCATTCTCAGAAACCACTTTGTGGTGTGTGCGGTCAACTCACAGAGTTTAACCTTTCTTTTCAAAGAGCAGTTTGGAAACACTCTGTTGGTTAAGTTTGCAAGAGAATATTTGGACCACTTTGAGGCCTTCGTTGTAAACGGGATTTCTCAGTAAAATGCTAGACAGATGAATTCCCAGTAACTTCTTTGCGTTGTGTGTATTCAACTCACAGAGTTGAACCTTCCTTTAGACAGAGCAGTTTTGAAACACTCTTTTTGTGGAATTTGGAAATGGAGATTTCAAGCGATTTGAGGCCAATCTTAGAAATCGAAATATCTTTGTATAAAAACTAGACAGAATCATTCTCAGAAAAAACATTGTGATGTGTGCGTTCAACTCACAGAGTTTAACCTTTCTTTTCACAGAGCAGTTTGGAAACACTCTGTTTCTTAAGTCTGCAAGGGGATATTTAGACCGCCTTGAGGCCTTCGTTGGAAACGGGATTTCTTCTTATAAAGCTAGACAGATGAATTCTCAGTAACTTCTTTGTGTTGTGTGTATTCAACTCACAGAGTTGAACCTTTCTTTAGACAGAGCAGATTTGAAACACTCTTTTTGTGGATTTTACAATTGGAGATTTCAAACGTTTTGAGGCCTATTGTATTAAAGGAAATATCTTCGTTTTAAAACTAGACAGAACCATTCTCAGAAACTACTTTGTGATGTGTGCGTTCAACTCACAGAGTTTAACCTTTCTTTTCATAGAGCAGTTTGGAAACACTCTGTTAAGTTTGCAAGAGAATATTTGGACCAATTTGAGGCCTTCGTTGGAAACGGGATTTCTCAGTTAAATGCTAGACAGATGAATTCCCAGTAACTTCTTTGCGTTGTGTGTATTCAACTCACAGAGTTGAACCTTCCTTTAGACAGAGCAGTTTTGAAACACTCTTTTTGTGGAATTTGCAAGTGGATATTTCAAGCGATTTGAGGCCAATCTTAGAAATCGAAATATCTTTGTATAAAAACTAGACAGAATCATTCTCAGAAACCACTTTGTGATGTGTGCGTTCAACTCACAGAGTTTCACCTTTCTTTTCACACAACAGTTTGGAAACACTCTGTTTCTTAAGTCTGCAAGGGGATATTTTGACCTCCCTGAGGCCTTCGTTGGAAACGGGATTACTTCATATAAAGCTAGACATATGAATTCTCAGTAACTACTTTGTGTTGTGTGTATTCAACTCATAGAGTTGAACCTTTCTTTAGACAGAGCAGATTTGAAACACTCTTTTTGTGGATTTTACAAGTGGAGATTACAAGAAATTTGTGGCCTATTGTATTAAAGGAAATATCTTCGTTTTAAAACTACACAGAACCATTCTCAGAAACTACTTTGTGATGTGTGCGTTCAACTCACAGAGTTTCACCTTTCTTTTCATAGAGCAGTTTGGAAACACTCTGTTTGTTAAGTTTGCAAGAGGATATTTGGTCCCCTTTGAGGCCTTCGTTGGAAACGGGATTTCTCAGTTAAATGCTAGACAGATGAATTCCCAGTAACTTCTTTGTGTTGTGTGTATTCAACTCACAGAGTTGAACTTTCCTTTAGACAGAGCAGTTTTGAAACACTCTTTTTGTGGAATTTGCAAGTGGAGATTTCAAGCGATTTGAGGCCAATCTTAGAAATCAAAATATCTTTGTATAAAAACTAGACAGAATGATTCTCAGAAACCACTTTGTGGTGTGTGCGTTCAACTCACAGAGTTTAACCTTTCTTTTCATAGAGCAGTTTGGAAACACTCTGTTGGTTAAGTTTGCAAGAGAATATTTGGACCACTTTGAGGCCTTCGTTGGAAACGGGATTTCTCAGTTAAATGCTAGACAGATGAATTCCCAGTAACTTCTTTGCGTTGTGTGTATTCAACTCACAGAGTTGAACCTTCCTTTAGACAGAGCAGTTTTGAAACACTCTTTTAGTGGAATTTGCAAGTGGATATTTCAAGCGATTTGAGGCCAATCTTAGAAATCGAAATATCTTTGTATAAAAACTAGACAGAATCATTCTCAGAAAAAACTTTGTGATGTGTGCGTTCAACTCACAGAGTTTAACCTTTCTTTTCACACAACAGTTTGGAAACACTCTGTTTCTTAAGTCTGCAAGGGGATATTTAGACCGCCTTGAGGCCTTCGTTGGAAACGGGATTTCTTCATATAAAGCTAGACAGATGAATTCTCAGTAACTTCTTTGTGTTGTGTGTATTCAACTCACAGAGTTGAACCTTTCTTTAGACAGAGCAGGTTTGAAACACTCTTTTTGTGGATTTTACAATTGGAGATTTCAAACGATTTGAGGCCTATTGTATTGAAGGAAATATCTTCGTTTTAAAACTAGACAGAACCATTCTCAGAAACTACTTTGTGATGTGTGCGTTCAACTCACAGAGTTTCACCTTTCTTTTCATAGAGCAGTTTGGAAACACTCTGTTTGTTAAGTTTGCAAGAGGATATTTGGACCCCTTTGAGGCCTTCGTTGGAAACGGGATTTCTCAGTTAAATGCTAGACAGAGGAATTCCCACTAACTTCTTTGTGTTGTGTGTATTCAACTCACAGAGTTGAACCTTCCTTTAGATAGAGCAGTTTTGAAACACTCTTTTTGTGGAATTTGCAAGTGGAGATTTCAAGCGATGTGAGGCCAATCTTAGAAATCGAAATATCTTTGTATAAAAACTAGACAGAATCATTCTCAGAAACCACTTTGTGGTTTGTGCGTTCAACTCACAGAGTTTAACCTTTCTTTTCATAGAGCAGTTTGGAAACACTCTGTTGGTTAAGTTTGCAAGAGAATATTTGGACCACTTTGAGGCCTTCGTTGTAAACGGGATTTCTCAGTAAAATGCTAGACAGATGAATTCCCAGTAACTTCTTTGCGTTGTGTGTATTCAACTCACAGAGTTGAACCTTCCTTTAGACAGAGCAGTTTTGAAACACTCTTTTTGTGGAATTTGGAAATGGAGATTTCAAGCGATTGGAGGCCAATCTTAGAAATCGAAATATGTTTGTATAAAAACTAGACAGAATCATTCTCAGAAAAAACATTGTGATGTGTGCGTTCAACTCACAGAGTTTAACCTTTCTTTTCACAGAGCAGTTTGGAAACACTCTGTTTCTTAAGTCTGCAAGGGGATATTTAGACCGCCTTGAGGCCTTCGTTGGAAACGGGATTTCTTCATATAAAGCTGGACAGATGAATTCTCAGTAACTTCTTTGTGTTGTGTGTATTCAACTCACAGAGTTGAACCTTTCTTTAGACAGAGCAGGTTTGAAACACTCTTTTTGTGGATTTTACAAGTGGAGATTACAAGAAATTTGTGGCCTATTGTATTAAAGGAAATATCTTCGTTTTAAAAATACACAGAACCATTCTCAGAAACTACTTTGTGATGTGTGCGTTCAACTCACAGAGTTTCACCTTTCTTTTCATAGAGCAGTTTGGAAACACTCTGTTTGTTAAGTTTGCAAGAGGATATTTGGACCACTTTGAGGCCTTCGTTGGAAACGGGATTTCTCAGTAAAATGCTAGACAGATGAATTCCCAGTAACTTCTTTGCGTTGTGTGTATTCAACTCACAGAGTTGAATCTTCCTTTAGACAGAGCAGTTTTGAAACACTCTTTTTGTGGAATTTGCAAGTGGAGATTTCAAGCGATTTGAGGCCAATCTTAGAAATCGAAATATCTTTGTATAAAAACTAGACAGAATCATTCTCAGAAAAAACATTGTGATGTGTGCGTTCAACTCACAGAGTTTAACCTTTCTTTTCACAGAGCAGTTTGGAAACACTCTGTTTCTTAAGTCTGCAAGGGGATATTTAGACCTCCTTGAGGCCTTCGTTGGAAACGGGATTTCTTCATATAAAGCTAGACAGATGAATTCTCAGTAACTTCTTTGTGTTGTGTGTATTCAACTCACAGAGTTGAACCTTTCTTTAGACAGAGCAGGTTTGAAACACTCTTTTTGTGGATTTTACAATTGGAGATTTCAAACGATTTGAGGCCTATTGTATTGAAGGAGATATCTTCGTTTTAAAACTAGACAGAACCATTCTCAGAAACTACTTTGTGATGTGTGCGTTGAACTCACAGAGTTTCACCTTTCTTTTCATAGAGCAGTTTGGAAACACTCTGTTTGTTAAGTTTGCAAGAGGATATTTGGACCCCTTTGAGGCCTTCGTTGGAAACGGGATTTCTCAGTTAAATGCTAGACAGAGGAATTCCCAGTAACTTCTTTGTGTTGTGTGTATTCAACTCACAGAGTTGAACCTTCCTTTAGATAGAGCAGTTTTGAAACACTCTTTTTGTGGAATTTGCAAGTGGAGATTTCAAGCGATGTGAGGCCAATCTTAGAAATCGAAATATCTTTGTATAAAAACTAGACAGAATCATTCTCAGAAACCACTTTGTGGTGTGTGCGTTCAACTCACAGAGTTTAACCTTTCTTTTCATAGAGCAGTTTGGAAACACTCTGTTGGTTAAGTTTGCAAGAGAATATTTGGACCACTTTGAGGCCTTCGTTGTAAACGGGATTTCTCAGTAAAATGCTAGACAGATGAATTCCCAGTAACTTCTTTGCGTTGTGTGTATTCAACTCACAGATTTGAACCTTCCTTTAGACAGAGCAGTTTTGAAACACTCTTTTTGTGGAATTTGGAAATGGAGATTTCAAGCGATTGGAGGCCAATCTTAGAAATCGAAATATGTTTGTATAAAAACTAGACAGAATCATTCTCAGAAAAAACATTGTGATGTGTGCGTTCAACTCACAGAGTTTAACCTTTCTTTTCACAGAGCAGTTTGGAAACACTCTGTTTCTTAAGTCTGCAAGGGGATATTTAGACCGCCTTGAGGCCTTCGTTGGAAACGGGATTTCTTCATATAAAGCTAGACAGATGAATTCTCAGTAACTTCTTTGTGTTGTGTGTATTCAACTCACAGAGTTGAACCTTTCTTTAGACAGAGCAGGTTTGAAACACTCTTTTTGTGGATTTTACAATTGGAGATTTCAAACGATTTGAGGCCTATTGTATTGAAGGAAATATCTTCGTTTTAAAACTAGACAGAACCATTCTCAGAAACTACTTTGTGATGTGTGCGTTCAACTCACAGAGTTTCACCTTTCTTTTCATAGAGCAGTTTGGAAACACTCTGTTTGTTAAGTTTGCAAGAGGATATTTGGACCCCTTTGAGGCCTTCGTTGGAAACGGGATTTCTCAGTTAAATGCTAGACAGAGGAATTCCCACTAACTTCTTTGTGTTGTGTGTATTCAACTCACAGAGTTGAACCTTCCTTTAGATAGAGCAGTTTTGAAACACTCTTTTTGTGGAATTTGCAAGTGGAGATTTCAAGCGATGTGAGGCCAATCTTAGAAATCGAAATATCTTTGTATAAAAACTAGACAGAATCATTCTCAGAAACCACTTTGTGGTTTGTGCGTTCAACTCACAGAGTTTAACCTTTCTTTTCATAGAGCAGTTTGGAAACACTCTGTTGGTTAAGTTTGCAAGAGAATATTTGGACCACTTTGAGGCCTTCGTTGTAAACGGGATTTCTCAGTAAAATGCTAGACAGATGAATTCCCAGTAACTTCTTTGCGTTGTGTGTATTCAACTCACAGAGTTGAACCTTCCTTTAGACAGAGCAGTTTTGAAACACTCTTTTTGTGGAATTTGGAAATGGAGATTTCAAGCGATTGGAGGCCAATCTTAGAAATCGAAATATGTTTGTATAAAAACTAGACAGAATCATTCTCAGAAAAAACATTGTGATGTGTGCGTTCAACTCACAGAGTTTAACCTTTCTTTTCACAGAGCAGTTTGGAAACACTCTGTTTCTTAAGTCTGCAAGGGGATATTTAGACCGCCTTGAGGCCTTCGTTGGAAACGGGATTTCTTCATATAAAGCTGGACAGATGAATTCTCAGTAACTTCTTTGTGTTGTGTGTATTCAACTCACAGAGTTGAACCTTTCTTTAGACAGAGCAGGTTTGAAACACTCTTTTTGTGGATTTTACAAGTGGAGATTACAAGAAATTTGTGGCCTATTGTATTAAAGGAAATATCTTCGTTTTAAAAATACACAGAACCATTCTCAGAAACTACTTTGTGATGTGTGCGTTCAACTCACAGAGTTTCACCTTTCTTTTCATAGAGCAGTTTGGAAACACTCTGTTTGTTAAGTTTGCAAGAGGATATTTGGACCACTTTGAGGCCTTCGTTGGAAACGGGATTTCTCAGTAAAATGCTAGACAGATGAATTCCCAGTAACTTCTTTGCGTTGTGTGTATTCAACTCACAGAGTTGAATCTTCCTTTAGACAGAGCAGTTTTGAAACACTCTTTTTGTTGAATTTGCAAGTGGAGATTTCAAGCGATTTGAGGCCAATCTTAGAAATCGAAATATCTTTGTATAAAAACTAGACAGAATCATTCTCAGAAAAAACATTGTGATGTGTGCGTTCAACTCACAGAGTTTAACCTTTCTTTTCACAGAGCAGTTTGGAAACACTCTGTTTCTTAAGTCTGCAAGGGGATATTTAGACCTCCTTGAGGCCTTCGTTGGAAACGGGATTTCTTCATATAAAGCTAGACAGATGAATTCTCAGTAACTTCTTTGTGTTGTGTGTATTCAACTCACAGAGTTGAACCTTTCTTTAGACAGAGCAGGTTTGAAACACTCTTTTTGTGGATTTTACAATTGGAGATTTCAAACGATTTGAGGCCTATTGTATTGAAGGAAATATCTTCGTTTTAAAACTAGACAGAACCATTCTCAGAAACTACTTTGTGATGTGTGCGTTCAACTCACAGAGTTTCACCTTTCTTTTCATAGAGCAGTTTGGAAACACTCTGTTTGTTAAGTTTGCAAGAGGATATTTGGACCCCTTTGAGGCCTTCGTTGGAAACGGGATTTCTCAGTTAAATGCTAGACAGAGGAATTCCCAGTAACTTCTTTGTGTTGTGTGTATTCAACTCACAGAGTTGAACCTTCCTTTAGATAGAGCAGTTTTGAAACACTCTTTTTGTGGAATTTGCAAGTGGAGATTTCAAGCGATGTGAGGCCAATCTTAGAAATCGAAATATCTTTGTATAAAAACTAGACAGAATCATTCTCAGAAACCACTTTGTGGTGTGTGCGTTCAACTCACAGAGTTTAACCTTTCTTTTCATAGAGCAGTTTGGAAACACTCTGTTGGTTAAGTTTGCAAGAGAATATTTGGACCACTTTGAGGCCTTCGTTGTAAACGGGATTTCTCAGTAAAATGCTAGACAGATGAATTCCCAGTAACTTCTTTGCGTTGTGTGTATTCAACTCACAGATTTGAACCTTCCTTTAGACAGAGCAGTTTTGAAACACTCTTTTTGTGGAATTTGGAAATGGAGATTTCAAGCGATTGGAGGCCAATCTTAGAAATCGAAATATGTTTGTATAAAAACTAGACAGAATCATTCTCAGAAAAAACATTGTGATGTGTGCGTTCAACTCACAGAGTTTAACCTTTCTTTTCACAGAGCAGTTTGGAAACACTCTGTTTCTTAAGTCTGCAAGGGGATATTTAGACCGCCTTGAGGCCTTCGTTGGAAACGGGATTTCTTCATATAAAGCTAGACAGATGAATTCTCAGTAACTTCTTTGTGTTGTGTGTATTCAACTCACAGAGTTGAACCTTTCTTTAGACAGAGCAGGTTTGAAACACTCTTTTTGTGGATTTTACAATTGGAGATTTCAAACGATTTGAGGCCTATTGTATTGAAGGAAATATCTTCGTTTTAAAACTAGACAGAACCATTCTCAGAAACTACTTTGTGATGTGTGCGTTCAACTCACAGAGTTTCACCTTTCTTTTCATAGAGCAGTTTGGAAACACTCTGTTTGTTAAGTTTGCAAGAGGATATTTGGACCACTTTGAGGCCTTCGTTGGAAACGGGATTTCTCAGTAAAATGCTAGACAGATGAATTCCCAGTAACTTCTTTGCGTTGTGTGTATTCAACTCACAGAGTTGAATCTTCCTTTAGACAGAGCAGTTTTGAAACACTCTTTTTGTGGAATTTGCAAGTGGAGATTTCAAGCGATTTGAGGCCAATCTTAGAAATCGAAATATCTTTGTATAAAAACTAGACAGAATCATTCTCAGAAAAAACATTGTGATGTGTGCGTTCAACTCACAGAGTTTAACCTTTCTTTTCACAGAGCAGTTTGGAAACACTCTGTTTCTTAAGTCTGCAAGGGGATATTTAGACCTCCTTGAGGCCTTCGTTGGAAACGGGATTTCTTCATATAAAGCTAGACAGATGAATTCTCAGTAACTTCTTTGTGTTGTGTGTATTCAACTCACAGAGTTGAACCTTTCTTTAGACAGAGCAGGTTTGAAACACTCTTTTTGTGGATTTTACAATTGGAGATTTCAAACGATTTGAGGCCTATTGTATTGAAGGAAATATCTTCGTTTTAAAACTAGACAGAACCATTCTCAGAAACTACTTTGTGATGTGTGCGTTCAACTCACAGAGTTTCACCTTTCTTTTCATAGAGCAGTTTGGAAACACTCTGTTTGTTAAGTTTGCAAGAGGATATTTGGACCCCTTTGAGGCCTTCGTTGGAAACGGGATTTCTCAGTTAAATGCTAGACAGAGGAATTCCCAGTAACTTCTTTGTGTTGTGTGTATTCAACTCACAGAGTTGAACCTTCCTTTAGATAGAGCAGTTTTGAAACACTCTTTTTGTGGAATTTGCAAGTGGAGATTTCAAGCGATGTGAGGCCAATCTTAGAAATCGAAATATCTTTGTATAAAAACTAGACAGAATCATTCTCAGAAACCACTTTGTGGTGTGTGCGTTCAACTCACAGAGTTTAACCTTTCTTTTCATAGAGCAGTTTGGAAACACTCTGTTGGTTAAGTTTGCAAGAGAATATTTGGACCACTTTGAGGCCTTCGTTGGAAACGGGATTTCTCAGTAAAATGCTAGACAGATGAATTCCCAGTAACTTCTTTGCGTTGTGTGTATTCAACTCACAGATTTGAACCTTCCTTTAGACAGAGCAGTTTTGAAACACTCTTTTTGTGGAATTTGGAAATGGAGATTTCAAGCGATTGGAGGCCAATCTTAGAAATCGAAATATGTTTGTATAAAAACTAGACAGAATCATTCTCAGAAAAAACATTGTGATGTGTGCGTTCAACTCACAGAGTTTAACCTTTCTTTTCACAGAGCAGTTTGGAAACACTCTGTTTCTTAAGTCTGCAAGGGGATATTTAGACCGCCTTGAGGCCTTCGTTGGAAACGGGATTTCTTCATATAAAGCTAGACAGATGAATTCTCAGTAACTTCTTTGTGTTGTGTGTATTCAACTCACAGAGTTGAACCTTTCTTTAGACAGAGCAGGTTTGAAACACTCTTTTTGTGGATTTTACAATTGGAGATTTCAAACGATTTGAGGCCTATTGTATTGAAGGAAATATCTTCGTTTTAAAACTAGACAGAACCATTCTCAGAAACTACTTTGTGATGTGTGCGTTCAACTCACAGAGTTTCACCTTTCTTTTCATAGAGCAGTTTGGAAACACTCTGTTTGTTAAGTTTGCAAGAGGATATTTGGACCCCTTTGAGGCCTTCGTTGGAAACGGGATTTCTCAGTTAAATGCTAGACAGAGGAATTCCCAGTAACTTCTTTGTGTTGTGTGTATTCAACTCACAGATTTGAACCTTCCTTTAGATAGAGCAGTTTTGAAACACTCTTTTTGTGGAATTTGCAAGTGGAGATTTCAAGCGATGTGAGGCCAATCTTAGAAATCGAAATATCTTTGTATAAAAACTAGACAGAATCATTCTCAGAAACCACTTTGTGGTTTGTGCGTTCAACTCACAGAGTTTAACCTTTCTTTTCATAGAGCAGTTTGGAAACACTCTGTTGGTTAAGTTTGCAAGAGAATATTTGGACCACTTTGAGGCCTTCGTTGTAAACGGGATTTCTCAGTAAAATGCTAGACAGATGAATTCCCAGTAACTTCTTTGCGTTGTGTGTATTCAACTCACAGAGTTGAACCTTCCTTTAGACAGAGCAGTTTTGAAACACTCTTTTTGTGGAATTTGGAAATGGAGATTTCAAGCGATTTGAGGCCAATCTTAGAAATCGAAATATGTTTGTATAAAAACTAGACAGAATCATTCTCAGAAAAAACATTGTGATGTGTGCGTTCAACTCACAGAGTTTAACCTTTCTTTTCACAGAGCAGTTTGGAAACACTCTGTTTCTTAAGCCTGCAAGGGGATATTTAGACCTCCTTGAGGCCTTCGTTGGAAACGGGATTTCTTCATATAAAGCTAGACAGATGAATTCTCAGTAACTTCTTTGTGTTGTGTGTATTCAACTCACAGAGTTGAACCTTTCTTTAGACAGAGCAGGTTTGAAACACTCTTTTTGTGGATTTTACAATTGGAGATTTCAAACGATTTGAGGCCTATTGTATTGAAGGAAATATCTTCGTTTTAAAACTAGACAGAACCATTCTCAGAAACTACTTTGTGATGTGTGCGTTCAACTCACAGAGTTTCACCTTTCTTTTCATAGAGCAGTTTGGAAACACTCTGTTTGTTAAGTTTGCAAGAGGATATTTGGACCCCCTTGAGGCCTTCGTTGGAAACGGGATTTCTCAGTTAAATGCTAGACAGAGGAATTCCCAGTAACTTCTTTGTGTTGTGTGTATTCAACTCACAGAGTTGAACCTTCCTTTAGATAGAGCAGTTTTGAAACACTCTTTTTGTGGAATTTGCAAGTGGAGATTTCAAGCGATGTGAGGCCAATCTTAGAAATCGAAATATCTTTGTATAAAAACTAGACAGAATCATTCTCAGAAACCACTTTGTGGTGTGTGCGGTCAACTCACAGAGTTTAACCTTTCTTTTCAAAGAGCAGTTTGGAAACACTCTGTTGGTTAAGTTTGCAAGAGAATATTTGGACCACTTTGAGGCCTTCGTTGTAAACGGGATTTCTCAGTAAAATGCTAGACAGATGAATTCCCAGTAACTTCTTTGCGTTGTGTGTATTCAACTCACAGAATTGAACCTTCCTTTAGACAGAGCAGTTTTGAAACACTCTTTTTGTGGAATTTGGAAATGGAGATTTCAAGCGATTGGAGGCCAATCTTAGAAATCGAAATATGTTTGTATAAAAACTAGACAGAATCATTCTCAGAAAAAACATTGTGATGTGTGCGTTCAACTCACAGAGTTTAACCTTTCTTTTCACAGAGCAGTTTGGAAACACTCTGTTTCTTAAGTCTGCAAGGGGATATTTAGACCGCCTTGAGGCCTTCGTTGGAAACGGGATTTCTTCATATAAAGCTAGACAGATGAATTCTCAGTAACTTCTTTGTGTTGTGTGTATTCAACTCACAGAGTTGAACCTTTCTTTAGACAGAGCAGGTTTGAAACACTCTTTTTGTGGATTTTACAAGTGGAGATTACAAGAAATTTGTGGCCTATTGTATTGAAGGAAATATCTTCGTTTTAAAACTACACAGAACCATTCTCAGAAACTACTTTGTGATGTGTGCGTTCAACTCACAGAGTTTCACCTTTCTTTTCATAGAGCAGTTTGGAAACACTCTGTTTGTTAAGTTTGCAAGAGGATATTTGGACCACTTTGAGGCCTTCGTTGGAAACGGGATTTCTCAGTAAAATGCTAGACAGATGAATTCCCAGTAACTTCTTTGCGTTGTGTGTATTCAACTCACAGAGTTGAATCTTCCTTTAGACAGAGCAGTTTTGAAACACTCTTTTTGTGGAATTTGCAAGTGGAGATTTCAAGCGATTTGAGGCCAATCTTAGAAATCGAAATATCTTTGTATAAAAACTAGACAGAATCATTCTCAGAAAAAACATTGTGATGTGTGCGTTCAACTCACAGAGTTTAACCTTTCTTTTCACAGAGCAGTTTGGAAACACTCTGTTTCTTAAGCCTGCAAGGGGATATTTAGACCTCCTTGAGGCCTTCGTTGGAAACGGGATTTCTTCATATAAAGCTAGACAGATGAATTCTCAGTAACTTCTTTGTGTTGTGTGTATTCAACTCACAGAGTTGAACCTTTCTTTAGACAGAGCAGGTTTGAAACACTCTTTTTGTGGATTTTACAATTGGAGATTTCAAACGATTTGAGGCCTATTGTATTGAAGGAAATATCTTCGTTTTAAAACTAGACAGAACCATTCTCAGAAACTACTTTGTGATGTGTGCGTTCAACTCACAGAGTTTCACCTTTCTTTTCATAGAGCAGTTTGGAAACACTCTGTTTGTTAAGTTTGCAAGAGGATATTTGGACCCCTTTGAGGCCTTCGTTGGAAACGGGATTTCTCAGTTAAATGCTAGACAGAGGAATTCCCAGTAACTTCTTTGTGTTGTGTGTATTCAACTCACAGAGTTGAACCTTCCTTTAGATAGAGCAGTTTTGAAACACTCTTTTTGTGGAATTTGCAAGTGGAGATTTCAAGCGATGTGAGGCCAATCTTAGAAATCGAAATATCTTTGTATAAAAACTAGACAGAATCATTCTCAGAAACCACTTTGTGGTGTGTGCGGTCAACTCACAGAGTTTAACCTTTCTTTTCAAAGAGCAGTTTGGAAACACTCTGTTGGTTAAGTTTGCAAGAGAATATTTGGACCACTTTGAGGCCTTCGTTGTAAACGGGATTTCTCAGTAAAATGCTAGACAGATGAATTCCCAGTAACTTCTTTGCGTTGTGTGTATTCAACTCACAGAGTTGAACCTTCCTTTAGACAGAGCAGTTTTGAAACACTCTTTTTGTGGAATTTGGAAATGGAGATTTCAAGCGATTGGAGGCCAATCTTAGAAATCGAAATATGTTTGTATAAAAACTAGACAGAATCATTCTCAGAAAAAACATTGTGATGTGTGCGTTCAACTCACAGAGTTTAACCTTTCTTTTCACAGAGCAGTTTGGAAACACTCTGTTTCTTAAGTCTGCAAGGGGATATTTAGACCGCCTTGAGGCCTTCGTTGGAAACGGGATTTCTTCATATAAAGCTGGACAGATGAATTCTCAGTAACTTCTTTGTGTTGTGTGTATTCAACTCACAGAGTTGAACCTTTCTTTAGACAGAGCAGGTTTGAAACACTCTTTTTGTGGATTTTACAAGTGGAGATTACAAGAAATTTGTGGCCTATTGTATTAAAGGAAATATCTTCGTTTTAAAACTACACAGAACCATTCTCAGAAACTACTTTGTGATGTGTGCGTTCAACTCACAGAGTTTCACCTTTCTTTTCATAGAGCAGTTTGGAAACACTCTGTTTGTTAAGTTTGCAAGAGGATATTTGGACCACTTTGAGGCCTTCGTTGGAAACGGGATTTCTCAGTAAAATGCTAGACAGATGAATTCCCAGTAACTTCTTTGCGTTGTGTGTATTCAACTCACAGAGTTGAATCTTCCTTTAGACAGAGCAGTTTTGAAACACTCTTTTTGTGGAATTTGCAAGTGGAGATTTCAAGCGATTTGAGGCCAATCTTAGAAATCGAAATATCTTTGTATAAAAACTAGACAGAATCATTCTCAGAAAAAACATTGTGATGTGTGCGTTCAACTCACAGAGTTTAACCTTTCTTTTCACAGAGCAGTTTGGAAACACTCTGTTTCTTAAGCCTGCAAGGGGATATTTAGACCTCCTTGAGGCCTTCGTTGGAAACGGGATTTCTTCATATAAAGCTAGACAGATGAATTCTCAGTAACTTCTTTGTGTTGTGTGTATTCAACTCACAGAGTTGAACCTTTCTTTAGACAGAGCAGGTTTGAAACACTCTTTTTGTGGATTTTACAATTGGAGATTTCAAACGATTTGAGGCCTATTGTATTGAAGGAAATATCTTCGTTTTAAAACTAGACAGAACCATTCTCAGAAACTACTTTGTGATGTGTGCGTTCAACTCACAGAGTTTCACCTTTCTTTTCATAGAGCAGTTTGGAAACACTCTGTTTGTTAAGTTTGCAAGAGGATATTTGGACCCCTTTGAGGCCTTCGTTGGAAACGGGATTTCTCAGTTAAATGCTAGACAGATGAATTCCCAGTAACTTCTTTGTGTTGTGTGTATTCAACTCACAGAGTTGAACCTTCCTTTAGATAGAGCAGTTTTGAAACACTCTTTTTGTGGAATTTGCAAGTGGAGATTTCAAGCGATGTGAGGCCAATCTTAGAAATCGAAATATCTTTGTATAAAAACTAGACAGGATCATTCTCAGAAACCACTTTGTGGTGTGTGCGGTCAACTCACAGAGTTTAACCTTTCTTTTCAAAGAGCAGTTTGGAAACACTCTGTTGGTTAAGTTTGCAAGAGAATATTTGGACCACTTTGAGGCCTTCGTTGTAAACGGGATTTCTCAGTAAAATGCTAGACAGATGAATTCCCAGTAACTTCTTTGCGTTGTGTGTATTCAACTCACAGAGTTGAACCTTCCTTTAGACAGAGCAGTTTTGAAACACTCTTTTTGTGGAATTTGGAAATGGAGATTTCAAGCGATTTGAGGCCAATCTTAGAAATCGAAATATCTTTGTATAAAAACTAGACAGAATCATTCTCAGAAAAAACATTGTGATGTGTGCGTTCAACTCACAGAGTTTAACCTTTCTTTTCACAGAGCAGTTTGGAAACACTCTGTTTCTTAAGTCTGCAAGGGGATATTTAGACCGCCTTGAGGCCTTCGTTGGAAACGGGATTTCTTCATATAAAGCTAGACAGATGAATTCTCAGTAACTTCTTTGTGTTGTGTGTATTCAACTCACAGAGTTGAACCTTTCTTTAGACAGAGCAGATTTGAAACACTCTTTTTGTGGATTTTACAATTGGAGATTTCAAACGTTTTGAGGCCTATTGTATTAAAGGAAATATCTTCGTTTTAAAACTAGACAGAACCATTCTCAGAAACTACTTTGTGATGTGTGCGTTCAACTCACAGAGTTTAACCTTTCTTTTCATAGAGCAGTTTGGAAACACTCTGTTAAGTTTGCAAGAGAATATTTGGACCAATTTGAGGCCTTCGTTGGAAACGGGATTTCTCAGTTAAATGCTAGACAGATGAATTCCCAGTAACTTCTTTGCGTTGTGTGTATTCAACTCACAGAGTTGAACCTTCCTTTAGACAGAGCAGTTTTGAAACACTCTTTTTGTGGAATTTGCAAGTGGATATTTCAAGCGATTTGAGGCCAATCTTAGAAATCGAAATATCTTTGTATAAAAACTAGACAGAATCATTCTCAGAAACCACTTTGTGATGTGTGCGTTCAACTCACAGAGTTTCACCTTTCTTTTCACACAACAGTTTGGAAACACTCTGTTTCTTAAGTCTGCAAGGGGATATTTTGACCTCCCTGAGGCCTTCGTTGGAAACGGGATTACTTCATATAAAGCTAGACATATGAATTCTCAGTAACTACTTTGTGTTGTGTGTATTCAACTCATAGAGTTGAACCTTTCTTTAGACAGAGCAGATTTGAAACACTCTTTTTGTGGATTTTACAAGTGGAGATTACAAGAAATTTGTGGCCTATTGTATTAAAGGAAATATCTTCGTTTTAAAACTACACAGAACCATTCTCAGAAACTACTTTGTGATGTGTGCGTTCAACTCACAGAGTTTCACCTTTCTTTTCATAGAGCAGTTTGGAAACACTCTGTTTGTTAAGTTTGCAAGAGGATATTTGGTCCCCTTTGAGGCCTTCGTTGGAAACGGGATTTCTCAGTTAAATGCTAGACAGATGAATTCCCAGTAACTTCTTTGTGTTGTGTGTATTCAACTCACAGAGTTGAACTTTCCTTTAGACAGAGCAGTTTTGAAACACTCTTTTTGTGGAATTTGCAAGTGGAGATTTCAAGCGATTTGAGGCCAATCTTAGAAATCAAAATATCTTTGTATAAAAACTAGACAGAATGATTCTCAGAAACCACTTTGTGGTGTGTGCGTTCAACTCACAGAGTTTAACCTTTCTTTTCATAGAGCAGTTTGGAAACACTCTGTTGGTTAAGTTTGCAAGAGAATATTTGGACCACTTTGAGGCCTTCGTTGGAAACGGGATTTCTCAGTAAAATGCTAGACAGATGAATTCCCAGTAACTTCTTTGCGTTGTGTGTATTCAACTCACAGAGTTGAACCTTCCTTTAGACAGAGCAGTTTTGAAACACTCTTTTTGTGGAATTTGGAAATGGAGATTTCAAGCGATTTGAGGCCAATATTAGAAATCGAAATATCTTTGTATAAAAACTAGACAGAATCATTCTCAGAAAAAACATTGTGATGTGTGCTTTCAACTCACAGAGTTTAACCTTTCTTTTCACAGAGCAGTTTGGAAACACTCTGTTTCTTAAGTCTGCAAGGGGATATTTAGACCTCCTTGAGGCCTTCGTTGGAAACGGGATTTCTTCATATAAAGCTAGACAGATGAATTCTCAGTAACTTCTTTGTGTTGTGTGTATTCAACTCACAGAGTTGAACCTTTCTTTAGACAGAGCAGGTTTGAAACACTCTTTTTGTGGATTTTACAATTGGAGATTTCAAACGATTTGAGGCCTATTGTATTGAAGGAAATATCTTCGTTTTAAAACTAGACAGAACCATTCTCAGAAACTACTTTGTGATGTGTGCGTTCAACTCACAGAGTTTCACCTTTCTTTTCATAGAGCAGTTTGGAAACACTCTGTTTGTTAAGTTTGCAAGAGGATATTTGGACCCCTTTGAGGCCTTCGTTGGAAACGGGATTTCTCAGTTAAATGCTAGACAGATGAATTCCCAGTAACTTCTTTGTGTTGTGTGTATTCAACTCACAGAGTTGAACCTTCCTTTAGATAGAGCAGTTTTGAAACACTCTTTTTGTGGAATTTGCAAGTGGAGATTTCAAGCGATGTGAGGCCAATCTTAGAAATCGAAATATCTTTGTATAAAAACTAGACAGAATCATTCTCAGAAACCACTTTGTGGTGTGTGCGGTCAACTCACAGAGTTTAACCTTTCTTTTCAAAGAGCAGTTTGGAAACACTCTGTTGGTTAAGTTTGCAAGAGAATATTTGGACCACTTTGAGGCCTTCGTTGTAAACGGGATTTCTCAGTAAAATGCTAGACAGATGAATTCCCAGTAACTTCTTTGCATTGTGTGTATTCAACTCACAGAGTTGAACCTTCCTTTAGACAGAGCAGTTTTGAAACACTCTTTTTGTGGAATTTGGAAATGGAGATTTCAAGCGATTTGAGGCCAATCTTAGAAATCGAAATATCTTTGTATAAAAACTAGACAGAATCATTCTCAGAAAAAACATTGTGATGTGTGCGTTCAACTCACAGAGTTTAACCTTTCTTTTCACAGAGCAGTTTGGAAACACTCTGTTTCTTAAGTCTGCAAGGGGATATTTAGACCGCCTTGAGGCCTTCGTTGGAAACGGGATTTCTTCATATAAAGCTAGACAGATGAATTCTCAGTAACTTCTTTGTGTTGTGTGTATTCAACTCACAGAGTTGAACCTTTCTTTAGACAGAGCAGATTTGAAACACTCTTTTTGTGGATTTTACAATTGGAGATTTCAAACGTTTTGAGGCCTATTGTATTAAAGGAAATATCTTCGTTTTAAAACTAGACAGAACCATTCTCAGAAACTACTTTGTGATGTGTGCGTTCAACTCACAGAGTTTAACCTTTCTTTTCATAGAGCAGTTTGGAAACACTCTGTTAAGTTTGCAAGAGAATATTTGGACCAATTTGAGGCCTTCGTTGGAAACGGGATTTCTCAGTTAAATGCTAGACAGATGAATTCCCAGTAACTTCTTTGCGTTGTGTGTATTCAACTCACAGAGTTGAACCTTCCTTTAGACAGAGCAGTTTTGAAACACTCTTTTTGTGGAATTTGCAAGTGGATATTTCAAGCGATTTGAGGCCAATCTTAGAAATCGAAATATCTTTGTATAAAAACTAGACAGAATCATTCTCAGAAACCACTTTGTGATGTGTGCGTTCAACTCACAGAGTTTCACCTTTCTTTTCACACAACAGTTTGGAAACACTCTGTTTCTTAAGTCTGCAAGGGGATATTTTGACCTCCCTGAGGCCTTCGTTGGAAACGGGATTACTTCATATAAAGCTAGACATATGAATTCTCAGTAACTACTTTGTGTTGTGTGTATTCAACTCATAGAGTTGAACCTTTCTTTAGACAGAGCAGATTTGAAACACTCTTTTTGTGGATTTTACAAGTGGAGATTACAAGAAATTTGTGGCCTATTGTATTAAAGGAAATATCTTCGTTTTAAAACTACACAGAACCATTCTCAGAAACTACTTTGTGATGTGTGCGTTCAACTCACAGAGTTTCACCTTTCTTTTCATAGAGCAGTTTGGAAACACTCTGTTTGTTAAGTTTGCAAGAGGATATTTGGTCCCCTTTGAGGCCTTCGTTGGAAACGGGATTTCTCAGTTAAATGCTAGACAGATGAATTCCCAGTAACTTCTTTGTGTTGTGTGTATTCAACTCACAGAGTTGAACTTTCCTTTAGACAGAGCAGTTTTGAAACACTCTTTTTGTGGAATTTGCAAGTGGAGATTTCAAGCGATTTGAGGCCAATCTTAGAAATCAAAATATCTTTGTATAAAAACTAGACAGAATGATTCTCAGAAACCACTTTGTGGTGTGTGCGTTCAACTCACAGAGTTTAACCTTTCTTTTCATAGAGCAGTTTGGAAACACTCTGTTGGTTAAGTTTGCAAGAGAATATTTGGACCACTTTGAGGCCTTCGTTGGAAACGGGATTTCTCAGTAAAATGCTAGACAGATGAATTCCCAGTAACTTCTTTGCGTTGTGTGTATTCAACTCACAGAGTTGAACCTTCCTTTAGACAGAGCAGTTTTGAAACACTCTTTTTGTGGAATTTGGAAATGGAGATTTCAAGCGATTTGAGGCCAATCTTAGAAATCGAAATATCTTTGTATAAAAACTAGACAGAATCATTCTCAGAAAAAACATTCTGATGTGTGCGTTCAACTCACAGAGTTTAACCTTTCTTTTCACAGAGCAGTTTGGAAACACTCTGTTTCTTAAGCCTGCAAGGGGATATTTAGACCTCCTTGAGGCCTTCGTTGGAAACGGGATTTCTTCATATAAAGCTAGACAGATGAATTCTCAGTAACTTCTTTGTGTTGTGTGTATTCAACTCACAGAGTTGAACCTTTCTTTAGACAGAGCAGGTTTGAAACACTCTTTTTGTGGATTTTACAATTGGAGATTTCAAACGATTTGAGGCCTATTGTATTGAAGGAAATATCTTCGTTTTAAAACTAGACAGAACCATTCTCAGAAACTACTTTGTGATGTGTGCGTTCAACTCACAGAGTTTCACCTTTCTTTTCATAGAGCAGTTTGGAAACACTCTGTTTGTTAAGTTTGCAAGAGGATATTTGGACCCCTTTGAGGCCTTCGTTGGAAACGGGATTTCTCAGTTAAATGCTAGACAGATGAATTCCCAGTAACTTCTTTGTGTTGTGTGTATTCAACTCACAGAGTTGAACCTTCCTTTAGATAGAGCAGTTTTGAAACACTCTTTTTGTGGAATTTGCAAGTGGAGATTTCAAGCGATGTGAGGCCAATCTTAGAAATCGAAATATCTTTGTATAAAAACTAGACAGAATCATTCTCAGAAACCACTTTGTGGTGTGTGCGGTCAACTCACAGAGTTTAACCTTTCTTTTCAAAGAGCAGTTTGGAAACACTCTGTTGGTTAAGTTTGCAAGAGAATATTTGGACCACTTTGAGGCCTTCGTTGTAAACGGGATTTCTCAGTAAAATGCTAGACAGATGAATTCCCAGTAACTTCTTTGCGTTGTGTGTATTCAACTCACAGAGTTGAACCTTCCTTTAGACAGAGCAGTTTTGAAACACTCTTTTTGTGGAATTTGGAAATGGAGATTTCAAGCGATTTGAGGCCAATCTTAGAAATCGAAATATCTTTGTATAAAAACTAGACAGAATCATTCTCAGAAAAAACATTGTGATGTGTGCGTTCAACTCACAGAGTTTAACCTTTCTTTTCACAGAGCAGTTTGGAAACACTCTGTTTCTTAAGTCTGCAAGGGGATATTTAGACCGCCTTGAGGCCTTCGTTGGAAACGGGATTTCTTCATATAAAGCTAGACAGATGAATTCTCAGTAACTTCTTTGTGTTGTGTGTATTCAACTCACAGAGTTGAACCTTTCTTTAGACAGAGCAGATTTGAAACACTCTTTTTGTGGATTTTACAATTGGAGATTTCAAACGTTTTGAGGCCTATTGTATTAAAGGAAATATCTTCGTTTTAAAACTAGACAGAACCATTCTCAGAAACTACTTTGTGATGTGTGCGTTCAACTCACAGAGTTTAACCTTTCTTTTCATAGAGCAGTTTGGAAACACTCTGTTAAGTTTGCAAGAGAATATTTGGACCAATTTGAGGCCTTCGTTGGAAACGGGATTTCTCAGTTAAATGCTAGACAGATGAATTCCCAGTAACTTCTTTGCGTTGTGTGTATTCAACTCACAGAGTTGAACCTTCCTTTAGACAGAGCAGTTTTGAAACACTCTTTTTGTGGAATTTGCAAGTGGATATTTCAAGCGATTTGAGGCCAATCTTAGAAATCGAAATATCTTTGTATAAAAACTAGACAGAATCATTCTCAGAAACCACTTTGTGATGTGTGCGTTCAACTCACAGAGTTTCACCTTTCTTTTCACACAACAGTTTGGAAACACTCTGTTTCTTAAGTCTGCAAGGGGATATTTTGACCTCCCTGAGGCCTTCGTTGGAAACGGGATTACTTCATATAATGCTAGACATATGAATTCTCAGTAACTACTTTGTGTTGTGTGTATTCAACTCATAGAGTTGAACCTTTCTTTAGACAGAGCAGATTTGAAACACTCTTTTTGTGGATTTTACAAGTGGAGATTACAAGAAATTTGTGGCCTATTGTATTAAAGGAAATATCTTCGTTTTAAAACTACACAGAACCATTCTCAGAAACTACTTTGTGATGTGTGCGTTCAACTCACAGAGTTTCACCTTTCTTTTCATAGAGCAGTTTGGAAACACTCTGTTTGTTAAGTTTGCAAGAGGATATTTGGTCCCCTTTGAGGCCTTCGTTGGAAACGGGATTTCTCAGTTAAATGCTAGACAGATGAATTCCCAGTAACTTCTTTGTGTTGTGTGTATTCAACTCACAGAGTTGAACTTTCCTTTAGACAGAGCAGTTTTGAAACACTCTTTTTGTGGAATTTGCAAGTGGAGATTTCAAGCGATTTGAGGCCAATCTTAGAAATCAAAATATCTTTGTATAAAAACTAGACAGAATGATTCTCAGAAACCACTTTGTGGTGTGTGCGTTCAACTCACAGAGTTTAACCTTTCTTTTCATAGAGCAGTTTGGAAACACTCTGTTGGTTAAGTTTGCAAGAGAATATTTGGACCACTTTGAGGCCTTCGTTGTAAACGGGATTTCTCAGTAAAATGCTAGACAGATGAATTCCCAGTAACTTCTTTGCGTTGTGTGTATTCAACTCACAGAGTTGAACCTTCCTTTAGACAGAGCAGTTTTGAAACACTCTTTTTGTGGAATTTGGAAATGGAGATTTCAAGCGATTTGAGGCCAATATTAGAAATCGAAATATCTTTGTATAAAAACTAGACAGAATCATTCTCAGAAAAAACATTGTGATGTGTGCTTTCAACTCACAGAGTTTAACCTTTCTTTTCACAGAGCAGTTTGGAAACACTCTGTTTCTTAAGTCTGCAAGGGGATATTTAAACCTCCTTGAGGCCTTCGTTGGAAACGGGATTTCTTCATATAAAGCTAGACAGATGAATTCTCAGTAACTTCTTTGTGTTGTGTGTATTCAACTCACAGAGTTGAACCTTTCTTTAGACAGAGCAGGTGTGAAACACTCTTTTTGTGGATTTTACAATTGGAGATTTCAAACGATTTGAGGCCTATTGTATGGAAGGAAATATCTTCGTTTTACAACTAGACAGAACCATTCTCAGAAACTACTTTGTGATGTGTGCGTCCAACTCACAGAGTTTCACCTTTCTTTTCATAGAGCAGTTTGGAAACACTCTGTTAAGTTTGCAAGAGAATATTTGGACCAATTTGAGGCCTTCGTTGGAAACGGGATTTCTCAGTTAAATGCTAGACAGATGAATTCCCAGTAACTTCTTTGCGTTGTGTGTATTCAACTCACAGAGTTGAACCTTCCTTTAGACAGAGCAGTTTTGAAACACTCTTTTTGTGGAATTTGCAAGTGGATATTTCAAGCGATTTGAGGCCAATCTTAGAAATCGAAATATCTTTGTATAAAAACTAGACAGAATCATTCTCAGAAACCACTTTGTGATGTGTGCGTTCAACTCACAGAGTTTCACCTTTCTTTTCACACAACAGTTTGGAAACACTCTGTTTCTTAAGTCTGCAAGGGGATATTTTGACCTCCCTGAGGCCTTCGTTGGAAACGGGATTACTTCATATAAAGCTAGACATATGAATTCTCAGTAACTACTTTGTGTTGTGTGTATTCAACTCATAGAGTTGAACCTTTCTTTAGACAGAGCAGATTTGAAACACTCTTTTTGTGGATTTTACAAGTGGAGATTACAAGAAATTTGTGGCCTATTGTATTAAAGGAAATATCTTCGTTTTAAAACTACACAGAACCATTCTCAGAAACTACTTTGTGATGTGTGCGTTCAACTCACAGAGTTTCACCTTTCTTTTCATAGAGCAGTTTGGAAACACTCTGTTTGTTAAGTTTGCAAGAGGATATTTGGTCCCCTTTGAGGCCTTCGTTGGAAACGGGATTTCTCAGTTAAATGCTAGACAGATGAATTCCCAGTAACTTCTTTGTGTTGTGTGTATTCAACTCACAGAGTTGAACTTTCCTTTAGACAGAGCAGTTTTGAAACACTCTTTTTGTGGAATTTGCAAGTGGAGATTTCAAGCGATTTGAGGCCAATCTTAGAAATCAAAATATCTTTGTATAAAAACTAGACAGAATGATTCTCAGAAACCACTTTGTGGTGTGTGCGTTCAACTCACAGAGTTTAACCTTTCTTTTCATAGAGCAGTTTGGAAACACTCTGTTGGTTAAGTTTGCAAGAGAATATTTGGACCACTTTGAGGCCTTCGTTGTAAACGGGATTTCTCAGTAAAATGCTAGACAGATGAATTCCCAGTAACTTCTTTGCGTTGTGTGTATTCAACTCACAGAGTTGAACCTTCCTTTAGACAGAGCAGTTTTGAAACACTCTTTTTGTGGAATTTGGAAATGGAGATTTCAAGCGATTTGAGGCCAATATTAGAAATCGAAATATCTTTGTATAAAAACTAGACAGAATCATTCTCAGAAAAAACATTGTGATGTGTGCTTTCAACTCACAGAGTTTAACCTTTCTTTTCACAGAGCAGTTTGGAAACACTCTGTTTCTTAAGTCTGCAAGGGGATATTTAGACCTCCTTGAGGCCTTCGTTGGAAACGGGATTTCTTCATATAAAGCTAGACAGATGAATTCTCAGTAACTTCTTTGTGTTGTGTGTATTCAACTCACAGAGTTGAACCTTTCTTTAGACAGAGCAGGTGTGAAACACTCTTTTTGTGGATTTTACAATTGGAGATTTCAAACGATTTGAGGCCTATTGTATTGAAGGAAATATCTTCGTTTTACAACTAGACAGAACCATTCTCAGAAACTACTTTGTGATGTGTGCGTCCAACTCACAGAGTTTCACCTTTCTTTTCATAGAGCAGTTTGGAAACACTCTGTTTGTTAAGTTTGCAAGAGGATATATGGACCCCTTTGAGGCCTTCGTTGGAAACGGGATTTCTCAGTTGAATGCTAGACAGAGGAATTCCCAGTAACTTCTTTGTGTTGTGTGTATTCAACTCACAGAGTTGAACCTTCCTTTAGATAGAGCAGTTTTGAAACACTCTTTTTGTGGAAATTGCAAGTGGAGATTTCAAGCGATTTGAGGCCAATCTTAGAAATCGAAATATCTTTGTATAAAAACTAGACAGAATCATTCTCAGAAAAAACTTTGTGATGTGTGCGTTCAACTCACAGAGTTTAACCTTTCTTTTCACAGAGCAGTTTGGAAACACTCTGTTTCTTAAGTCTGCAAGGGGATATTTAGACCTCCTTGAGGCCTTCGTTGGAAACGGGATTTCTTTATATAAAGCTAGACAGATGAATTCTCAGTAACTTCTTTGTGTTGTGTGTATTCAACTCACAGAGTTGAACCTTTCTTTAGACAGAGCAGATTTGAAACACTCTTTTTGTGGATTTTACAATTGGAGATTTCAAACGATTTGAGGCCTATTGTATTAAAGGAAATATCTTCGTTTTCAAACTAGACAGAACCATTCTCAGAAACTACTTTGTGATGTGTGCGTTCAACTCACAGAGTTTCACCTTTCTTTTCATAGAGCAGTTTGGAAACACTCTGTTTGTTAAGTTTGCAAGAGGATATTTGGACCCCTTTGAGGCCTTCGTTGGAAACGGGATTTCTCAGTTAAATGCTAGACAGATGAATTCCCAGTAACTTCTTTGTGTTGTGTGTATTCAACTCACAGAGTTGAACTTTCCTTTCGACAGAGCAGTTTTGAAACACTCTTTTTGTGGAATTTGCAAGTGGAGATTTCAAGCGTTTTGAGGCCAATCTAAGAAATCGAAATATCTTTGTATAAAAACTAGACAGAATCATTCTCAGAAACCACTTTGTGATGTGTGCGTTCAACTCACAGAGTTTAACCTTTCTTTTCATAGAGCAGTTTGGAAACACTCTGTTAAGTTTGCAAGAGAATATTTGGACCAATTTGAGGCCTTCGTTGGAAACGGGATTTCTCAGTTAAATGCTAGACAGATGAATTCCCAGTAACTTCTTTGCGTTGTGTGTATTCAACTCACAGAGTTGAACCTTCCTTTAGACAGAGCAGTTTTGAAACACTCTTTTAGTGGAATTTGCAAGTGGATATTTCAAGCGATTTGAGGCCAATCTTAGAAATCGAAATATCTTTGTATAAAAACTAGACAGAATCATTCTCAGAAACCACTTTGTGATGTGTGCGTTCAACTCACAGAGTTTCACCTTTCTTTTCACACAACAGTTTGGAAACACTCTGTTTCTTAAGTCTGCAAGGGGATATTTTGACCTCCCTGAGGCCTTCGTTGGAAACGGGATTACTTCATATAAAGCTAGACATATGAATTCTCAGTAACTACTTTGTGTTGTGTGTATTCAACTCATAGAGTTGAACCTTTCTTTAGACAGAGCAGATTTGAAACACTCTTTTTGTGGATTTTACAAGTGGAGATTACAAGAAATTTGTGGCCTATTGTATTAAAGGAAATATCTTCGTTTTAAAACTACACAGAAACATTCTCAGAAACTACTTTGTGATGTGTGCGTTCAACTCACAGAGTTTCACCTTTCTTTTCATAGAGCAGTTTGGAAACACACTGTTTGTTAAGTTTGCAAGAGGATATTTGGTCCCCTTTGAGGCCTTCGTTGGAAACGGGATTTCTCAGTTAAATGCTAGACAGATGAATTCCCAGTAAATTCTTTGTGTTGTGTGTATTCAACTCACAGAGTTGAACTTTCCTTTAGACAGAGCAGTTTTGAAACACTCTTTTTGTGGAATTTGCAAGTGGAGATTTCAAGCGATTTGAGGCCAATCTTAGAAATCAAAATATCTTTGTATAAAAACTAGACAGAATCATTCTCAGAAACCACTTTGTGATGTGTGCGTTCAACTCACAGAGTTTAACCTTTCTTTTCACAGAGCAGTTTGGAAACACTCTGTTTCTTAAGTCTGCAAGGGGATATTTAGACCTCCTTGAGGCCTTCGTTGGAAACGGGATTTCTTCATATAAAGCTAGACAGATGAATTCTCAGTAACTTCTTTGTGTTGTGTGTATTCAACTCACAGAGTTGAACCTTTCTTTAGACAGAGCAGGTTTGAAACACTCTTTTTGTGGATTTTACAATTGGAGATTTCAAACGATTTGAGGCCTATTGTATTGAAGGAAATATCTTCGTTTTAAAACTAGACAGAACCATTCTCAGAAACTACTTTGTGATGTGTGCGTTCAACTCACAGAGTTTCACCTTTCTTTTCATAGAGCAGTTTGGAAACACTCTGTTTGTTAAGTTTGCAAGAGGATATTTGGACCCCTTTGAGGCCTTCGTTGGAAACGGGATTTCTCAGTTAAATGCTAGACAGAGGAATTCCCACTAACTTCTTTGTGTTGTGTGTATTCAACTCACAGAGTTGAACCTTCCTTTAGATAGAGCAGTTTTGAAACACTCTTTTTGTGGAATTTGCAAGTGGAGATTTCAAGCGATGTGAGGCCAATCTTAGAAATCGAAATATCTTTGTATAAAAACTAGAGAGAATCATTCTCAGAAACCACTTTGTGGTGTGTGCGTTCAACTCACAGAGTTTAACCTTTCTTTTCATAGAGCAGTTTGGAAACACTCTGTTGGTTAAGTTTGCAAGAGAATATTTGGACCACTTTGAGGCCTTCGTTGTAAACGGGATTTCTCAGTAAAATGCTAGACAGATGAATTCCCAGTAACTTCTTTGCGTTGTGTGTATTCAATTCACAGAGTTGAACCTTCCTTTAGACAGAGCAGTTTTGAAACACTCTTTTTGTGGAATTTGGAAATGGAGATTTCAAGCGATTGGAGGCCAAACTTAGAAATCGAAATATGTTTGTATAAAAACTAGACAGAATCATTCTCAGAAAAAACATTGTGATGTGTGCGTTCAACTCACAGAGTTTAACCTTTCTTTTCACAGAGCAGTTTGGAAACACTCTGTTTCTTAAGTCTGCAAGGGGATATTTAGACCGCCTTGAGGCCTTCGTTGGAAACGGGATTTCTTCATATAAAGCTAGACAGATGAATTCTCAGTAACTTCTTTGTGTTGTGTGTATTCAACTCACAGAGTTGAACCTTTCTTTAGACAGAGCAGGTTTGAAACACTCTTTTTGTGGATTTTACAATTGGAGATTTCAAACGATTTGAGGCCTATTGTATTGAAGGAAATATCTTCGTTTTAAAACTAGACAGAACCATTCTCAGAAACTACTTTGTGATGTGTGCGTTCAACTCACAGAGTTTCACCTTTCTTTTCATAGGGCAGTTTGGAAACACTCTGTTTGTTAAGTTTGCAAGAGGATATTTGGACCCCTTTGAGGCCTTCGTTGGAAACGGGATTTCTCAGTTAAATGCAAGACAGAGGAATTCCCAGTAACTTCTTTGTGTTGTGTGTATTCAACTCACAGAGTTGAACCTTCCTTTAGATAGAGCAGTTTTGAAACACACTTTTTGTGGAATTTGCAAGTGGAGATTTCAAGCGATGTGAGGCCAATCTTAGAAATCGAAATATCTTTGTATAAAAACTAGACAGAATCATTCTCAGAAACCACTTTGTGGTGTGTGCGTTCAACTCACAGAGTTTAACCTTTCTTTTCATAGAGCAGTTTGGAAACACTCTGTTGGTTAAGTTTGCAAGAGAATATTTGGACCACTTTGAGGCCTTCGTTGTAAACGGGATTTCTCAGTAAAATGCTAGACAGATGAATTCCCAGTAACTTCTTTGCGTTGTGTGTATTCAACTCACAGAGTTGAACCTTCCTTTAGACAGAGCAGTTTTGAAACACTCTTTTTGTGGAATTTGGAAATGGAGATTTCAAGCGATTGGAGGCCAATCTTAGAAATCGAAATATCTTTGTATAAAAACTAGACAGAATCATTCTCAGAAAAAACATTGTGATGTGTGCGTTCAACTCACAGAGTTTAACCTTTCTTTTCACAGAGCAGTTTGGAAACACTCTGTTTCTTAAGTCTGCAAGGGGATATTTAGACCGCCTTGAGGCCTTCGTTGGAAACGGGATTTCTTCATATAAAGCTAGACAGATGAATTCTCAGTAACTTCTTTGTGTTGTGTGTATTCAACTCACAGAGTTGAACCTTTCTTTAGACAGAGCAGATTTGAAACACTCTTTTTGTGGATTTTACAATTGGAGATTTCAAACGTTTTGAGGCCTATTGTATTAAAGGAAATATCTTCGTTTTAAAACTAGACAGAACCATTCTCAGAAACTACTTTGTGATGTGTGCGTTCAACTCACAGAGTTTAACCTTTCTTTTCATAGAGCAGTTTGGAAACACTCTGTTAAGTTTGCAAGAGAATATTTGGACCATTTTGAGGCCTTCGTTGGAAACGGGATTTCTCAGTTAAATGCTAGACAGATGAATTCCCAGTAACTTCTTTGCGTTGTGTGTATTCAACTCACAGAGTTGAACCTTCCTTTAGACAGAGCAGTTTTGAAACACTCTTTTTGTGGAATTTGCAAGTGGATATTTCAAGCGATTTGAGGCCAATCTTAGAAATCGAAATATCTTTGTATAAAAACTAGACAGAATCATTCTCAGAAACCACTTTGTGATGTGTGCGTTCAACTCACAGAGTTTCACCTTTCTTTTCACACAACAGTTTGGAAACACTCTGTTTCTTAAGTCTGCAAGGGGATATTTTGACCTCCCTGAGGCCTTCGTTGGAAACGGGATTACTTCATATAAAGCTAGACATATGAATTCTCAGTAACTACTTTGTGTTGTGTGTATTCAACTCATAGAGTTGAACCTTTCTTTAGACAGAGCAGATTTGAAACACTCTTTTTGTGGATTTTACAAGTGGAGATTACAAGAAATTTGTGGCCTATTGTATTAAAGGAAATATCTTCGTTTTAAAACTACACAGAACCATTCTCAGAAACTACTTTGTGATGTGTGCGTTCAACTCACAGAGTTTCACCTTTCTTTTCATAGAGCAGTTTGGAAACACTCTGTTTGTTAAGTTTGCAAGAGGATATTTGGTCCCCTTTGAGGCCTTCGTTGGAAACGGGATTTCTCAGTTAAATGCTAGACAGATGAATTCCCAGTAACTTCTTTGTGTTGTGTGTATTCAACTCACAGAGTTGAACTTTCCTTTAGACAGAGCAGTTTTGAAACACTCTTTTTGTGGAATTTGCAAGTGGAGATTTCAAGCGATTTGAGGCCAATCTTAGAAATCAAAATATCTTTGTATAAAAACTAGACAGAATGATTCTCAGAAACCACTTTGTGGTGTGTGCGTTCAACTCACAGAGTTTAACCTTTCTTTTCATAGAGCAGTTTGGAAACACTCTGTTGGTTAAGTTTGCAAGAGAATATTTGGACCACTTTGAGGCCTTCGTTGGAAACGGGATTTCTCAGTAAAATGCTAGACAGATGAATTCCCAGTAACTTCTTTGCGTTGTGTGTATTCAACTCACAGAGTTGAACCTTCCTTTAGACAGAGCAGTTTTGAAACACTCTTTTTGTGGAATTTGGAAATGGAGATTTCAAGCGATTTGAGGCCAATCTTAGAAATCGAAATATCTTTGTATAAAAACTAGACAGAATCATTCTCAGAAAAAACATTGTGATGTGTGCTTTCAACTCACAGAGTTTAACCTTTCTTTTCACAGAGCAGTTTGGAAACACTCTGTTTCTTAAGTCTGCAAGGGGATATTTAGACCTCCTTGAGGCCTTCGTTGGAAACGGGATTTCTTCATATAAAGCTAGACAGATGAATTCTCAGTAACTTCTTTGTGTTGTGTGTATTCAACTCACAGAGTTGAACCTTTCTTTAGACAGAGCAGGTTTGAAACACTCTTTTTGTGGATTTTACAATTGGAGATTTCAAACGATTTGAGGCCTATTGTATTGAAGGAAATATCTTCGTTTTAAAACTAGACAGAACCATTCTCAGAAACTACTTTGTGATGTGTGCGTTCAACTCACAGAGTTTCACCTTTCTTTTCATAGAGCAGTTTGGAAACACTCTGTTTGTTAAGTTTGCAAGAGGATATTTGGTCCCCTTTGAGGCCTTCGTTGGAAACGGGATTTCTCAGTTAAATGCTAGACAGATGAATTCCCAGTAACTTCTTTGTGTTGTGTGTATTCAACTCACAGAGTTGAACCTTCCTTTAGATAGAGCAGTTTTGAAACACTCTTTTTGTGGAATTTGCAAGTGGAGATTTCAAGCGATGTGAGGCCAATCTTAGAAATCGAAATATCTTTGTATAAAAACTAGACAGAATCATTCTCAGAAACCACTTTGTGGTGTGTGCGGTCAACTCACAGAGTTTAACCTTTCTTTTCAAAGAGCAGTTTGGAAACACTCTGTTGGTTAAGTTTGCAAGAGAATATTTGGACCACTTTGAGGCCTTCGTTGTAAACGGGATTTCTCAGTAAAATGCTAGACAGATGAATTCCCAGTAACTTCTTTGCGTTGTGTGTATTCAACTCACAGAGTTGAACCTTCCTTTAGACAGAGCAGTTTTGAAACACTCTTTTGGTGGAATTTGGAAATGGAGATTTCAAGCGATTTGAGGCCAATCTTAGAAATCGAAATATCTTTGTATAAAAACTAGACAGAATCATTCTCAGAAAAAACATTGTGATGTGTGCGTTCAACTCACAGAGTTTAACCTTTCTTTTCACAGAGCAGTTTGGAAACACTCTGTTTCTTAAGTCTGCAAGGGGATATTTAGACCGCCTTGAGGCCTTCGTTGGAAACGGGATTTCTTCATATAAAGCTAGACAGATGAATTCTCAGTAACTTCTTTGTGTTGTGTGTATTCAACTCACAGAGTTGAACCTTTCTTTAGACAGAGCAGATTTGAAACACTCTTTTTGTGGATTTTACAATTGGAGATTTCAAACGTTTTGAGGCCTATTGTATTAAAGGAAATATCTTCGTTTTAAAACTAGACAGAACCATTCTCAGAAACTACTTTGTGATGTGTGCGTTCAACTCACAGAGTTTAACCTTTCTTTTCATAGAGCAGTTTGGAAACACTCTGTTAAGTTTGCAAGAGAATATTTGGACCAATTTGAGGCCTTCGTTGGAAACGGGATTTCTCAGTTAAATGCTAGACAGATGAATTCCCAGTAACTTCTTTGCGTTGTGTGTATTCAACTCACAGAGTTGAACCTTCCTTTAGACAGAGCAGTTTTGAAACACTCTTTTTGTGGAATTTGCAAGTGGATATTTCAAGCGATTTGAGGCCAATCTTAGAAATCGAAATATCTTTGTATAAAAACTAGACAGAATCATTCTCAGAAACCACTTTGTGATGTGTGCGTTCAACTCACAGAGTTTCACCTTTCTTTTCACACAACAGTTTGTAAACACTCTGTTTCTTAAGTCTGCAAGGGGATATTTTGACCTCCCTGAGGCCTTCGTTGGAAACGGGATTACTTCATATAAAGCTAGACATATGAATTCTCAGTAACTTCTTTGTGTTGTGTGTATTCAACTCATAGAGTTGAACCTTTCTTTAGACAGAGCAGATTTGAAACACTCTTTTTGTGGATTTTACAAGTGGAGATTACAAGAAATTTGTGGCCTATTGTATTAAAGGAAATATCTTCGTTTTAAAACTACACAGAACCATTCTCAGAAACTACTTTGTGATGTGTGCGTTCAACTCACAGAGTTTCACCTTTCTTTTCATAGAGCAGTTTGGAAACACTCTGTTTGTTAAGTTTGCAAGAGGATATTTGGTCCCCTTTGAGGCCTTCGTTGGAAACGGGATTTCTCAGTTAAATGCTAGACAGATGAATTCCCAGTAACTTCTTTGTGTTGTGTGTATTCAACTCACAGAGTTGAACTTTCCTTTAGACAGAGCAGTTTTGAAACACTCTTTTTGTGGAATTTGCAAGTGGAGATTTCAAGCGATTTGAGGCCAATCTTAGAAATCAAAATATCTTTGTATAAAAACTAGACAGAATGATTCTCAGAAACCACTTTGTGGTGTGTGCGTTCAACTCACAGAGTTTAACCTTTCTTTTCATAGAGCAGTTTGGAAACACTCTGTTGGTTAAGTTTGCAAGAGAATATTTGGACCACTTTGAGGCCTTCGTTGGAAACGGGATTTCTCAGTAAAATGCTAGACAGATGAATTCCCAGTAACTTCTTTGCGTTGTGTGTATTCAACTCACAGAGTTGAACCTTCCTTTAGACAGAGCAGTTTTGAAACACTCTTTTTGTGGAATTTGGAAATGGAGATTTCAAGCGATTTGAGGCCAATCTTAGAAATCGAAATATCTTTGTATAAAAACTAGACAGAATCATTCTCAGAAAAAACATTGTGATGTGTGCTTTCAACTCACAGAGTTTAACCTTTCTTTTCACAGAGCAGTTTGGAAACACTCTGTTTCTTAAGTCTGCAAGGGGATATTTAGACCTCCTTGAGGCCTTCGTTGGAAACGGGATTTCTTCATATAAAGCTAGACAGATGAATTCTCAGTAACTTCTTTGTGTTGTGTGTATTCAACTCACAGAGTTGAACCTTTCTTTAGACAGAGCAGGTTTGAAACACTCTTTTTGTGGATTTTACAATTGGAGATTTCAAACGATTTGAGGCCTATTGTATTGAAGGAAATATCTTCGTTTTAAAACTAGACAGAACCATTCTCAGAAACTACTTTGTGATGTGTGCGTTCAACTCACAGAGTTTCACCTTTCTTTTCATAGAGCAGTTTGGAAACACTCTGTTTGTTAAGTTTGCAAGAGGATATTTGGACCCCTTTGAGGCCTTCGTTGGAAACGGGATTTCTCAGTTAAATGCTAGACAGATGAATTCCCAGTAACTTCTTTGTGTTGTGTGTATTCAACTCACAGAGTTGAACCTTCCTTTAGATAGAGCAGTTTTGAAACACTCTTTTTGTGGAATTTGCAAGTGGAGATTTCAAGCGATGTGAGGCCAATCTTAGAAATCGAAATATCTTTGTATAAAAACTAGACAGAATCATTCTCAGAAACCACTTTGTGGTGTGTGCGGTCAACTCACAGAGTTTAACCTTTCTTTTCAAAGAGCAGTTTGGAAACACTCTGTTGGTTAAGTTTGCAAGAGAATATTTGGACCACTTTGAGGCCTTCGTTGTAAACGGGATTTCTCAGTAAAATGCTAGACAGATGAATTCCCAGTAACTTCTTTGCGTTGTGTGTATTCAACTCACAGAGTTGAACCTTCCTTTAGACAGAGCAGTTTTGAAACACTCTTTTGGTGGAATTTGGAAATGGAGATTTCAAGCGATTTGAGGCCAATCTTAGAAATCGAAATATCTTTGTATAAAAACTAGACAGAATCATTCTCAGAAAAAACATTGTGATGTGTGCGTTCAACTCACAGAGTTTAACCTTTCTTTTCACAGAGCAGTTTGGAAACACTCTGTTTCTTAAGTCTGCAAGGGGATATTTAGACCGCCTTGAGGCCTTCGTTGGAAACGGGATTTCTTCATATAAAGCTAGACAGATGAATTCTCAGTAACTTCTTTGTGTTGTGTGTATTCAACTCACAGAGTTGAACCTTTCTTTAGACAGAGCAGATTTGAAACACTCTTTTTGTGGATTTTACAATTGGAGATTTCAAACGTTTTGAGGCCTATTGTATTAAAGGAAATATCTTCGTTTTAAAACTAGACAGAACCATTCTCAGAAACTACTTTGTGATGTGTGCGTTCAACTCACAGAGTTTAACCTTTCTTTTCATAGAGCAGTTTGGAAACACTCTGTTAAGTTTGCAAGAGAATATTTGGACCAATTTGAGGCCTTCGTTGGAAACGGGATTTCTCAGTTAAATGCTAGACAGATGAATTCCCAGTAACTTCTTTGCGTTGTGTGTATTCAACTCACAGAGTTGAACCTTCCTTTAGACAGAGCAGTTTTGAAACACTCTTTTTGTGGAATTTGCAAGTGGATATTTCAAGCGATTTGAGGCCAATCTTAGAAATCGAAATATCTTTGTATAAAAACTAGACAGAATCATTCTCAGAAACCACTTTGTGATGTGTGCGTTCAACTCACAGAGTTTCACCTTTCTTTTCACACAACAGTTTGGAAACACTCTGTTTCTTAAGTCTGCAAGGGGATATTTTGACCTCCCTGAGGCCTTCGTTGGAAACGGGATTACTTCATATAAAGCTAGACATATGAATTCTCAGTAACTACTTTGTGTTGTGTGTATTCAACTCATAGAGTTGAACCTTTCTTTAGACAGAGCAGATTTGAAACACTCTTTTTGTGGATTTTACAAGTGGAGATTACAAGAAATTTGTGGCCTATTGTATTAAAGGAAATATCTTCGTTTTAAAACTACACAGAACCATTCTCAGAAACTACTTTGTGATGTGTGCGTTCAACTCACAGAGTTTCACCTTTCTTTTCATAGAGCAGTTTGGAAACACTCTGTTTGTTAAGTTTGCAAGAGGATATTTGGTCCCCTTTGAGGCCTTCGTTGGAAACGGGATTTCTCAGTTAAATGCTAGACAGATGAATTCCCAGTAACTTCTTTGTGTTGTGTGTATTCAACTCACAGAGTTGAACTTTCCTTTAGACAGAGCAGTTTTGAAACACTCTTTTTGTGGAATTTGCAAGTGGAGATTTCAAGCGATTTGAGGCCAATCTTAGAAATCAAAATATCTTTGTATAAAAACTAGACAGAATGATTCTCAGAAACCACTTTGTGGTGTGTGCGTTCAACTCACAGAGTTTAACCTTTCTTTTCATAGAGCAGTTTGGAAACACTCTGTTGGTTAAGTTTGCAAGAGAATATTTGGACCACTTTGAGGCCTTCGTTGGAAACGGGATTTCTCAGTAAAATGCTAGACAGATGAATTCCCAGTAACTTCTTTGCGTTGTGTGTATTCAACTCACAGAGTTGAACCTTCCTTTAGACAGAGCAGTTTTGAAACACTCTTTTTGTGGAATTTGGAAATGGAGATTTCAAGCGATTTGAGGCCAATATTAGAAATCGAAATATCTTTGTATAAAAACTAGACAGAATCATTCTCAGAAAAAACATTGTGATGTGTGCTTTCAACTCACAGAGTTTAACCTTTCTTTTCACAGAGCAGTTTGGAAACACTCTGTTTCTTAAGTCTGCAAGGGGATATTTAGACCTCCTTGAGGCCTTCGTTGGAAACGGGATTTCTTTATATAAAGCTAGACAGATGAATTCTCAGTAACTTCTTTGTGTTGTGTGTATTCAACTCACAGAGTTGAACCTTTCTTTAGACAGAGCAGATTTGAAACACTCTTTTTGTGGATTTTACAATTGGAGATTTCAAACGATTTGAGGCCTATTGTATTAAAGGAAATATCTTCGTTTTCAAACTAGACAGAACCATTCTCAGAAACTACTTTGTGATGTGTGCGTTCAACTCACAGAGTTTCACCTTTCTTTTCATAGAGCAGTTTGGAAACACTCTGTTTGTTAAGTTTGCAAGAGGATATTTGGACCCCTTTGAGGCCTTCGTTGGAAACGGGATTTCTCAGTTAAATGCTAGACAGATGAATTCCCAGTAACTTCTTTGTGTTGTGTGTATTCAACTCACAGAGTTGAACTTTCCTTTCGACAGAGCAGTTTTGAAACACTCTTTTTGTGGAATTTGCAAGTGGAGATTTCAAGCGTTTTGAGGCCAATCTAAGAAATCGAAATATCTTTGTATAAAAACTAGACAGAATCATTCTCAGAAACCACTTTGTGATGTGTGCGTTCAACTCACAGAGTTTAACCTTTCTTTTCATAGAGCAGTTTGGAAACACTCTGTTAAGTTTGCAAGAGAATATTTGGACCAATTTGAGGCCTTCGTTGGAAACGGGATTTCTCAGTTAAATGCTAGACAGATGAATTCCCAGTAACTTCTTTGCGTTGTGTGTATTCAACTCACAGAGTTGAACCTTCCTTTAGACAGAGCAGTTTTGAAACACTCTTTTAGTGGAATTTGCAAGTGGATATTTCAAGCGATTTGAGGCCAATCTTAGAAATCGAAATATCTTTGTATAAAAACTAGACAGAATCATTCTCAGAAACCACTTTGTGATGTGTGCGCTCAACTCACAGAGTTTCACCTTTCTTTTCACACAACAGTTTGGAAACACTCCTTTTCTTAAGTCTGCAAGGGGATATTTTGACCTCCCTGAGGCCTTCGTTGGAAACGGGATTACTTCATATAAAGCTAGACATATGAATTCTCAGTAACTACTTTGTGTTGTGTGTATTCAACTCATAGAGTTGAACCTTTCTTTAGACAGAGCAGATTTGAAACACTCTTTTTGTGGATTTTACAAGTGGAGATTACAAGAAATTTGTGGCCTATTGTATTAAAGGAAATATCTTCGTTTTAAAACTACACAGAAACATTCTCAGAAACTACTTTGTGATGTGTGCGTTCAACTCACAGAGTTTCACCTTTCTTTTCATAGAGCAGTTTGGAAACACTCTGTTTGTTAAGTTTGCAAGAGGATATTTGGTCCCCTTTGAGGCCTTCGTTGGAAACGGGATTTCTCAGTTAAATGCTAGACAGATGAATTCCCAGTAAATTCTTTGTGTTGTGTGTATTCAACTCACAGAGTTGAACTTTCCTTTAGACAGAGCAGTTTTGAAACACTCTTTTTGTGGAATTTGCAAGTGGAGATTTCAAGCGATTTGAGGCCAATCTTAGAAATCAAAATATCTTTGTATAAAAACTAGACAGAATCATTCTCAGAAACCACTTTGTGATGTGTGCGTTCAACTCACAGAGTTTAACCTTTCTTTTCACAGAGCAGTTTGGAAACACTCTGTTTCTTAAGTCTGCAAGGGGATATTTAGACCTCCTTGAGGCCTTCGTTGGAAACGGGATTTCTTCATATAAAGCTAGACAGATGAATTCTCAGTAACTTCTTTGTGTTGTGTGTATTCAACTCACAGAGTTGAACCTTTCTTTAGACAGAGCAGGTTTGAAACACTCTTTTTGTGGATTTTACAATTGGAGATTTCAAACGATTTGAGGCCTATTGTATTGAAGGAAATATCTTCGTCTTAAAACTAGACAGAACCATTCTCAGAAACTACTTTGTGATGTGTGCGTTCAACTCACAGAGTTTCACCTTTCTTTTCATAGAGCAGTTTGGAAACACTCTGTTTGTTAAGTTTGCAAGAGGATATTTGGACCCCTTTGAGGCCTTCGTTGGAAACGGGATTTCTCAGTTAAATGCTAGACAGAGGAATTCCCACTAACTTCTTTGTGTTGTGTGTATTCAACTCACAGAGTTGAACCTTCCTTTAGATAGAGCAGTTTTGAAACACTCTTTTTGTGGAATTTGCAAGTGGAGATTTCAAGCGATGTGAGGCCAATCTTAGAAATCGAAATATCTTTGTATAAAAACTAGACAGAATCATTCTCAGAAACCACTTTGTGGTGTGTGCGTTCAACTCACAGAGTTTAACCTTTCTTTTCATAGAGCAGTTTGGAAACACTCTGTTGGTTAAGTTTGCAAGAGAATATTTGGACCACTTTGAGGCCTTCGTTGTAAACGGGATTTCTCAGTAAAATGCTAGACAGATGAATTCCCAGTAACTTCTTTGCGTTGTGTGTATTCAATTCACAGAGTTGAACCTTCCTTTAGACAGAGCAGTTTTGAAACACTCTTTTTGTGGAATTTGGAAATGGAGATTTCAAGCGATTGGAGGCCAAACTTAGAAATCGAAATATGTTTGTATAAAAACTAGACAGAATCATTCTCAGAAAAAACATTGTGATGTGTGCGTTCAACTCACAGAGTTTAACCTTTCTTTTCACAGAGCAGTTTGGAAACACTCTGTTTCTTAAGTCTGCAAGGGGATATTTAGACCGCCTTGAGGCCTTCGTTGGAAACGGGATTTCTTCATATAAAGCTAGACAGATGAATTCTCAGTAACTTCTTTGTGTTGTGTGTATTCAACTCACAGAGTTGAACCTTTCTTTAGACAGAGCAGGTTTGAAACACTCTTTTTGTGGATTTTACAATTGGAGATTTCAAACGATTTGAGGCCTATTGTATTGAAGGAAATATCTTCGTTTTAAAACTAGACAGAACCATTCTCAGAAACTACTTTGTGATGTGTGCGTTCAACTCACAGAGTTTCACCTTTCTTTTCATAGAGCAGTTTGGAAACACTCTGTTTGTTAAGTTTGCAAGAGGATATTTGGACCCCTTTGAGGCCTTCGTTGGAAACGGGATTTCTCAGTTAAATGCTAGACAGAGGAATTCCCAGTAACTTCTTTGTGTTGTGTGTATTCAACTCACAGAGTTGAACCTTCCTTTAGATAGAGCAGTTTTGAAACACTCTTTTTGTGGAATTTGCAAGTGGAGATTTCAAGCGATGTGAGGCCAATCTTAGAAATCGAAATATCTTTGTATAAAAACTAGACAGAATCATTCTCAGAAACCACTTTGTGGTGTGTGCGTTCAACTCACAGAGTTTAACCTTTCTTTTCATAGAGCAGTTTGGAAACACTCTGTTGGTTAAGTTGGCAAGAGAATATTTGGACCACTTTGAGGCCTTCGTTGTAAACGGGATTTCTCAGTAAAATGCTAGACAGATGAATTCCCAGTAACTTCTTTGCGTTGTGTGTATTCAACTCACAGAGTTGAACCTTCCTTTAGACAGAGCAGTTTTGAAACACTCTTTTTGTGGAATTTGGAAATGGAGATTTCAAGCGATTGGAGGCCAATCTTAGAAATCGAAATATGTTTGTATAAAAGCTAGACAGAATCATTCTCAGAAAAAACATTGTGATGTGTGCGTTCAACTCACAGAGTTTAACCTTTCTTTTCACAGAGCAGTTTGGAAACACTCTGTTTCTTAAGTCTGCAAGGGGATATTTAGACCGCCTTGAGGCCTTCGTTGGAAACGGGATTTCTTCATATAAAGCTGGACAGATGAATTCTCAGTAACTTCTTTGTGTTGTGTGTATTCAACTCACAGAGTTGAACCTTTCTTTAGACAGAGCAGGTTTGAAACACTCTTTTTGTGGATTTTACAAGTGGAGATTACAAGAAATTTGTGGCCTATTGTATTAAAGGAAATATCTTCGTTTTAAAACTACACAGAACCATTCTCAGAAACTACTTTGTGATGTGTGCGTTCAACTCACAGAGTTTCACCTTTCTTTTCATAGAGCAGTTTGGAAACACTCTGTTTGTTAAGTTTGCAAGAGGATATTTGGACCACTTTGAGGCCTTCGTTGTAAACGGGATTTCTCAGTAAAATGCTAGACAGATGAATTCCCAGTAACTTCTTTGCGTTGTGTGTATTCAACTCACAGAGTTGAATCTTCCTTTAGACAGAGCAGTTTTGAAACACTCTTTTTGTGGAATTTGCAAGTGGAGATTTCAAGCGATTTGAGGCCAATCTTAGAAATCGAAATATCTTTGTATAAAAACTAGACAGAATCATTCTCAGAAAAAACATTGTGATGTGTGCGTTCAACTCACAGAGTTTAACCTTTCTTTTCACAGAGCAGTTTGGAAACACTCTGTTTCTTAAGTCTGCAAGGGGATATTTAGACCTCCTTGAGGCCTTCGTTGGAAACGGGATTTCTTCATATAAAGCTAGACAGATGAATTATCAGTAACTTCTTTGTGTTGTGTGTATTCAACTCACAGAGTTGAACCTTTCTTTAGACAGAGCAGGTTTGAAACACTCTTTTTGTGGATTTTACAATTGGAGATTTCAAACGATTTGAGGCCTATTGTATTGAAGGAAATATCTTCGTTTTAAAACTAGACAGAACCATTCTCAGAAACAACTTTGTGATGTGTGCGTTCAACTCACAGAGTTTCACCTTTCTTTTCATAGAGCAGTTTGGAAACACTCTGTTTGTTAAGTTTGCAAGAGGATATTTGGACCCCTTTGAGGCCTTCGTTGTAAACGGGATTTCTCAGTTAAATGCTAGACAGATGAATTCCCAGTAACTTCTTTGCGTTGTGTGTATTCAACTCACAGAGTTGAACCTTCCTTTAGACAGAGCAGTTTTGAAACACTCTTTTTGTGGAATTTGGAAATGGAGATTTCAAGCGATTGGAGGCCAATCTTAGAAATCGAAATATGTTTGTATAAAAACTAGACAGAATCATTCTCAGAAAAAACATTGTGATGTGTGCGTTCAACTCACAGAGTTTAACCTTTCTTTTCACAGAGCAGTTTGGAAACACTCTGTTTCTTAAGTCTGCAAGGGGATATTTAGACCGCCTTGAGGCCTTCGTTGGAAACGGGATTTCTTCATATAAAGCTGGACAGATGAATTCTCAGTAACTTCTTTGTGTTGTGTGTATTCAACTCACAGAGTTGAACCTTTCTTTAGACAGAGCAGGTTTGAAACACTCTTTTTGTGGATTTTACAAGTGGAGATTACAAGAAATTTGTGGCCTATTGTATTAAAGGAAATATCTTCGTTTTAAAACTACACAGAACCATTCTCAGAAACTACTTTGTGATGTGTGCGTTCAACTCACAGAGTTTCACCTTTCTTTTCATAGAGCAGTTTGGAAACACTCTGTTTGTTAAGTTTGCAAGAGGATATTTGGACCACTTTGAGGCCTTCGTTGGAAACGGGATTTCTCAGTAAAATGCTAGACAGATGAATTCCCAGTAACTTCTTTGCGTTGTGTGTATTCAACTCACAGATTTGAATCTTCCTTTAGACAGAGCAGTTTTGAAACACTCTTTTTGTGGAATTTGCAAGTGGAGATTTCAAGCGATTTGAGGCCAATCTTAGAAATCGAAATATCTTTGTATAAAAACTAGACAGAATCATTCTCAGAAAAAACATTGTGATGTGTGCGTTCAACTCACAGAGTTTAACCTTTCTTTTCACAGAGCAGTTTGGAAACACTCTGTTTCTTAAGCCTGCAAGGGGATATTTAGACCTCCTTGAGGCCTTCGTTTGAAACGGGATTTCTTCATATAAAGCTAGACAGATGAATTCTCAGTAACTTCTTTGTGTTGTGTGTATTCAACTCACAGAGTTGAACCTTTCTTTAGACAGAGCAGGTTTGAAACACTCTTTTTGTGGATTTTACAATTGGAGATTTCAAACGATTTGAGGCCTATTGTATTGAAGGAAATATCTTCGTTTTAAAACTAGACAGAACCATTCTCAGAAACTACTTTGTGATGTGTGCGTTCAACTCACAGAGTTTCACCTTTCTTTTCATAGAGCAGTTTGGAAACACTCTGTTTGTTAAGTTTGCAAGAGGATATTTGGACCCCTTTGAGGCCTTCGTTGGAAACGGGATTTCTCAGTTAAATGCTAGACAGAGGAATTCCCAGTAACTTCTTTGTGTTGTGTGTATTCAACTCACAGAGTTGAACCTTCCTTTAGATAGAGCAGTTTTGAAACACTCTTTTTGTGGAATTTGCAAGTGGAGATTTCAAGCGATGTGAGGCCAATCTTAGAAATCGAAATATCTTTGTATAAAAACTAGACAGAATCATTCTCAGAAACCACTTTGTGGTGTGTGCGGTCAACTCACAGAGTTTAACCTTTCTTTTCAAAGAGCAGTTTGGAAACACTCTGTTGGTTAAGTTTGCAAGAGAATATTTGGACCACTTTGAGGCCTTCGTTGTAAACGGGATTTCTCAGTAAAATGCTAGACAGATGAATTCCCAGTAACTTCTTTGCGTTGTGTGTATTCAACTCACAGAGTTGAACCTTCCTTTAGACAGAGCAGTTTTGAAACACTCTTTTTGTGGAATTTGGAAATGGAGATTTCAAGCGATTGGAGGCCAATCTTAGAAATCGAAATATGTTTGTATAAAAACTAGACAGAATCATTCTCAGAAAAAACATTGTGATGTGTGCGTTCAACTCACAGAGTTTAACCTTTCTTTTCACAGAGCAGTTTGGAAACACTCTGTTTCTTAAGTCTGCAAGGGGATATTTAGACCGCCTTGAGGCCTTCGTTGGAAACGGGATTTCTTCATATAAAGCTGGACAGATGAATTCTCAGTAACTTCTTTGTGTTGTGTGTATTCAACTCACAGAGTTGAACCTTTCTTTAGACAGAGCAGGTTTGAAACACTCTTTTTGTGGATTTTACAAGTGGAGATTACAAGAAATTTGTGGCCTATTGTATTAAAGGAAATATCTTCGTTTTAAAACTACACAGAACCATTCTCAGAAACTACTTTGTGATGTGTGCGTTCAACTCACAGAGTTTCACCTTTCTTTTCATAGAGCAGTTTGGAAACACTCTGTTTGTTAAGTTTGCAAGAGGATATTTGGACCACTTTGAGGCCTTCGTTGGAAACGGGATTTCTCAGTAAAATGCTAGACAGATGAATTCCCAGTAACTTCTTTGCGTTGTGTGTATTCAACTCACAGAGTTGAATCTTCCTTTAGACAGAGCAGTTTTGAAACACTCTTTTTGTGGAATTTGCAAGTGGAGATTTCAAGCGATTTGAGGCCAATCTTAGAAATCGAAATATCTTTGTATAAAAACTAGACAGAATCATTCTCAGAAAAAACATTGTGATGTGTGCGTTCAACTCACAGAGTTTAACCTTTCTTTTCACAGAGCAGTTTGGAAACACTCTGTTTCTTAAGCCTGCAAGGGGATATTTAGACCTCCTTGAGGCTTTCGTTGGAAACGGGATTTCTTCATATAAAGCTAGACAGATGAATTCTCAGTAACTTCTTTGTGTTGTGTGTATTCAACTCACAGAGTTGAACCTTTCTTTAGACAGAGCAGGTTTGAAACACTCTTTTTGTGGATTTTACAATTGGAGATTTCAAACGATTTGAGGCCTATTGTATTGAAGGAAATATCTTCGTTTTAAAACTAGACAGAACCATTCTCAGAAACTACTTTGTGATGTGTGCGTTCAACTCACAGAGTTTCACCTTTCTTTTCATAGAGCAGTTTGGAAACACTCTGTTTGTTAAGTTTGCAAGAGGATATTTGGACCCCTTTGAGGCCTTCGTTGGAAACGGGATTTCTCAGTTAAATGCTAGACAGATGAATTCCCAGTAACTTCTTTGTGTTGTGTGTATTCAACTCACAGAGTTGAACCTTCCTTTAGATAGAGCAGTTTTGAAACACTCTTTTTGTGGAATTTGCAAGTGGAGATTTCAAGCGATGTGAGGCCAATCTTAGAAATCGAAATATCTTTGTATAAAAACTAGACAGAATCATTCTCAGAAACCACTTTGTGGTGTGTGCGTTCAACTCACAGAGTTTCACCTTTCTTTTCATAGAGCAGTTTGGAAACACTCTGTTTGTTAAGTTTGCAAGAGGATATTTGGACCACTTTGAGGCCTTCGTTGGAAACGGGATTTCTCAGTAAAATGCTAGACAGATGAATTCCCAGTAACTTCTTTGCGTTGTGTGTATTCAACTCACAGAGTTGAATCTTCCTTTAGACAGAGCAGTTTTGAAACACTCTTTTTGTGGAATTTGCAAGTGGAGATTTCAAGCGATTTGAGGCCAATCTTAGAAATCGAAATATCTTTGTATAAAAACTAGACAGAATCATTCTCAGAAAAAACATTGTGATGTGTGCGTTCAACTCACAGAGTTTAACCTTTCTTTTCACAGAGCAGTTTGGAAACACTCTGTTTCTTAAGCCTGCAAGGGGATATTTAGACCTCCTTGAGGCTTTCGTTGGAAACGGGATTTCTTCATATAAAGCTAGACAGATGAATTCTCAGTAACTTCTTTGTGTTGTGTGTATTCAACTCACAGAGTTGAACCTTTCTTTAGACAGAGCAGGTTTGAAACACTCTTTTTGTGGATTTTACAATTGGAGATTTCAAACGATTTGAGGCCTATTGTATTGAAGGAAATATCTTCGTTTTAAAACTAGACAGAACCATTCTCAGAAACTACTTTGTGATGTGTGCGTTCAACTCACAGAGTTTCACCTTTCTTTTCATAGAGCAGTTTGGAAACACTCTGTTTGTTAAGTTTGCAAGAGGATATTTGGACCCCTTTGAGGCCTTCGTTGGAAACGGGATTTCTCAGTTAAATGCTAGACAGATGAATTCCCAGTAACTTCTTTGTGTTGTGTGTATTCAACTCACAGAGTTGAACCTTCCTTTAGATAGAGCAGTTTTGAAACACTCTTTTTGTGGAATTTGCAAGTGGAGATTTCAAGCGATGTGAGGCCAATCTTAGAAATCGAAATATCTTTGTATAAAAACTAGACAGAATCATTCTCAGAAACCACTTTGTGGTGTGTGCGGTCAACTCACAGAGTTTAACCTTTCTTTTCAAAGAGCAGTTTGGAAACACTCTGTTGGTTATGTTTGCAAGAGAATATTTGGACCACTTTGAGGCCTTCGTTGTAAACGGGATTTCTCAGTAAAATGCTAGACAGATGAATTCCCAGTAACTTCTTTGCGTTGTGTGTATTCAACTCACAGAGTTGAACCTTCCTTTAGACAGAGCAGTTTTGAAACACTCTTTTTGTGGAATTTGGAAATGGAGATTTCAAGCGATTTGAGGCCAATCTTAGAAATCGAAATATCTTTGTATAAAAACTAGACAGAATCATTCTCAGAAAAAACATTGTGATGTGTGCGTTCAACTCACAGAGTTTAACCTTTCTTTTCACAGAGCAGTTTGGAAACACTCTGTTTCTTAAGTCTGCAAGGGGATATTTAGACCGCCTTGAGGCCTTCGTTGGAAACGGGATTTCTTCATGTAAAGCTAGACAGATGAATTCTCAGTAACTTCTTTGTGTTGTGTGTATTCAACTCACAGAGTTGAACCTTTCTTTAGACAGAGCAGATTTGAAACACTCTTTTTGTGGATTTTACAATTGGAGATTTCAAACGTTTTGAGGCCTATTGTATTAAAGGAAATATCTTCGTTTTAAAACTAGACAGAACCATTCTCAGAAACTACTTTGTGATGTGTGCGTTCAACTCACAGAGTTTAACCTTTCTTTTCATAGAGCAGTTTGGAAACACTCTGTTAAGTTTGCAAGAGAATATTTGGACCAATTTGAGGCCTTCGTTGGAAACGGGATTTCTCAGTTAAATGCTAGACAGATGAATTCCCAGTAACTTCTTTGCGTTGTGTGTATTCAACTCACAGAGTTGAACCTTCCTTTAGACAGAGCAGTTTTGAAACACTCTTTTAGTGGAATTTGCAAGTGGATATTTCAAGCGATTTGAGGCCAATCTTAGAAATCGAAATATCTTTGTATAAAAACTAGACAGAATCATTCTCAGAAACCACTTTGTGATGTGTGCGTTCAACTCACAGAGTTTCACCTTTCTTTTCACACAACAGTTTGGAAACACTCTGTTTCTTAAGTCTGCAAGGGGATATTTTGACCTCCCTGAGGCCTTCGTTGGAAACGGGATTACTTCATATAAAGCTAGACATATGAATTCTCAGTAACTACTTTGTGTTGTGTGTATTCAACTCATAGAGTTGAACCTTTCTTTAGACAGAGCAGATTTGAAACACTCTTTTTGTGGATTTTACAAGTGGAGATTACAAGAAATTTGTGGCCTATTGTATTAAAGGAAATATCTTCGTTTTAAAACTACACAGAACCATTCTCAGAAACTACTTTGTGATGTGTGCGTTCAACTCACAGAGTTTCACCTTTCTTTTCATAGAGCAGATTGGAAACACTCTGTTTGTTAAGTTTGCAAGAGGATATTTGGTCCCCTTTGAGGCCTTCGTTGGAAACGGGATTTCTCAGTTAAATGCTAGACAGATGAATTCCCAGTAACTTCTTTGTGTTGTGTGTATTCAACTCACAGAGTTGAACTTTCCTTTAGACAGAGCAGTTTTGAAACACTCTTTTTGTGGAATTTGCAAGTGGAGATTTCAAGCGATTTGAGGCCAATTTTAGAAATCAAAATATCTTTGTATAAAAACTAGACAGAATCATTCTCAGAAACCACTTTGTGGTGTGTGCGTTCAACTCACAGAGTTTAACCTTTCTTTTCATAGAGCAGTTTGGAAACACTCTGTTGGTTAAGTTTGCAAGAGAATATTTGGACCACTTTGAGGCCTTCGTTGTAAACGGGATTTCTCAGTAAAATGCTAGACAGATGAATTCCCAGTAACTTCTTTGCGTTGTGTGTATTCAACTCACAGAGTTGAACCTTCCTTTAGACAGAGCAGTTTTGAAACACTCTTTTTGTGGAATTTGGAAATGGAGATTTCAAGCGATTTGAGGCCAATCTTAGAAATCGAAATATCTTTGTATAAAAACTAGACAGAATCGTTCTCAGAAAAAACATTGTGATGTGTGCTTTCAACTCACAGAGTTTAACCTTTCTTTTCACAGAGCAGTTTGGAAACACTCTGTTTCTTAAGTCTGCAAGGGGATATTTAGACCGCCTTGAGGCCTTCGTTGGAAACGGGATTTCTTCATATAAAGCTGGACAGATGAATTCCCAGTAACTTCTTTGTGTTGTGTGTATTCAACTCACAGAGTTGAACCTTTCTTTAGACAGAGCAGGTTTGAAACACTCTTTTTGTGGATTTTACAAGTGGAGATTACAGGAAATTTGTGGCCTATTGTATTAAAGGAAATATCTTCGTTTTAAAACTACACAGAACCATTCTCAGAAACTACTTTGTGATGTGTGCGTTCAACTCACAGAGTTTCACCTTTCTTTTCATAGAGCAGTTTGGAAACACTCTGTTTGTTAAGTTTGCAAGAGGATATTTGGACCACTTTGAGGCCTTCGTTGGAAACGGGATTTCTCAGTAAAATGCTAGACAGATGAATTCCCAGTAACTTCTTTGCGTTGTGTGTATTCAACTCACAGAGTTGAATCTTCCTTTAGACAGAGCAGTTTTGAAACACTCTTTTTGTGGAATTTGCAAGTGGAGATTTCAAGCGATTTGAGGCCAATCTTAGAAATCGAAATATCTTTGTATAAAAACTAGACAGAATCATTCTCAGAAAAAACATTGTGATGTGTGCGTTCAACTCACAGAGTTTAACCTTTCTTTTCACAGAGCAGTTTGGAAACACTCTGTTTCTTAAGCCTGCAAGGGGATATTTAGACCTCCTTGAGGCTTTCGTTGGAAACGGGATTTCTTCATATAAAGCTAGACAGATGAATTCTCAGTAACTTCTTTGTGTTGTGTGTATTCAACTCACAGAGTTGAACCTTTCTTTAGACAGAGCAGGTTTGAAACACTCTTTTTGTGGATTTTACAATTGGAGATTTCAAACGATTTGAGGCCTATTGTATTGAAGGAAATATCTTCGTTTTAAAACTAGACAGAACCATTCTCAGAAACTACTTTGTGATGTGTGCGTTCAACTCACAGAGTTTCACCTTTCTTTTCATAGAGCAGTTTGGAAACACTCTGTTTGTTAAGTTTGCAAGAGGATATTTGGACCCCTTTGAGGCCTTCGTTGGAAACGGGATTTCTCAGTTAAATGCTAGACAGATGAATTCCCAGTAACTTCTTTGTGTTGTGTGTATTCAACTCACAGAGTTGAACCTTCCTTTAGATAGAGCAGTTTTGAAACACTCTTTTTGTGGAATTTGCAAGTGGAGATTTCAAGCGATGTGAGGCCAATCTTAGAAATCGAAATATCTTTGTATAAAAACTAGACAGAATCATTCTCAGAAACCACTTTGTGGTGTGTGCGGTCAACTCACAGAGTTTAACCTTTCTTTTCAAAGAGCAGTTTGGAAACACTCTGTTGGTTAAGTTTGCAAGAGAATATTTGGACCACTTTGAGGCCTTCGTTGTAAACGGGATTTCTCAGTAAAATGCTAGACAGATGAATTCCCAGTAACTTCTTTGCGTTGTGTGTATTCAACTCACAGAGTTGAACCTTCCTTTAGACAGAGCAGTTTTGAAACACTCTTTTTGTGGAATTTGGAAATGGAGATTTCAAGCGATTTGAGGCCAATCTTAGAAATCGAAATATCTTTGTATAAAAACTAGACAGAATCATTCTCAGAAAAAACATTGTGATGTGTGCGTTCAACTCACAGAGTTTAACCTTTCTTTTCACAGAGCAGTTTGGAAACACTCTGTTTCTTAAGTCTGCAAGGGGATATTTAGACCGCCTTGAGGCCTTCGTTGGAAACGGGATTTCTTCATATAAAGCTAGACAGATGAATTCTCAGTAACTTCTTTGTGTTGTGTGTATTCAACTCACAGAGTTGAACCTTTCTTTAGACAGAGCAGATTTGAAACACTCTTTTTGTGGATTTTACAATTGGAGATTTCAAACGTTTTGAGGCCTATTGTATTAAAGGAAATATCTTCGTTTTAAAACTAGACAGAACCATTCTCAGAAACTACTTTGTGATGTGTGCGTTCAACTCACAGAGTTTAACCTTTCTTTTCATAGAGCAGTTTGGAAACACTCTGTTAAGTTTGCAAGAGAATATTTGGACCAATTTGAGGCCTTCGTTGGAAACGGGATTTCTCAGTTAAATGCTAGACAGATGAATTCCCAGTAACTTCTTTGCGTTGTGTGTATTCAACTCACAGAGTTGAACCTTCCTTTAGACAGAGCAGTTTTGAAACACTCTTTTTGTGGAATTTGCAAGTGGATATTTCAAGCGATTTGAGGCCAATCTTAGAAATCGAAATATCTTTGTATAAAAACTAGACAGAATCATTCTCAGAAACCACTTTGTGATGTGTGCGTTCAACTCACAGAGTTTCACCTTTCTTTTCACACAACAGTTTGGAAACACTGTTTCTTAAGTCTGCAAGGGGATATTTTGACCTCCCTGAGGCCTTCGTTGGAAACGGGATTACTTCATATAAAGCTAGACATATGAATTCTCAGTAACTACTTTGTGTTGTGTGTATTCAACTCATAGAGTTGAACCTTTCTTTAGACAGAGCAGATTTGAAACACTCTTTTTGTGGATTTTACAATTGGAGATTTCAAACGATCTGAGGCCTATTGTTTTAAAGGAAATATCTTCGTTTTAAAACTAGACAGAACCATTCTCAGAAACTACTTTGTGATGTGTGCGTTCAACTCACAGAGTTTCACCTTTCTTTTCATAGAGCAGTTTGGAAACACTCTGTTTGTTAAGTTTGCAAGAGGATATTTGGACCCATTTGAGGCCCTCGTTGGAAACGGGATTTCTCAGTTAAATGCTAGACAGAAGAATTCCCAGTAACTTCTTTGCGTTGTGTATTCAACTCACAGATTTGAACCTTCCTTTAGACAGAGCAGTTTTGAAACACTCTTTTTGTGGAATTTGCAAGTGGAGATTTCAAGCGATTTGAGGCCAATCTTAGAAATTGAAATATCTTTGTATAAAAACTAGACAGAATCATTCTCAGAAACCACTTAGTGATGTGTGCATTCACCTCACAGGGTTTCACCTTTCTTTTCATAGAGCAGTTTGTAAACACTCTGTTTCTTAAGTCTGCAAGGGGATATTTAGACCTCCTTGAGCCCTTCGTTGGAAAGGGGATTTCTTCATATAAAGCTAGACAGATGAATTCTCAGTAACTTCTTTGTGTTGTGTGTATTCAACTCACAGAGTTGAACCTTTCTTTAGACAGAGCAGATTTGAAACACTCTTTTTGTGGATTTTACAAGTGGAGATTTCAAGCGATTTGAGGCCAATTTTATTAAAGGAAATATCTTCGTTTAAAAACTATACAGAACCATTCTCAGAAACTTCTTTGTGATGTGTGCGTTCAACTCACAGAGTTTCACCTTTCTTTTCATAGAGCAGTTTGGAAACACTCTGTTTGTTAAGTTTGTAAGAGGATATTTGGTCCCCTTTGAGGCCTTCGTTGAAAACGGGATTTCTCAGTTAAATGCTAGACAGATGAATTCCCAGTAACTTCTTTGTGTTGTGTGTATTCAACTCACAGAGTTGAACTTTCCTTTAGACAGAGCAGTTTTGAAACACTCTTTTTGTGGAATTTGCAAGTGGAGATTTCAAGCGATTTGAGGCCAATCTTAGAAATCGAAATATCTTTGTATAAAAACTAGACAGAATCATTCTCAGAAACCACTTTGTGGTGTGTGCGTTCAACTCACAGAGTTTAACCTTTCTTTTCGTAGAGCAGTTTGGAAACACTCTGTTGGTTAAGTTTGCAAGAGAATATTTGGACCACTTTGAGGCCTTCGTTGTAAACGGGATTTCTCAGTTGAATGCTAGACAGATGAATTCCCAGTAACTTCTTTGCGTTGTGTGTATTCAACTCACAGAGTTGAACCTTCCTTTAGACAGAGCAGTTTTGAAACACTCTTTTTGTGGAATTTGCAAGTGGAGATTTCAAGCGATTTGAGGCCAATCTTAGAAATCGAAATATCTTTGTATAAAAACTAGACAGAATCATTCTCAGAAAAAACTTTGTAATGTGTGCGTTCAACTCACAGAGTTTAACCTTTCTTTTCATAGAGCAGTTTGTAAACACTCTGTTTCTTAAGTCTGCAAGGGGATATTTAGACCTCCTTGAGGCCTTCGTTGGAAACGGGGTTTCTTCATATAAAGCTAGACAGATGAATTCTCAGTAACTTCTTTGTGTTGTGTGTATTCAACTCACAGAGTGGAACCTTTCTTTAGAGAGAGCAGATTTGAAACACTCTTTTTTTGGATTTTACAAGTGGAGATTTCAAACGATTTGGGGCCTTTTGTATTAAAGGAAATATCTTCGTTTAAAACTAGACAGAACCATTCTCAGAAACTACTTTGTGATGTGTGCGTTCAACTCACAGAGTTTCACCTTTCTTTTCATAGAGCAGTTTGGAAACACTCTGTTTGTTAAGTTTGCAAGAGGATATTTGGAACCCTTTGAGGCCTTGGTTGGAAACGGGATTTCTTAGTTAAATGCTAGACAGATGAATTCTCAGTAACTTCTTTGTGTTGTGTGTATTCAACTCAGAGATTTGAACCTTCCTTTAGACAGAGCAGTTTTGAAACACTCTTTTTGTGGATTTTACAATTGGAGATTTCAAACGATTTTAGGCCTTTTGTATTAAAGGAAATATCTTCGTTTTAAAACTAGACAGAACTATTCTCAGAAACTACTTTGTGATGTGTGCGTTCAACTCACAGAGTTTCACCTTTCTTTTCATAGAGCAGTTTGGAAACACTCTGTTAAGTTTGCAAGAGAATATTTGGACCAATTTGAGGCCTTCGTTGGAAACGGGATTTCTCAGTTAAATGCTAGACAGATGAATTCCCAGTAACTTCTTTGCGTTGTGTGTATTCAACTCACAGAGTTGAACCTTCCTTTAGACAGAGCAGTTTTGAAACACTCTTTTTGTGGAATTTGCAAGTGGATATTTCAAGCGATTTGAGGCCAATCTTAGAAATCGAAATATCTTTGTATAAAAACTAGACAGAATCATTCTCAGAAACCACTTTGTGATGTGTGCGTTCAACTCACAGAGTTTCACCTTTCTTTTCACACAACAGTTTGTAAACACTCTGTTTCTTAAGTCTGCAAGGGGATATTTTGACCTCCCTGAGGCCTTCGTTGGAAACGGGATTACTTCATATAAAGCTAGACATATGAATTCTCAGTAACTACTCTGTGTTGTGTGTATTCAACTCACAGAGTTGAACCTTTCTTTAGACAGAGCAGATTTGAAACACTCTTTTTGTGGATTTTACAAGGGGAGATTACAAGAAATTTGTGGCCTATTGTATTAAAGGAAATATCTTCGTTTTAAAACTACACAGAACCATTCTCAGAAACTACTTTGTGATGTGTGCGTTCAACTCACAGAGTTTCACCTTTCTTTTCATAGAGCAGTTTGGAAACACTCTGTTTGTTAAGTTTGCAAGAGGATATTTGGACCACTTTGAGGCCTTCGTTGTAAACGGGATTTCTCAGTAAAATGCTAGACAGATGAATTCCCAGTAACTTCTTTGCGTTGTGTGTATTCAACTCACAGAGTTGAATCTTCCTTTAGACAGAGCAGTTTTGAAACACTCTTTTTGTGGAATTTGCAAGTGGAGATTTCAAGCGATTTGAGGCCAATCTTAGAAATCGAAATATCTTTGTATAAAAACTAGACAGAATCATTCTCAGAAAAAACATTGTGATGTGTGCGTTCAACTCACAGAGTTTAACCTTTCTTTTCACAGAGCAGTTTGGAAACACTCTGTTTCTTAAGTCTGCAAGGGGATATTTAGACCTCCTTGAGGCCTTCGTTGGAAACGGGATTTCTTCATATAAAGCTAGACAGATGAATTATCAGTAACTTCTTTGTGTTGTGTGTATTCAACTCACAGAGTTGAACCTTTCTTTAGACAGAGCAGGTTTGAAACACTCTTTTTGTGGATTTTACAATTGGAGATTTCAAACGATTTGAGGCCTATTGTATTGAAGGAAATATCTTCGTTTTAAAACTAGACAGAACCATTCTCAGAAACTACTTTGTGATGTGTGCGTTCAACTCACAGAGTTTCACCTTTCTTTTCATAGAGCAGTTTGGAAACACTCTGATTGTTAAGTTTGCAAGAGGATATTTGGACCCCTTTGAGGCCTTCGTTGGAAACGGGATTTCTCAGTTAAATGCTAGACAGAGGAATTCCCAGTAACTTCTTTGTGTTGTGTGTATTCAACTCACAGAGTTGAACCTTCCTTTAGATAGAGCAGTTTTGAAACACTCTTTTTGTGGAATTTGCAAGTGGAGATTTCAAGCGATGTGAGGCCAATCTTAGAAATCGAAATATCTTTGTATAAAAACTAGACAGAATCATTCTCAGAAACCACTTTGTGGTGTGTGCGTTCAACTCACAGAGTTTAACCTTTCTTTTCATAGAGCAGTTTGGAAACACTCTGTTGGTTAAGTTTGCAAGAGAATATTTGGACCACTTTGAGGGCTTCGTTGGAAACGGGATTTCTCAGTTAAATGCTAGACAGAGGAATTCCCAGTAACTTCTTTGTGTTGTGTGTATTCAACTCACAGAGTTGAACCTTCCTTTAGATAGAGCAGTTTTGAAACACTCTTTTTGTGGAATTTGCATGTGGAGATTTCAAGCGATTTGAGGCCAATCTTAGAAATCGAAATATCTTTGTATAAAAACTAGACAGAATCATTCTCAGAAAAAACTTTGTGATGTGTGCGTTCAACTCACAGAGTTTAACCTTTCTTTTCACAGAGCAGTTTGGAAACACTCTGTTTCTTAAGTCTGCAAGGGGATATTTAGACCTCCTTGAGGCCTTCGTTGGAAAAGGGATTTCTTTATATAAAGCTAGACAGATGAATTCTCAGTAACTTCTTTGTGTTGTGTGTATTCAACTCACAGAGTTGAACCTTTCTTTAGACAGAGCAGATTTGAAACACTCTTTTTGTGGATTTTACAATTGGAGATTTCAAACGATCTGAGGCCTATTGTTTTAAAGGAAATATCTTCGTTTTAAAACTAGACAGAACCATTCTCAGAAACTACTTTGTGATGTGTGCGTTCAACTCACAGAGTTTCACCTTTCTTTTCATAGAGCAGTTTGGAAACACTCTGTTTGTTAAGTTTGCAAGAGGATATTTGGACCCCTTTGAGGCCTTCGTTGGAAACGGGATTTCTCAGTTAAATACTAGACAGATGAATTCCCAGTAACTTTTTTGTGTTGTGTGTATTCAACTCACAGAGTTGAACTTTCCTTTCGACAGAGCAGTTTTGAAACACTCTTTTTGTGGAATTTGCAAGTGGAGATTTCAAGCGATTTGAGGCCAATCTAAGAAATCGAAATATCTTTGTATAAAAACTAGACAGAATCATTCTCAGAAACCACTTTGTTATGTGTGCGTTCAACTCACAGAGTTTCACCTTTCTTTTCATAGAGCAGTTTGGAAACACTCTGTTTGTTAAGTTTGCAAGAGGATATTTGGACCCCTTTGAGGCCTTCGTTGGAAACGGGATTTCTCAGTTAAATGCTAGACAGATGAATTCCCAGTAACTTCTTTGTGTTGTGCGTATTCAACTCAAAGAGTTGAATCTTCCTTTAGACAGAGCAGTTTTGAAACACTCTTTTTGTGGAATTTGCAAGTGGAGATTTCAAGCGATTTGTGACCAATCTTAGAAATCGGAATATCTTTGTATGAAAACTAGACAGAATCATTCTCAGAAACCACTTTGTGATGTGTGCGTTCATCTCACAGAGTTTATCCTTTCTTTTCATAGAGCAGTTTGGAAACACTGTTTCTTAAGTCTGCAAGGGGATATTTAGACCTCCTTGAGGCCTTCGTTGGAAACGGGATTTCTTCCTATACTGCTAGACAGATGAATTCTCAGTAACTTCTTTGTGTTGTGTGTATTCAACTCACAGAGTTGAACCTTTCTTTAGACAGAGCAGATTTGAAACACTCTTTTTGTGGATTTTACAATTGGAGATTTCAAATGATTTGAGGCCTATTGTATTAAAGGAAATATGTTCGTTTTAAAACTAGACAGAACCATTCTCAGAAACTACTTTGTGATGTGTGCGTTCAACTCACAGAGTTTAAACTTCCTTTTCATAGAGCAGTTTGGAAATCCTCTGTTTGTTACTTTTGCATGAGGATATTTGGACCCCTTTGATGCCTTCGTTGGAAACGGCATTTCTCAGTTAAATGCTAGACAGGTGAATTCCCAGTAACTTTTTGTGTTGTGTGTATTCAACTCACAGAGTTGAACCTTCCTTTAGACAGAGCAGTTTTGAAACACTCTTTTTGTGGAATTTGCAAGTGGAGATTTCAAGCGATTTGAGGCCAATCTTAGAAATCGGAATACCTTTGTATGAAAACTAGACAGAATCATTCTCAGAAACCACTTTGTGATGTGTGCGTTCATCTCACAGAGTTTAACCTTTCTTTTCATAGAGCAGTTTGGAAACACTCTGTTTCTTATGTCTGCAAGGGGATATTTAGACCTCCTTGAAGCCTTCGTTGGAAACGGGATTTCTTCCTATACTGCTAGACAGATGAATTCTCAGTAACTTCTTTGTGTTGTGTGTATTCAACTCACAGAGTTGAACCTGTCTTTAGACAGAGCAGATTTGAAACACTCTTTTTGTGGATTTTACAATTGGAGATTTCAAATGATTTGAGGCCTATTGTATTAAAGGAAATATGTTCGTTTTAAAACTAGACAGAACCATTCTCAGAAACTAGTTTGTGATGTGTGCGTTCAACTCACAGAGTTTCACCTTTCTTTTCATAGAGCAGTTTGGAAACACTCTGTTTGTTACTTTTGCAAGAGGATATTTGGACCCCATTGATGCCTTCCTTGGAAACGGGATTTCTCAGTTTAATGGTAGACAGATGAATTCCCAGTAACTTCTTTGTGTTGTGTGTATTCAACTCACAGAGTTGAACCTTCCTTTAGACAGACCAGTTTTGAAACACTCTTTTTGTGGAATTTGCAAGTGGAGATTTCAAGCGAATTGAGGCCAATCTTAGAAATCGAAATATCTTTGTATAAAAACTAGACAGAATCATTCTCAGAAACCACTTTGTGATGTGTGCGTTCAACTCACATAGTTTCACATTTCTTTTCATAGAGCAGTTTGGAAACACTCTGTTTGTTAAGTTTGCAAGAGAATATTTGGACCACTTTGAGGCCTTCGTTGGAAACGGGATTTCTCAGTTAAATGCTAGACAGATGAATTCCCAGTAACTTCTTTGTGTTGTGTGTATTCAACTCACAGAGTTGAACCTTTCTTTAGACAGAGCAGATTTGACACACTCTATTTGTGGATTTTACAAGTGGAGATTACAAGCGATTTGAGGCCAATTTTATTAAAGGATATATCTTCGTTTGAAAACTAGACAGAATCATTCTCAGAAACCACTTTGTGATGTGTGCGTTCATCTCACAGAGTTTCACCTTTCTTTTCATAGAGCAGTTTGGAAACACTCTGTTTGTTAAGTTTGCAAGAGGATATTTGGACCTCTTTGAGGCCTTCATAGGAAACGGGGTTTCTCATTTAAATGCTAGACAGATGAATTCCCAGTAACTTCATTGCGTTGTGTGTATTCAACTCACAGAGTTGAACCTTCCTTTAGACAGAGCAGTTTTGAAACACTCTTTTTGTGGAATTTGCAAGTGGAGATTTCAAGCGATTTGAGGCCAATCTTAGAAATCGAAATATCTTTGTACAAAAACTAGACAGAATCATTCTCAGAAACCACTTTGTGATGTGTCCGTTCAACTCACGGAGTTTAGACTTTCTTTTCCTAGAGCAGTTTGGAAACACTCTGTTTCTTAAGTCTACAAGGTGTTATTTATACCTCCTGGAGGCCTTCGTTGGAAACGGGATTTCTTCATATAAAGCTAGACAGATGAGTTCTCAGTAACTCCTTTGTGTTGTGTGTATTGAACTCACAGAGTTGTACCTTTCTTTAGACAGAGCAGATTTGAAACACACTTTTTGTGGATTTTACAAGTGGAGATTTCAAGCGATTTTAGGCCAATTGTATTAAAGGTAATATGTTCGTTTACAAACTATACAGAACCATTCTCAGACACTTCTTTGTGATGTGTGCGTTCAACTCACAGAGTTTCACCTTTCTTTTCATAGAGCAGTTTGTAAACACTCTGTTTGTTAAGTTTGCAAGAGGATATTTGGACCCATTTGAGGCCCTCGTTGGAAACGGGATTTCTCAGTTAAATGCTAGACAGAAGAATTCCCAGTAACTTCTTTGCGTTGTGTATTCAACTCACAGATTTGAACCTTCCTTTAGACAGAGCAGTTTTGAAACACTCTTTTTGTGGAATTTGCAAGTGGAGATTTCAAGCGATTTGAGGCCAATCTTAGAAATTGAAATATCTTTGTATAAAAACTAGACAGAATCATTCTCAGAAACCACTTAGTGATGTGTGCATTCACCTCACAGGGTTTCACCTTTCTTTTCATAGAGCAGTTTGTAAACACTCTGTTTCTTAAGTCTGCAAGGGGATATTTAGACCTCCTTGAGGCCTTCGTTGGAAAGGGGATTTCTTCATATAAGGCTAGACAGATGAATTCTCAGTAACTTCTTTGTGTTGTGTGTATTCAACTCACAGAGTTGAACCTTTCTTTAGACAGAGCAGATTTGAAACACTCTTTTTGTGGATTTTACAAGTGGAGATTTCAAGCGATTTGAGGCCAATTTTATTAAAGGAAATATCTTCGTTTAAAAACTATACAGAACCATTCTCAGAAACTTCTTTGTGATGTGTGCGTTCAACTCACAGAGTTTCACCTTTCTTTTCATAGAGCAGTTTGGAAACACTCTGTTTGTTAAGTTTGCAAGAGGATATTTGGTCCCCTTTGAGGCCTTCGTTGAAAACGGGATTTCTCAGTTAAATGCTAGACAGATGAATTCCCAGTAACTTCTTTGTGTTGTGTGTATTCAACTCACAGAGTTGAACTTTCCTTTAGACAGAGCAGTTTTGAAACACTCTTTTTGTGGAATTTGCAAGTGGAGATTTCAAGCGATTTGAGGCCAATCTTAGAAATCGAAATATCTTTGTATAAAAACTAGACAGAATCATTCTCAGAAACCACTTTGTGGTGTGTGCGTTCAACTCACAGAGTTTAACCTTTCTTTTCGTAGAGCAGTTTGGAAACACTCTGTTGGTTAAGTTTGCAAGAGAATATTTGGACCACTTTGAGGCCTTCGTTGTAAACGGGATTTCTCAGTTGAATGCTAGACAGATGAATTCCCAGTAACTTCTTTGCGTTGTGTGTATTCAACTCACAGAGTTGAACCTTCCTTTAGACAGAGCAGTTTTGAAACACTCTTTTTGTGGAATTTGCAAGTGGAGATTTCAAGCGATTTGAGGCCAATCTTAGAAATCGAAATATCTTTGTATAAAAACTAGACAGAATCATTCTCAGAAAAAACTTTGTAATGTGTGCGTTCAACTCACAGAGTTTAACCTTTCTTTTCATAGAGCAGTTTGTAAACACTCTGTTTCTTAAGTCTGCAAGGGGATATTTAGACCTCCTTGAGGCCTTCGTTGGAAACGGGGTTTCTTCATATAAAGCTAGACAGATGAATTCTCAGTAACTTCTTTGTGTTGTGTGTATTCAACTCACAGAGTGGAACCTTTCTTTAGAGAGAGCAGATTTGAAACACTCTTTTTTTGGATTTTACAAGTGGAGATTTCAAACGATTTGGGGCCTTTTGTATTAAAGGAAATATCTTCGTTTAAAACTAGACAGAACCATTCTCAGAAACTACTTTGTGATGTGTGCGTTCAACTCACAGAGTTTCACCTTTCTTTTCATAGAGCAGTTTGGAAACACTCTGTTAAGTTTGCAAGAGAATATTTGGACCAATTTGAGGCCTTCGTTGGAAACGGGATTTCTCAGTTAAATGCTAGACAGATGAATTCCCAGTAACTTCTTTGCGTTGTGTGTATTCAACTCACAGAGTTGAACCTTCCTTTAGACAGAGCAGTTTTGAAACACTCTTTTTGTGGAATTTGCAAGTGGATATTTCAAGCGATTTGAGGCCAATCTTAGAAATCGAAATATCTTTGTATAAAAACTAGACAGAATCATTCTCAGAAACCACTTTGTGATGTGTGCGTTCAACTCACAGAGTTTCACCTTTCTTTTCACACAACAGTTTGTAAACACTCTGTTTCTTAAGTCTGCAAGGGGATATTTTGACCTCCCTGAGGCCTTCGTTGGAAACGGGATTACTTCATATAAAGCTAGACATATGAATTCTCAGTAACTACTCTGTGTTGTGTGTATTCAACTCACAGAGTTGAACCTTTCTTTAGACAGAGCAGATTTGAAACACTCTTTTTGTGGATTTTACAAGGGGAGATTACAAGAAATTTGTGGCCTATTGTATTAAAGGAAATATCTTCGTTTTAAAACTACACAGAACCATTCTCAGAAACTACTTTGTGATGTGTGCGTTCAACTCACAGAGTTTCACCTTTCTTTTCATAGAGCAGTTTGGAAACACTCTGTTTGTTAAGTTTGCAAGAGGATATTTGGACCACTTTGAGGCCTTCGTTGTAAACGGGATTTCTCAGTAAAATGCTAGACAGATGAATTCCCAGTAACTTCTTTGCGTTGTGTGTATTCAACTCACAGAGTTGAATCTTCCTTTAGACAGAGCAGTTTTGAAACACTCTTTTTGTGGAATTTGCAAGTGGAGATTTCAAGCGATTTGAGGCCAATCTTAGAAATCGAAATATCTTTGTATAAAAACTAGACAGAATCATTCTCAGAAAAAACATTGTGATGTGTGCGTTCAACTCACAGAGTTTAACCTTTCTTTTCACAGAGCAGTTTGGAAACACTCTGTTTCTTAAGTCTGCAAGGGGATATTTAGACCTCCTTGAGGCCTTCGTTGGAAACGGGATTTCTTCATATAAAGCTAGACAGATGAATTCTCAGTAACTTCTTTGTGTTGTGTGTATTCAACTCACAGAGTTGAACCTTTCTTTAGACAGAGCAGGTTTGAAACACTCTTTTTGTGGATTTTACAATTGGAGATTTCAAACGATTTGAGGCCTATTGTATTGAAGGAAATATCTTCGTTTTAAAACTAGACAGAACCATTCTCAGAAACTACTTTGTGATGTGTGCGTTCAACTCACAGAGTTTCACCTTTCTTTTCATAGAGCAGTTTGGAAACACTCTGATTGTTAAGTTTGCAAGAGGATATTTGGACCCCTTTGAGGCCTTCGTTGGAAACGGGATTTCTCAGTTAAATGCTAGACAGAGGAATTCCCAGTAACTTCTTTGTGTTGTGTGTATTCAACTCACAGAGTTGAACCTTCCTTTAGACAGAGCAGTTTTGAAACACTCTTTTTGTGGAATTTGCATGTGGAGATTTCAAGCGATTTGAGGCCAATCTTAGAAATCGAAATATCTTTGTATAAAAACTAGACAGAATCATTCTCAGAAAAAACTTTGTGATGTGTGCGTTCAACTCACAGAGTTTAACCTTTCTTTTCACAGAGCAGTTTGGAAACACTCTGTTTCTTAAGTCTGTAAGGGGATATTTAGACCTCCTTGAGGCCTTCGTTGGAAACGGGATTTCTTTATATAAAGCTAGACAGATGAATTCTCAGTAACTTCTTTGTGTTGTGTGTATTCAACTCACAGAGTTGAACCTTTCTTTAGACAGAGCAGATTTGAAACACTCTTTTTGTGGATTTTACAATTGGAGATTTCAAACGATCTGAGGCCTATTGTTTTAAAGGTAATATCTTCGTTTTAAAACTAGACAGAACCATTCTCAGAAACTACTTTGTGATGTGTGCGTTCAACTCACAGAGTTTCACCTTTCTTTTCATAGAGCAGTTTGGAAACACTCTGTTTGTTAAGTTTGCAAGAGGATATTTGGACCCCTTTGAGGCCTTCGTTGGAAACGGGATTTCTCAGTTAAATACTAGACAGATGAATTCCCAGTAACTTTTTTGTGTTGTGTGTATTCAACTCACAGAGTTGAACTTTCCTTTCGACAGAGCAGTTTTGAAACACTCTTTTTGTGGAATTTGCAAGTGGAGATTTCAAGCGATTTGAGGCCAATCTAAGAAATCGAAATATCTTTGTATAAAAACTAGACAGAATCATTCTCAGAAACCACTTTGTTATGTGTGCGTTCAACTCACAGAGTTTCACCTTTCTTTTCATAGAGCAGTTTGGAAACACTCTGTTTGTTAAGTTTGCAAGAGGATATTTGGACCCCTTTGAGGCCTTCGTTGGAAACGGGATTTCTCAGTTAAATGCTAGACAGATGAATTCCCAGTAACTTCTTTGTGTTGTGCGTATTCAACTCAAAGAGTTGAATCTTCCTTTAGACAGAGCAGTTTTGAAACACTCTTTTTGTGGAATTTGCAAGTGGAGATTTCAAGCGATTTGAGGCCAATCTTAGAAATCGGAATACCTTTGTATGAAAACTAGACAGAATCATTCTCAGAAACCACTTTGTGATGTGTGCGTTCATCTCACAGAGTTTAACCTTTCTTTTCATAGAGCAGGTTGGAAACACTCTGTTTCTTATGTCTGCAAGGGGATATTTAGACCTCCTTGAAGCCTTCGTTGGCAACGGGATTTCTTCCTATACTGCTAGACAGATGAATTCTCAGTAACTTCTTTGTGTTGTGTGTATTCAACTCACAGAGTTGAACCTTTCTTTAGACAGAGCAGATTTGAAACATTCTTTTTGTGGATTTTACAATTGGAGATTTCAAATGATTTGAGGCCTATTGTATTAAAGGAAATATGTTCGTTTTAAAACTAGACAGAACCATTCTCAGAAACTAGTTTGTGATGTGTGCGTTCAACTCACAGAGTTTCACCTTTCTTTTCATAGAGCAGTTTGGAAACACTCTGTTTGTTACTTTTGCAAGAGGATATTTGGACCCCATTGATGCCTTCCTTGGAAACGGGATTTCTCAGTTTAATGGTAGACAGATGAATTCCCAGTAACTTCTTTGTGTTGTGTGTATTCAACTCACAGAGTTGAACCTTCCTTTAGACAGACCAGTTTTGAAACACTCTTTTTGTGGAATTTGCAAGTGGAGATTTCAAGCGAATTGAGGCCAATCTTAGAAATCGAAATATCTTTGTATAAAAACTAGACAGAATCATTCTCAGAAACCACTTTGTGATGTGTGCGTTCAACTCACATAGTTTCACATTTCTTTTCATAGAGCAGTTTGGAAACACTCTGTTTGTTAAGTTTGCAAGAGAATATTTGGACCACTTTGAGGCCTTCGTTGGAAACGGGATTTCTCAGTTAAATGCTAGACAGATGAATTCCCAGTAACTTCTTTGTGTTGTGTGTATTCAACTCACAGAGTTGAACCTTTCTTTAGACAGAGCAGATTTGACACACTCTATTTGTGGATTTTACAAGTGGAGATTACAAGCGATTTGAGGCCAATTTTATTAAAGGAAATATCTTCGTTTGAAAACTAGACAGAATCATTCTCAGAAACCACTTTGTGATGTGTGCGTTCATCTCACAGAGTTTCACCTTTCTTTTCATAGAGCAGTTTGGAAACACTCTGTTTGTTAAGTTTGCAAGAGGATATTTGGACCTCTTTGAGGCCTTCATAGGAAACGGGGTTTCTCATTTAAATGCTAGACAGATGAATTCCCAGTAACTTCATTGCGTTGTGTGTATTCAACTCACAGAGTTGAACCTTCCTTTAGACAGAGCAGTTTTGAAACACTCTTTTTGTGGAATTTGCAAGTGGAGATTTCAAGCGATTTGAGGCCAATCTTAGAAATCGAAATATCTTTGTACAAAAACTAGACAGAATCATTCTCAGAAACCACTTTGTGATGTGTCCGTTCAACTCACGGAGTTTAGACTTTCTTTTCCTAGAGCAGTTTGGAAACACTCTGTTTCTTAAGTCTACAAGGTGTTATTTATACCTCCTGGAGGCCTTCGTTGGAAACGGGATTTCTTCATATAAAGCTAGACAGATGAGTTCTCAGTAACTCCTTTGTGTTGTGTGTATTGAACTCACAGAGTTGTACCTTTCTTTAGACAGAGCAGATTTGAAACACACTTTTTGTGGATTTTACAAGTGGAGATTTCAAGCGATTTTAGGCCAATTGTATTAAAGGTAATATGTTCGTTTACAAACTATACAGAACCATTCTCAGACACTTCTTTGTGATGTGTGCGTTCAACTCACAGAGTTTCACCTTTCTTTTCATAGAGCAGTTTGTAAACACTCTGTTTGTTAAGTTTGCAAGAGGATATTTGGACCCATTTGAGGCCCTCGTTGGAAACGGGATTTCTCAGTTAAATGCTAGACAGAAGAATTCCCAGTAACTTCTTTGCGTTGTGTATTCAACTCACAGATTTGAACCTTCCTTTAGACAGAGCAGTTTTGAAACACTCTTTTTGTGGAATTTGCAAGTGGAGATTTCAAGCGATTTGAGGCCAATCTTAGAAATTGAAATATCTTTGTATAAAAACTAGACAGAATCATTCTCAGAAACCACTTAGTGATGTGTGCATTCACCTCACAGGGTTTCACCTTTCTTTTCATAGAGCAGTTTGTAAACACTCTGTTTCTTAAGTCTGCAAGGGGATATTTAGACCTCCTTGAGGCCTTCGTTGGAAAGGGGATTTCTTCATATAAGGCTAGACAGATGAATTCTCAGTAACTTCTTTGTGTTGTGTGTATTCAACTCACAGAGTTGAACCTTTCTTTAGACAGAGCAGATTTGAAACACTCTTTTTGTGGATTTTACAAGTGGAGATTTCAAGCGATTTGAGGCCAATTTTATTAAAGGAAATATCTTCGTTTAAAAACTATACAGAACCATTCTCAGAAACTTCTTTGTGATGTGTGCGTTCAACTCACAGAGTTTCACCTTTCTTTTCATAGAGCAGTTTGGAAACACTCTGTTTGTTAAGTTTGCAAGAGGATATTTGGTCCCCTTTGAGGCCTTCGTTGAAAACGGGATTTCTCAGTTAAATGCTAGACAGATGAATTCCCAGTAACTTCTTTGTGTTGTGTGTATTCAACTCACAGAGTTGAACTTTCCTTTAGACAGAGCAGTTTTGAAACACTCTTTTTGTGGAATTTGCAAGTGGAGATTTCAAGCGATTTGAGGCCAATCTTAGAAATCGAAATATCTTTGTATAAAAACTAGACAGAATCATTCTCAGAAACCACTTTGTGGTGTGTGCGTTCAACTCACAGAGTTTAACCTTTCTTTTCGTAGAGCAGTTTGGAAACACTCTGTTGGTTAAGTTTGCAAGAGAATATTTGGACCACTTTGAGGCCTTCGTTGTAAACGGGATTTCTCAGTTGAATGCTAGACAGATGAATTCCCAGTAACTTCTTTGCGTTGTGTGTATTCAACTCACAGAGTTGAACCTTCCTTTAGACAGAGCAGTTTTGAAACACTCTTTTTGTGGAATTTGCAAGTGGAGATTTCAAGCGATTTGAGGCCAATCTTAGAAATCGAAATATCTTTGTATAAAAACTAGACAGAATCATTCTCAGAAAAAACTTTGTAATGTGTGCGTTCAACTCACAGAGTTTAACCTTTCTTTTCATAGAGCAGTTTGTAAACACTCTGTTTCTTAAGTCTGCAAGGGGATATTTAGACCTCCTTGAGGCCTTCGTTGGAAACGGGGTTTCTTCATATAAAGCTAGACAGATGAATTCTCAGTAACTTCTTTGTGTTGTGTGTATTCAACTCACAGAGTGGAACCTTTCTTTAGAGAGAGCAGATTTGAAACACTCTTTTTTTGGATTTTACAAGTGGAGATTTCAAACGATTTGGGGCCTTTTGTATTAAAGGAAATATCTTCGTTTAAAACTAGACAGAACCATTCTCAGAAACTACTTTGTGATGTGTGCGTTCAACTCACAGAGTTTCACCTTTCTTTTCATAGAGCAGTTTGGAAACACTCTGTTAAGTTTGCAAGAGAATATTTGGACCAATTTGAGGCCTTCGTTGGAAACGGGATTTCTCAGTTAAATGCTAGACAGATGAATTCCCAGTAACTTCTTTGCGTTGTGTGTATTCAACTCACAGAGTTGAACCTTCCTTTAGACAGAGCAGTTTTGAAACACTCTTTTTGTGGAATTTGCAAGTGGATATTTCAAGCGATTTGAGGCCAATCTTAGAAATCGAAATATCTTTGTATAAAAACTAGACAGAATCATTCTCAGAAACCACTTTGTGATGTGTGCGTTCAACTCACAGAGTTTCACCTTTCTTTTCACACAACAGTTTGTAAACACTCTGTTTCTTAAGTCTGCAAGGGGATATTTTGACCTCCCTGAGGCCTTCGTTGGAAACGGGATTACTACATATAAAGCTAGACATATGAATTCTCAGTAACTACTCTGTGTTGTGTGTATTCAACTCACAGAGTTGAACCTTTCTTTAGACAGAGCAGATTTGAAACACTCTTTTTGTGGATTTTACAAGGGGAGATTACAAGAAATTTGTGGCCTATTGTATTAAAGGAAATATCTTCGTTTTAAAACTACACAGAACCATTCTCAGAAACTACTTTGTGATGTGTGCGTTCAACTCACAGAGTTTCACCTTTCTTTTCATAGAGCAGTTTGGAAACACTCTGTTTGTTAAGTTTGCAAGAGGATATTTGGACCACTTTGAGGCCTTCGTTGTAAACGGGATTTCTCAGTAAAATGCTAGACAGATGAATTCCCAGTAACTTCTTTGCGTTGTGTGTATTCAACTCACAGAGTTGAATCTTCCTTTAGACAGAGCAGTTTTGAAACACTCTTTTTGTGGAATTTGCAAGTGGAGATTTCAAGCGATTTGAGGCCAATCTTAGAAATCGAAATATCTTTGTATAAAAACTAGACAGAATCATTCTCAGAAAAAACATTGTGATGTGTGCGTTCAACTCACAGAGTTTAACCTTTCTTTTCACAGAGCAGTTTGGAAACACTCTGTTTCTTAAGTCTGCAAGGGGATATTTAGACCTCCTTGAGGCCTTCGTTGGAAACGGGATTTCTTCATATAAAGCTAGACAGATGAATTCTCAGTAACTTCTTTGTGTTGTGTGTATTCAACTCACAGAGTTGAACCTTTCTTTAGACAGAGCAGGTTTGAAACACTCTTTTTGTGGATTTTACAATTGGAGATTTCAAACGATTTGAGGCCTATTGTATTGAAGGAAATATCTTCGTTTTAAAACTAGACAGAACCATTCTCAGAAACTACTTTGTGATGTGTGCGTTCAACTCACAGAGTTTCACCTTTCTTTTCATAGAGCAGTTTGGAAACACTCTGATTGTTAAGTTTGCAAGAGGATATTTGGACCCCTTTGAGGCCTTCGTTGGAAACGGGATTTCTCAGTTAAATGCTAGACAGAGGAATTCCCAGTAACTTCTTTGTGTTGTGTGTATTCAACTCACAGAGTTGAACCTTCCTTTAGACAGAGCAGTTTTGAAACACTCTTTTTGTGGAATTTGCATGTGGAGATTTCAAGCGATTTGAGGCCAATCTTAGAAATCGAAATATCTTTGTATAAAAACTAGACAGAATCATTCTCAGAAAAAACTTTGTGATGTGTGCGTTCAACTCACAGAGTTTAACCTTTCTTTTCACAGAGCAGTTTGGAAACACTCTGTTTCTTAAGTCTGTAAGGGGATATTTAGACCTCCTTGAGGCCTTCGTTGGAAACGGGATTTCTTTATATAAAGCTAGACAGATGAATTCTCAGTAACTTCTTTGTGTTGTGTGTATTCAACTCACAGAGTTGAACCTTTCTTTAGACAGAGCAGATTTGAAACACTCTTTTTGTGGATTTTACAATTGGAGATTTCAAACGATCTGAGGCCTATTGTTTTAAAGGTAATATCTTCGTTTTAAAACTAGACAGAACCATTCTCAGAAACTACTTTGTGATGTGTGCGTTCAACTCACAGAGTTTCACCTTTCTTTTCATAGAGCAGTTTGGAAACACTCTGTTTGTTAAGTTTGCAAGAGGATATTTGGACCCCTTTGAGGCCTTCGTTGGAAACGGGATTTCTCAGTTAAATACTAGACAGATGAATTCCCAGTAACTTTTTTGTGTTGTGTGTATTCAACTCACAGAGTTGAACTTTCCTTTCGACAGAGCAGTTTTGAAACACTCTTTTTGTGGAATTTGCAAGTGGAGATTTCAAGCGATTTGAGGCCAATTTAAGAAATCGAAATATCTTTGTATAAAAACTAGACAGAATCATTCTCAGAAACCACTTTGTTATGTGTGCGTTCAACTCACAGAGTTTCACCTTTCTTTTCATAGAGCAGTTTGGAAACACTCTGTTTGTTAAGTTTGCAAGAGGATATTTGGACCCCTTTGAGGCCTTCGTTGGAAACGGGATTTCTCAGTTAAATGCTAGACAGATGAATTCCCAGTAACTTCTTTGTGTTGTGCGTATTCAACTCAAAGAGTTGAATCTTCCTTTAGACAGAGCAGTTTTGAAACACTCTTTTTGTGGAATTTGCAAGTGGAGATTTCAAGCGATTTGAGGCCAATCTTAGAAATCGGAATACCTTTGTATGAAAACTAGACAGAATCATTCTCAGAAACCACTTTGTGATGTGTGCGTTCATCTCACAGAGTTTAACCTTTCTTTTCATAGAGCAGTTTGGAAACACTCTGTTTCTTATGTCTGCAAGGGGATATTTAGACCTCCTTGAAGCCTTCGTTGGCAACGGGATTTCTTCCTATACTGCTAGACAGATGAATTCTCAGTAACTTCTTTGTGTTGTGTGTATTCAACTCACAGAGTTGAACCTTTCTTTAGACAGAGCAGATTTGAAACATTCTTTTTGTGGATTTTACAATTGGAGATTTCAAATGATTTGAGGCCTATTGTATTAAAGGAAATATGTTCGTTTTAAAACTAGACAGAACCATTCTCAGAAACTAGTTTGTGATGTGTGCGTTCAACTCACAGAGTTTCACCTTTCTTTTCATAGAGCAGTTTGGAAACACTCTGTTTGTTACTTTTGCAAGAGGATATTTGGACCCCATTGATGCCTTCCTTGGAAACGGGATTTCTCAGTTTAATGGTAGACAGATGAATTCCCAGTAACTTCTTTGTGTTGTGTGTATTCAACTCACAGAGTTGAACCTTCCTTTAGACAGACCAGTTTTGAAACACTCTTTTTGTGGAATTTGCAAGTGGAGATTTCAAGCGAATTGAGGCCAATCTTAGAAATCGAAATATCTTTGTATAAAAACTAGACAGAATCATTCTCAGAAACCACTTTGTGATGTGTGCGTTCAACTCACATAGTTTCACATTTCTTTTCATAGAGCAGTTTGGAAACACTCTGTTTGTTAAGTTTGCAAGAGAATATTTGGACCACTTTGAGGCCTTCGTTGGAAACGGGATTTCTCAGTTAAATGCTAGACAGATGAATTCCCAGTAACTTCTTTGTGTTGTGTGTATTCAACTCACAGAGTTGAACCTTTCTTTAGACAGAGCAGATTTGACACACTCTATTTGTGGATTTTACAAGTGGAGATTACAAGCGATTTGAGGCCAATTTTATTAAAGGAAATATCTTCGTTTGAAAACTAGACAGAATCATTATCAGAAACCACTTTGTGATGTGTGCGTTCATCTCACAGAGTTTCACCTTTCTTTTCATAGAGCAGTTTGGAAACACTCTGTTTGTTAAGTTTGCAAGAGGATATTTGGACCTCTTTGAGGCCTTCATAGGAAACGGGGTTTCTCATTTAAATGCTAGACAGATGAATTCCCAGTAACTTCATTGCGTTGTGTGTATTCAACTCACAGAGTTGAACCTTCCTTTAGACAGAGCAGTTTTGAAACACTCTTTTTGTGGAATTTGCAAGTGGAGATTTCAAGCGATTTGAGGCCAATCTTAGAAATCGAAATATCTTTGTACAAAAACTAGACAGAATCATTCTCAGAAACCACTTTGTGATGTGTCCGTTCAACTCACGGAGTTTAGACTTTCTTTTCCTAGAGCAGTTTGGAAACACTCTGTTTCTTAAGTCTACAAGGTGTTATTTATACCTCCTGGAGGCCTTCGTTGGAAACGGGATTTCTTCATATAAAGCTAGACAGATGAGTTCTCAGTAACTCCTTTGTGTTGTGTGTATTGAACTCACAGAGTTGTACCTTTCTTTAGACAGAGCAGATTTGAAACACACTTTTTGTGGATTTTACAAGTGGAGATTTCAAGCGATTTTAGGCCAATTGTATTAAAGGTAATATGTTCGTTTACAAACTATACAGAACCATTCTCAGACACTTCTTTGTGATGTGTGCGTTCAACTCACAGAGTTTCACCTTTCTTTTCATAGAGCAGTTTGTAAACACTCTGTTTGTTAAGTTTGCAAGAGGATATTTGGACCCATTTGAGGCCCTCGTTGGAAACGGGATTTCTCAGTTAAATGCTAGACAGAAGAATTCCCAGTAACTTCTTTGCGTTGTGTATTCAACTCACAGATTTGAACCTTCCTTTAGACAGAGCAGTTTTGAAACACTCTTTTTGTGGAATTTGCAAGTGGAGATTTCAAGCGATTTGAGGCCAATCTTAGAAATTGAAATATCTTTGTATAAAAACTAGACAGAATCATTCTCAGAAACCACTTAGTGATGTGTGCATTCACCTCACAGGGTTTCACCTTTCTTTTCATAGAGCAGTTTGTAAACACTCTGTTTCTTAAGTCTGCAAGGGGATATTTAGACCTCCTTGAGGCCTTCGTTGGAAAGGGGATTTCTTCATATAAAGCTAGACAGATGAATTCTCAGTAACTTCTTTGTGTTGTGTGTATTCAACTCACAGAGTTGAACCTTTCTTTAGACAGAGCAGATTTGAAACACTCTTTTTGTGGATTTTACAAGTGGAGATTTCAAGCGATTTGAGGCCAATTATATTAAAGGAAATATCTTCGTTTAAAAACTATACAGAACCATTCTCAGAAACTTCTTTGTGATGTGTGCGTTCAACTCACAGAGTTTCACCTTTCTTTTCATAGAGCAGTTTGGAAACACTCTGTTTGTTAAGTTTGCAAGAGGATATTTGGTCCCCTTTGAGGCCTTCGTTGAAAACGGGATTTCTCAGTTAAATGCTAGACAGATGAATTCCCAGTAACTTCTTTGTGTTGTGTGTATTCAACTCACAGAGTTGAACTTTCCTTTAGACAGAGCAGTTTTGAAACACTCTTTTTGTGGAATTTGCAAGTGGAGATTTCAAGCGATTTGAGGCCAATCTTAGAAATCGAAATATCTTTGTATAAAAACTAGACAGAATCATTCTCAGAAACCACTTTGTGGTGTGTGCGTTCAACTCACAGAGTTTAACCTTTCTTTTCGTAGAGCAGTTTGGAAACACTCTGTTGGTTAAGTTTGCAAGAGAATATTTGGACCACTTTGAGGCCTTCGTTGTAAACGGGATTTCTCAGTTGAATGCTAGACAGATGAATTCCCAGTAACTTCTTTGCGTTGTGTGTATTCAACTCACAGAGTTGAACCTTCCTTTAGACAGAGCAGTTTTGAAACACTCTTTTTGTGGAATTTGCAAGTGGAGATTTCAAGCGATTTGAGGCCAATCTTAGAAATCGAAATATCTTTGTATAAAAACTAGACAGAATCATTCTCAGAAAAAACTTTGTAATGTGTGCGTTCAACTCACAGAGTTTAACCTTTCTTTTCATAGAGCAGTTTGTAAACACTCTGTTTCTTAAGTCTGCAAGGGGATATTTAGACCTCCTTGAGGCCTTCGTTGGAAACGGGGTTTCTTCATATAAAGCTAGACAGATGAATTCTCAGTAACTTCTTTGTGTTGTGTGTATTCAACTCACAGAGTGGAACCTTTCTTTAGAGAGAGCAGATTTGAAACACTCTTTTTTTGGATTTTACAAGTGGAGATTTCAAACGATTTGGGGCCTTTTGTATTAAAGGAAATATCTTCGTTTAAAACTAGACAGAACCATTCTCAGAAACTACTTTGTGATGTGTGCGTTCAACTCACAGAGTTTCACCTTTCTTTTCATAGAGCAGTTTGGAAACACTCTGTTTGTTAAGTTTGCAAGAGGATATTTGGAACCCTTTGAGGCCTTGGTTGGAAACGGGATTTCTTAGTTAAATGCTAGACAGATGAATTCTCAGTAACTTCTTTGTGTTGTGTGTATTCAACTCAGAGATTTGAACCTTCCTTTAGACAGAGCAGTTTTGAAACACTCTTTTTGTGGATTTTACAATTGGAGATTTCAAACGATTTTAGGCCTTTTGTATTAAAGGAAATATCTTCGTTTTAAAACTAGACAGAACTATTCTCAGAAACTACTTTGTGATGTGTGCGTTCAACTCACAGAGTTTCACCTTTCTTTTCATAGAGCAGTTTGGAAACACTCTGTTAAGTTTGCAAGAGAATATTTGGACCAATTTGAGGCCTTCGTTGGAAACGGGATTTCTCAGTTAAATGCTAGACAGATGAATTCCCAGTAACTTCTTTGCGTTGTGTGTATTCAACTCACAGAGTTGAACCTTCCTTTAGACAGAGCAGTTTTGAAACACTCTTTTTGTGGAATTTGCAAGTGGATATTTCAAGCGATTTGAGGCCAATCTTAGAAATCGAAATATCTTTGTATAAAAACTAGACAGAATCATTCTCAGAAACCACTTTGTGATGTGTGCGTTCAACTCACAGAGTTTCACCTTTCTTTTCACACAACAGTTTGTAAACACTCTGTTTCTTAAGTCTGCAAGGGGATATTTTGACCTCCCTGAGGCCTTCGTTGGAAACGGGATTACTTCATATAAAGCTAGACATATGAATTCTCAGTAACTACTCTGTGTTGTGTGTATTCAACTCACAGAGTTGAACCTTTCTTTAGACAGAGCAGATTTGAAACACTCTTTTTGTGGATTTTACAAGGGGAGATTACAAGAAATTTGTGGCCTATTGTATTAAAGGAAATATCTTCGTTTTAAAACTACACAGAACCATTCTCAGAAACTACTTTGTGATGTGTGCGTTCAACTCACAGAGTTTCACCTTTCTTTTCATAGAGCAGTTTGGAAACACTCTGTTTGTTAAGTTTGCAAGAGGATATTTGGACCACTTTGAGGCCTTCGTTGTAAACGGGATTTCTCAGTAAAATGCTAGACAGATGAATTCCCAGTAACTTCTTTGCGTTGTGTGTATTCAACTCACAGAGTTGAATCTTCCTTTAGACAGAGCAGTTTTGAAACACTCTTTTTGTGGAATTTGCAAGTGGAGATTTCAAGCGATTTGAGGCCAATCTTAGAAATCGAAATATCTTTGTATAAAAACTAGACAGAATCATTCTCAGAAAAAACATTGTGATGTGTGCGTTCAACTCACAGAGTTTAACCTTTCTTTTCACAGAGCAGTTTGGAAACACTCTGTTTCTTAAGTCTGCAAGGGGATATTTAGACCTCCTTGAGGCCTTCGTTGGAAACGGGATTTCTTCATATAAAGCTAGACAGATGAATTCTCAGTAACTTCTTTGTGTTGTGTGTATTCAACTCACAGAGTTGAACCTTTCTTTAGACAGAGCAGGTTTGAAACACTCTTTTTGTGGATTTTACAATTGGAGATTTCAAACGATTTGAGGCCTATTGTATTGAAGGAAATATCTTCGTTTTAAAACTAGACAGAACCATTCTCAGAAACAACTTTGTGATGTGTGCGTTCAACTCACAGAGTTTCACCTTTCTTTTCATAGAGCAGTTTGGAAACACTCTGTTAAGTTTGCAAGAGAATATTTGGACCAATTTGAGGCCTTCGTTGGAAACGGGATTTCTCAGTTAAATGCTAGACAGATGAATTCCCAGTAACTTCTTTGCGTTGTGTGTATTCAACTCACAGAGTTGAACCTTCCTTTAGACAGAGCAGTTTTGAAACACTCTTTTTGTGGAATTTGCAAGTGGATATTTCAAGCGATTTGAGGCCAATCTTAGAAATCGAAATATCTTTGTATAAAAACTAGACAGAATCATTCTCAGAAACCACTTTGTGATGTGTGCGTTCAACTCACAGAGTTTCACCTTTCTTTTCACACAACAGTTTGTAAACACTCTGTTTCTTAAGTCTGCAAGGGGATATTTTGACCTCCCTGAGGCCTTCTTTGGAAACGGGATTACTTCATATAAAGCTAGACATATGAATTCTCAGTAACTACTCTGTGTTGTGTGTATTCAACTCACAGAGTTGAACCTTTCTTTAGACAGAGCAGATTTGAAACACTCTTTTTGTGGATTTTACAAGGGGAGATTACAAGAAATTTGTGGCCTATTGTATTAAAGGAAATATCTTCGTTTTAAAACTACACAGAACCATTCTCAGAAACTACTTTGTGATGTGTGCGTTCAACTCACAGAGTTTCACCTTTCTTTTCATAGAGCAGTTTGGAAACACTCTGTTTGTTAAGTTTGCAAGAGGATATTTGGACCACTTTGAGGCCTTCGTTGTAAACGGGATTTCTCAGTAAAATGCTAGACAGATGAATTCCCAGTAACTTCTTTGCGTTGTGTGTATTCAACTCACAGAGTTGAATCTTCCTTTAGACAGAGCAGTTTTGAAACACTCTTTTTGTGGAATTTGCAAGTGGAGATTTCAAGCGATTTGAGGCCAATCTTAGAAATCGAAATATCTTTGTATAAAAACTAGACAGAATCATTCTCAGAAAAAACATTGTGATGTGTGCGTTCAACTCACAGAGTTTAACCTTTCTTTTCACAGAGCAGTTTGGAAACACTCTGTTTCTTAAGTCTGCAAGGGGATATTTAGACCTCCTTGAGGCCTTCGTTGGAAACGGGATTTCTTCATATAAAGCTAGACAGATGAATTCTCAGTAACTTCTTTGTGTTGTGTGTATTCAACTCACAGAGTTGAACCTTTCTTTAGACAGAGCAGGTTTGAAACACTCTTTTTGTGGATTTTACAATTGGAGATTTCAAACGATTTGAGGCCTATTGTATTGAAGGAAATATCTTCGTTTTAAAACTAGACAGAACCATTCTCAGAAACAACTTTGTGATGTGTGCGTTCAACTCACAGAGTTTCACCTTTCTTTTCATAGAGCAGTTTGGAAACACTCTGTTAAGTTTGCAAGAGAATATTTGGACCAATTTGAGGCCTTCGTTGGAAACGGGATTTCTCAGTTAAATGCTAGACAGATGAATTCCCAGTAACTTCTTTGCGTTGTGTGTATTCAACTCACAGAGTTGAACCTTCCTTTAGACAGAGCAGTTTTGAAACACTCTTTTTGTGGAATTTGCAAGTGGATATTTCAAGCGATTTGAGGCCAATCTTAGAAATCGAAATATCTTTGTATAAAAACTAGACAGAATCATTCTCAGAAACCACTTTGTGATGTGTGCGTTCAACTCACAGAGTTTCACCTTTCTTTTCACACAACAGTTTGTAAACACTCTGTTTCTTAAGTCTGCAAGGGGATATTTTGACCTCCCTGAGGCCTTCGTTGGAAACGGGATTACTTCATATAAAGCTAGACATATGAATTCTCAGTAACTACTCTGTGTTGTGTGTATTCAACTCACAGAGTTGAACCTTTCTTTAGACAGAGCAGATTTGAAACACTCTTTTTGTGGATTTTACAAGGGGAGATTACAAGAAATTTGTGGCCTATTGTATTAAAGGAAATATCTTCGTTTTAAAACTACACAGAACCATTCTCAGAAACTACTTTGTGATGTGTGCGTTCAACTCACAGAGTTTCACCTTTCTTTTCATAGAGCAGTTTGGAAACACTCTGTTTGTTAAGTTTGCAAGAGGATATTTGGACCACTTTGAGGCCTTCGTTGTAAACGGGATTTCTCAGTAAAATGCTAGACAGATGAATTCCCAGTAACTTCTTTGCGTTGTGTGTATTCAACTCACAGAGTTGAATCTTCCTTTAGACAGAGCAGTTTTGAAACACTCTTTTTGTGGAATTTGCAAGTGGAGATTTCAAGCGATTTGAGGCCAATCTTAGAAATCGAAATATCTTTGTATAAAAACTAGACAGAATCATTCTCAGAAAAAACATTGTGATGTGTGCGTTCAACTCACAGAGTTTAACCTTTCTTTTCACAGAGCAGTTTGGAAACACTCTGTTTCTTAAGTCTGCAAGGGGATATTTAGACCTCCTTGAGGCCTTCGTTGGAAACGGGATTTCTTCATATAAAGCTAGACAGATGAATTCTCAGTAACTTCTTTGTGTTGTGTGTATTCAACTCACAGAGTTGAACCTTTCTTTAGACAGAGCAGGTTTGAAACACTCTTTTTGTGGATTTTACAATTGGAGATTTCAAACGATTTGAGGCCTATTGTATTGAAGGAAATATCTTCGTTTTAAAACTAGACAGAACCATTCTCAGAAACAACTTTGTGATGTGTGCGTTCAACTCACAGAGTTTCACCTTTCTTTTCATAGAGCAGTTTGGAAACACTCTGATTGTTAAGTTTGCAAGAGGATATTTGGACCCCTTTGAGGCCTTCGTTGGAAACGGGATTTCTCAGTTAAATGCTAGACAGAGGAATTCCCAGTAACTTCTTTGTGTTGTGTGTATTCAACTCACAGAGTTGAACCTTCCTTTAGATAGAGCAGTTTTGAAACACTCTTTTTGTGGAATTTGCAAGTGGAGATTTCAAGCGATGTGAGGCCAATCTTAGAAATCGAAATATATTTGTATAAAAACTAGACAGAATCATTCTCAGAAACCACTTTGTGGTGTGTGCGTTCAACTCACAGAGTTTAACCTTTCTTTTCATAGAGCAGTTTGGAAACACTCTGTTGGTTAAGTTTGCAAGAGAATATTTGGACCACTTTGAGGCCTTCGTTGTAAACGGGATTTCTCAGTAAAATGCTAGACAGATGAATTCCCAGTAACTTCTTTGCGTTGTGTGTATTCAACTCACAGAGTTGAACCTTCCTTTAGACAGAGCAGTTTTGAAACACTCTTTTTGTGGAATTTGGAAATGGAGATTTCAAGCGATTGGAGGCCAATCTTAGAAATCGAAATATCTTTGTATAAAAACTAGACAGAATCATTCTCAGAGAAAACATTGTGATGTGTGCGTTCAACTCACAGAGTTTAACCTTTCTTTTCACAGAGCAGTTTGGAAACACTCTGTTTCTTAAGTCTGCAAGGGGATATTTAGACCGCCTTGAGGCCTTCGTTGGAAACGGGATTTCTTCATATAAAGCTGGACAGATGAATTCTCAGTAACTTCTTTGTGTTGTGTGTATTCAACTCACAGAGTTGAACCTTTCTTTAGACAGAGCAGGTTTGAAACACTCTTTTTGTGGATTTTACAAGTGGAGATTACAAGAAATTTGTGGCCTATTGTATTAAAGGAAATATCTTCGTTTTAAAACTACACAGAACCATTCTCAGAAACTACTTTGTGATGTGTGCGTTCAACTCACAGAGTTTCACCTTTCTTTTCATAGAGCAGTTTGGAAACACTCTGTTTGTTAAGTTTGCAGGAGGATATTTGGACCACTTTGAGGCCTTCGTTGGAAACGGGATTTCTCAGTAAAATGCTAGACAGATGAATTCCCAGTAACTTCTTTGCGTTGTGTGTATTCAACTCACAGAGTTGAATCTTCCTTTAGACAGAGCAGTTTTGAAACACTCTTTTTGTGGAATGTGCAAGTGGAGATTTCAAGCGATTTGAGGCCAATCTTAGAAATCGAAATATCTTTGTATAAAAACTAGACAGAATCATACTCAGAAAAAACATTGTGATGTGTGCGTTCAACTCACAGAGTTTAACCTTTCTTTTCACAGAGCAGTTTGGAAACACTCTGTTTCTTAAGTCTGCAAGGGGATATTTAGACCTCCTTGAGGCCTTCGTTGGAAACGGGATTTCTTCATATAAAGCTAGACAGATGAATTCTCAGTAACTTCTTTGTGTTGTGTGTATTCAACTCACAGAGTTGAACCTTTCTTTAGACAGAGCAGGTTTGAAACACTCTTTTTGTGGATTTTACAATTGGAGATTTCAAACCATTTGAGGCCTATTGTATTGAAGGAAATATCTTCGTTTTAAAACTAGACAGAACCATTCTCAGAAACTACTTTGTGATGTGTGCGTTCAACTCACAGAGTTTCACCTTTCTTTTCATAGAGCAGTTTGGAAACACTCTGTTTGTTAAGTTTGCAAGAGGATATTTGGTCCCCTTTGAGGCCTTCGTTGAAAACGGGATTTCTCAGTTAAATGCTAGACAGATGAATTCCCAGTAACTTCTTTGTGTTGTGTGTATTCAACTCACAGAGTTGAACTTTCCTTTAGACAGAGCAGTTTTGAAACACTCTTTTTGTGGAATTTGCAAGTGGAGATTTCAAGCGATTTGAGGCCAATCTTAGAAATCGAAATATCTTTGTATAAAAACTAGACAGAATCATTCTCAGAAACCACTTTGTGGTGTGTGCGTTCAACTCACAGAGTTTAACCTTTCTTTTCGTAGAGCAGTTTGGAAACACTCTGTTGGTTAAGTTTGCAAGAGAATATTTGGACCACTTTGAGGCCTTCGTTGTAAACGGGATTTCTCAGTTGAATGCTAGACAGATGAATTCCCAGTAACTTCTTTGCGTTGTGTGTATTCAACTCACAGATTTGAACCTTCCTTTAGACAGAGCAGTTTTGAAACACTCTTTTTGTGGAATTTGCAAGTGGAGATTTCAAGCGATTTGAGGCCAATCTTAGAAATCGAAATATCTTTGTATAAAAACTAGACAGAATCATTCTCAGAAAAAACTTTGTAATGTGTGCGTTCAACTCACAGAGTTTAACCTTTCTTTTCATAGAGCAGTTTGTAAACACTCTGTTTCTTAAGTCTGCAAGGGGATATTTAGACCTCCTTGAGGCCTTCGTTGGAAACGGGGTTTCTTCATATAAAGCTAGACAGATGAATTCTCAGTAACTTCTTTGTGTTGTGTGTATTCAACTCACAGAGTGGAACCTTTCTTTAGAGAGAGCAGATTTGAAACACTCTTTTTTTGGATTTTACAAGTGGAGATTTCAAACGATTTGGGGCCTTTTGTATTAAAGGAAATATCTTCGTTTAAAACTAGACAGAACCTTTCTCAGAAACTACTTTGTGATGTGTGCGTTCAACTCACAGAGTTTCACCTTTCTTTTCATAGAGCAGTTTGGAAACACTCTGTTTGTTAAGTTTGCAAGAGGATATTTGGAACCCTTTGAGGCCTTGGTTGGAAACGGGATTTCTCAGTTAAATGCTAGACAGATGAATTCTCAGTAACTTCTTTGTGTTGTGTGTATTCAACTCAGAGATTTGAACCTTCCTTTAGACAGAGCAGTTTTGAAACACTCTTTTTGTGGATTTTACAATTGGAGATTTCAAACGATTTTAGGCCTTTTGTATTAAAGGAAATATCTTCGTTTTAAAACTAGACAGAACTATTCTCAGAAACTACTTTGTGATGTGTGCGTTCAACTCACAGAGTTTAACCTTTCTTTTCATAGAGCAGTTTGGAAACACTCTGTTAAGTTTGCAAGAGAATATTTGGACCAATTTGAGGCCTTCGTTGGAAACGGGATTTCTCAGTTAAATGCTAGACAGATGAATTCCCAGTAACTTCTTTGCGTTGTGTGTATTCAACTCACAGAGTTGAACCTTCCTTTAGACAGAGCAGTTTTGAAACACTCTTTTTGTGGAATTTGCAAGTGGATATTTCAAGCGATTTGAGGCCAATCTTAGAAATCGAAATATCTTTGTATAAAAACTAGACAGAATCATTCTCAGAAACCACTTTGTGATGTGTGCGTTCAACTCACAGAGTTTCACCTTTCTTTTCACACAACAGTTTGTAAACACTCTGTTTCTTAAGTCTGCAAGGGGATATTTTGACCTCCCTGAGGCCTTCGTTGGAAACGGGATTACTTCATATAAAGCTAGACATATGAATTCTCAGTAACTACTCTGTGTTGTGTGTATTCAACTCACAGAGTTGAACCTTTCTTTAGACAGAGCAGATTTGAAACACTCTTTTTGTGGATTTTACAAGGGGAGATTACAAGAAATTTGTGGCCTATTGTATTAAAGGAAATATCTTCGTTTTAAAACTACACAGAACCATTCTCAGAAACTACTTTGTGATGTGTGCGTTCAACTCACAGAGTTTCACCTTTCTTTTCATAGAGCAGTTTGGAAACACTCTGTTTGTTAAGTTTGCAAGAGGATATTTGGACCACTTTGAGGCCTTCGTTGTAAACGGGATTTCTCAGTAAAATGCTAGACAGATGAATTCCCAGTAACTTCTTTGCGTTGTGTGTATTCAACTCACAGAGTTGAATCTTCCTTTAGACAGAGCAGTTTTGAAACACTCTTTTTGTGGAATTTGCAAGTGGAGATTTCAAGCGATTTGAGGCCAATCTTAGAAATCGAAATATCTTTGTATAAAAACTAGACAGAATCATTCTCAGAAAAAACATTGTGATGTGTGCGTTCAACTCACAGAGTTTAACCTTTCTTTTCACAGAGCAGTTTGGAAACACTCTGTTTCTTAAGTCTGCAAGGGGATATTTAGACCTCCTTGAGGCCTTCGTTGGAAACGGGATTTCTTCATATAAAGCTAGACAGATGAATTCTCAGTAACTTCTTTGTGTTGTGTGTATTCAACTCACAGAGTTGAACCTTTCTTTAGACAGAGCAGGTTTGAAACACTCTTTTTGTGGATTTTACAATTGGAGATTTCAAACGATTTGAGGCCTATTGTATTGAAGGAAATATCTTCGTTTTAAAACTAGACAGAACCATTCTCAGAAACAACTTTGTGATGTGTGCGTTCAACTCACAGAGTTTCACCTTTCTTTTCATAGAGCAGTTTGGAAACACTCTGTTAAGTTTGCAAGAGAATATTTGGACCAATTTGAGGCCTTCGTTGGAAACGGGATTTCTCAGTTAAATGCTAGACAGATGAATTCCCAGTAACTTCTTTGCGTTGTGTGTATTCAACTCACAGAGTTGAACCTTCCTTTAGACAGAGCAGTTTTGAAACACTCTTTTTGTGGAATTTGCAAGTGGATATTTCAAGCGATTTGAGGCCAATCTTAGAAATCGAAATATCTTTGTATAAAAACTAGACAGAATCATTCTCAGAAACCACTTTGTGATGTGTGCGTTCAACTCACAGAGTTTCACCTTTCTTTTCACACAACAGTTTGTAAACACTCTGTTTCTTAAGTCTGCAAGGGGATATTTTGACCTCCCTGAGGCCTTCGTTGGAAACGGGATTACTTCATATAAAGCTAGACATATGAATTCTCAGTAACTACTCTGTGTTGTGTGTATTCAACTCACAGAGTTGAACCTTTCTTTAGACAGAGCAGATTTGAAACACTCTTTTTGTGGATTTTACAAGGGGAGATTACAAGAAATTTGTGGCCTATTGTATTAAAGGAAATATCTTCGTTTTAAAACTACACAGAACCATTCTCAGAAACTACTTTGTGATGTGTGCGTTCAACTCACAGAGTTTCACCTTTCTTTTCATAGAGCAGTTTGGAAACACTCTGTTTGTTAAGTTTGCAAGAGGATATTTGGACCACTTTGAGGCCTTCGTTGTAAACGGGATTTCTCAGTAAAATGCTAGACAGATGAATTCCCAGTAACTTCTTTGCGTTGTGTGTATTCAACTCACAGAGTTGAATCTTCCTTTAGACAGAGCAGTTTTGAAACACTCTTTTTGTGGAATTTGCAAGTGGAGATTTCAAGCGATTTGAGGCCAATCTTAGAAATCGAAATATCTTTGTATAAAAACTAGACAGAATCATTCTCAGAAAAAACATTGTGATGTGTGCGTTCAACTCACAGAGTTTAACCTTTCTTTTCACAGAGCAGTTTGGAAACACTCTGTTTCTTAAGTCTGCAAGGGGATATTTAGACCTCCTTGAGGCCTTCGTTGGAAACGGGATTTCTTCATATAAAGCTAGACAGATGAATTCTCAGTAACTTCTTTGTGTTGTGTGTATTCAACTCACAGAGTTGAACCTTTCTTTAGACAGAGCAGGTTTGAAACACTCTTTTTGTGGATTTTACAATTGGAGATTTCAAACGATTTGAGGCCTATTGTATTGAAGGAAATATCTTCGTTTTAAAACTAGACAGAACCATTCTCAGAAACAACTTTGTGATGTGTGCGTTCAACTCACAGAGTTTCACCTTTCTTTTCATAGAGCAGTTTGGAAACACTCTGATTGTTAAGTTTGCAAGAGGATATTTGGACCCCTTTGAGGCCTTCGTTGGAAACGGGATTTCTCAGTTAAATGCTAGACAGAGGAATTCCCAGTAACTTCTTTGTGTTGTGTGTATTCAACTCACAGAGTTGAACCTTCCTTTAGATAGAGCAGTTTTGAAACACTCGTTTTGTGGAATTTGCAAGTGGAGATTTCAAGCGATGTGAGGCCAATCTTAGAAATCGAAATATCTTTGTATAAAAACTAGACAGAATCATTCTCAGAAACCACTTTGTGGTGTGTGCGTTCAACTCACAGAGTTTAACCTTTCTTTTCATAGAGCAGTTTGGAAACACTCTGTTGGTTAAGTTTGCAAGAGAATATTTGGACCACTTTGAGGCCTTCGTTGTAAACGGGATTTCTCAGTAAAATGCTAGACAGATGAATTCCCAGTAACTTCTTTGCGTTGTGTGTATTCAACTCACAGAGTTGAACCTTCCTTTAGACAGAGCAGTTTTGAAACACTCTTTTTGTGGAATTTGGAAATGGAGATTTCAAGCGATTGGAGGCCAATCTTAGAAATCGAAATATCTTTGTATAAAAACTAGACAGAATCATTCTCAGAAAAAACATTGTGATGCGTGCGTTCAACTCACAGAGTTTAACCTTTCTTTTCACAGAGCAGTTTGGAAACACTCTGTTTCTTAAGTCTGCAAGGGGATATTTAGACCGCCTTGAGGCCTTCGTTGGAAACGGGATTTCTTCATATAAAGCTGGACAGATGAATTCTCAGTAACTTCTTTGTGTTGTGTGTATTCAACTCACAGAGTTGAACCTTTCTTTAGACAGAGCAGGTTTGAAACACTCTTTTTGTGGATTTTACAAGTGGAGATTACAAGAAATTTGTGGCCTATTGTATTAAAGGAAATATCTTCGTTTTAAAACTACACAGAACCATTCTCAGAAACTACTTTGTGATGTGTGCGTTCAACTCACAGAGTTTCACCTTTCTTTTCATAGAGCAGTTTGGAAACACTCTGTTTGTTAAGTTTGCAGGAGGATATTTGGACCACTTTGAGGCCTTCGTTGGAAACGGGATTTCTCAGTAAAATGCTAGACAGATGAATTCCCAGTAACTTCTTTGCGTTGTGTGTATTCAACTCACAGAGTTGAATCTTCCTTTAGACAGAGCAGTTTTGAAACACTCTTTTTGTGGAATGTGCAAGTGGAGATTTCAAGCGATTTGAGGCCAATCTTAGAAATCGAAATATCTTTGTATAAAAACTAGACAGAATCATACTCAGAAAAAACATTGTGATGTGTGCGTTCAACTCACAGAGTTTAACCTTTCTTTTCACAGAGCAGTTTGGAAACACTCTGTTTCTTAAGTCTGCAAGGGGATATTTAGACCTCCTTGAGGCCTTCGTTGGAAACGGGATTTCTTCATATAAAGCTAGACAGATGAATTCTCAGTAACTTCTTTGTGTTGTGTGTATTCAACTCACAGAGTTGAACCTTTCTTTAGACAGAGCAGGTTTGAAACACTCTTTTTGTGGATTTTACAATTGGAGATTTCAAACCATTTGAGGCCTATTGTATTGAAGGAAATATCTTCGTTTTAAAACTAGACAGAACCATTCTCAGAAACTACTTTGTGATGTGTGCGTTCAACTCACAGAGTTTCACCTTTCTTTTCATAGAGCAGTTTGGAAACACTCTGTTTGTTAAGTTTGCAAGAGGATATTTGGACCCCTTTGAGGCCTTCGTTGGAAACGGGATTTCTCAGTTAAATGCTAGACAGAGGAATTCCCAGTAACTTCTTTGTGTTGTGTGTATTCAACTCACAGAGTTGAACCTTCCTTTAGATAGAGCAGTTTTGAAACACTCGTTTTGTGGAATTTGCAAGTGGAGATTTCAAGCGATGTGAGGCCAATCTTAGAAATCGAAATATCTTTGTATAAAAACTAGACAGAATCATTCTCAGAAACCACTTTGTGGTGTGTGCGTTCAACTCACAGAGTTTAACCTTTCTTTTCATAGAGCAGTTTGGAAACACTCTGTTGGTTAAGTTTGCAAGAGAATATTTGGACCACTTTGAGGCCTTCGTTGTAAACGGGATTTCTCAGTAAAATGCTAGACAGATGAATTCCCAGTAACTTCTTTGCGTTGTGTGTATTCAACTCACAGAGTTGAACCTTCCTTTAGACAGAGCAGTTTTGAAACACTCTTTTTGTGGAATTTGGAAATGGAGATTTCAAGCGATTGGAGGCCAATCTTAGAAATCGAAATATCTTTGTATAAAAACTAGACAGAATCATTCTCAGAAAAAACATTGTGATGCGTGCGTTCAACTCACAGAGTTTAACCTTTCTTTTCACAGAGCAGTTTGGAAACACTCTGTTTCTTAAGTCTGCAAGGGGATATTTAGACCGCCTTGAGGCCTTCGTTGGAAACGGGATTTCTTCATATAAAGCTGGACAGATGAATTCTCAGTAACTTCTTTGTGTTGTGTGTATTCAACTCACAGAGTTGAACCTTTCTTTAGACAGAGCAGGTTTGAAACACTCTTTTTGTGGATTTTACAAGTGGAGATTACAAGAAATTTGTGGCCTATTGTATTAAAGGAAATATCTTCGTTTTAAAACTACACAGAACCATTCTCAGAAACTACTTTGTGATGTGTGCGTTCAACTCACAGAGTTTCACCTTTCTTTTCATAGAGCAGTTTGGAAACACTCTGTTTGTTAAGTTTGCAGGAGGATATTTGGACCACTTTGAGGCCTTCGTTGGAAACGGGATTTCTCAGTAAAATGCTAGACAGATGAATTCCCAGTAACTTCTTTGCGTTGTGTGTATTCAACTCACAGAGTTGAATCTTCCTTTAGACAGAGCAGTTTTGAAACACTCTTTTTGTGGAATGTGCAAGTGGAGATTTCAAGCGATTTGAGGCCAATCTTAGAAATCGAAATATCTTTGTATAAAAACTAGACAGAATCATTCTCAGAAAAAACATTGTGATGTGTGCGTTCAACTCACAGAGTTTAACCTTTCTTTTCACAGAGCAGTTTGGAAACACTCTGTTTCTTAAGTCTGCAAGGGGATATTTAGACCTCCTTGAGGCCTTCGTTGGAAACGGGATTTCTTCATATAAAGCTAGACAGATGAATTCTCAGTAACTTCTTTGTGTTGTGTGTATTCAACTCACAGAGTTGAACCTTTCTTTAGACAGAGCAAGTTTGAAACACTCTTTTTGTGGATTTTACAATTGGAGATTTCAAACCATTTGAGGCCTATTGTATTGAAGGAAATATCTTCGTTTTAAAACTAGACAGAACCATTCTCAGAAACTACTTTGTGATGTGTGCGTTCAACTCACAGAGTTTCACCTTTCTTTTCATAGAGCAGTTTGGAAACACTCTGTTTGTTAAGTTTGCAAGAGGATATTTGGACCCCTTTGAGGCCTTCGTTGGAAACGGGATTTCTCAGTTAAATGCTAGACAGAGGAATTCCCAGTAACTTCTTTGTGTTGTGTGTATTCAACTCACAGATTTGAACCTTCGTTTAGATAGAGCAGTTTTGAAACACTCTTTTTGTGGAATGTGCAAGTGGAGATTTCAAGCGATGTGAGGCCAATCTTAGAAATCGAAATATCTTTGTATAAAAACTAGACAGAATCATTCTCAGAAACCACTTTGTGGTGTGTGCGGTCAACTCACAGAGTTTAACCTTTCTTTTCAAAGAGCAGTTTGGAAACACTCTGTTGGTTAAGTTTGGAAGAGAATATTTGGACCACTTTGAGGCCTTCGTTGTAAACGGGATTTCTCAGTAAAATGCTAGACAGAGGAATTCCCAGTAACTTCTTTGCGTTGTGTGTATTCAACTCACAGAGTTGAACCTTCCTTTAGACAGAGCAGTTTTGAAACACTCTTTTTGTGGAATTTGGAAATGGAGATTTCAAGCGATTTGAGGCCAATCTTAGAAATCGAAATATCTTTGTATAAAAACTAGACAGAATCATTCTCAGAAAAAACATTGTGATGTGTGCGTTCAACTCACAGAGTTTAACCTTTCTTTTCACAGAGCAGTTTGGAAACACTCTGTTTCTTAAGTCTGCAAGGGAATATTTAGACCGCCTTGAGGCCTTCGTTGGAAACGGGATTTCTTCATATAAAGCTAGACAGATGAATTCTCAGTAACTTCTTTGTGTTGTGTGTATTCAACTCACAGAGTTGAACCTTTCTTTAGACAGAGCAGATTTGAAACACTCTTTTTGTGGATTTTACAATTGGAGATTTCAAACGTTTTGAGGCCTATTGTATTAAAGGAAATATCTTCGTTTTAAAACTAGACAGAACCATTCTCAGAAACTACTTTGTCATGTGTGCGTTCAACTCACAGAGTTTAACCTTTCTTTTCATAGAGCAGTTTGGAAACACTCTGTTTGTTAAGTTTGCAAGAGGATATTTGGTCCCCTTTGAGGACTTCGTTGGAAACGGGATTTCTCAGTTAAATGCTAGACAGATGAATTCCCAGTAACTTCTTTGTGTTGTGTGTATTCAACTCTCAGAGTTGAACTTTCCTTTAGACAGAGCAGTTTTGAAACACTCTTTTTGTGGAATTTGCAAGTGGAGATTTCAAGCGATTTGAGGCCAATCTTAGAAATCAAAATATCTTTGTATAAAAACTAGACAGAATGATTCTCAGAAACCACTTTGTGGTGTGTGCGTTCAACTCACAGAGTTTAACCTTTCTTTTCATAGAGCAGTTTGGAAACACTCTGTTGGTTAAGTTTGCAAGAGAATATTTGGACCACTTTGAGGCCTTCGTTGTAAACGGGATTTCTCAGTAAAATGCTAGACAGATGAATTCCCAGTAACTTCTTTGCGTTGTGTGTATTCAACTCACAGAGTTGAACCTTCCTTTAGACAGAGCAGTTTTGAAACACTCTTTTTGTGGAATTTGGAAATGGAGATTTCAAGCGATTTGAGGCCAATCTTAGAAATCGAAATATCTTTGTATAAAAACTAGACAGAATCATACTCAGAAACCACTTTGTGATGTGTGCGTTCAACTCACAGAGTTTAACCTTTCTTTTCATAGAGCAGTTTGGAAACACTCTGTTAAGTTTGCAAGAGAATATTTGGACCAATTTGAGGCCTTCGTTGGAAACGGGATTTCTCAGTTAAATGCTAGACAGATGAATTCCCAGTAACTTCTTTGCGTTGTGTGTATTCAACTCACAGAGTTGAACCTTCCTTTAGACAGAGCAGTTTTGAACCACTCTTTTTGTGGAATTTGCAAGTGGAGATTTCAAGCGATTTGAGGCCAATCTTAGAAATCGAAATATCTTTGTATAAAAACTAGACAGAATCATTCTCAGAAACCACTTTGTGATGTGTGCGTTCAACTCACAGAGTTTCACCTTTCTTTTCACACAACAGTTTGTAAACACTCTGTTTCTTAAGTCTGCAAGGGGATATTTTGACCTCCCTGTGGCCTTCTTTGGAAACGGGATTACTTCATATAAAGCTAGACATATGAATTCTCAGTAACTACTCTGTGTTGTGTGTATTCAACTCACAGAGTTGAACCTTTCTTTAGACAGAGCAGATTTGAAACACTCTTTTTGTGGATTTTACAAGGGGAGATTACAAGAAATTTGTGGCCTATTGTATTAAAGGAAATATCTTCGTTTTAAAACTACACAGAACCATTCTCAGAAACTACTTTGTGATGTGTGCGTTCAACTCACAGAGTTTCACCTTTCTTTTCATAGAGCAGTTTGGAAACACTCTGTTTGTTAAGTTTGCAAGAGGATATTTGGACCACTTTGAGGCCTTCGTTGGAAACGGGATTTCTCAGTAAAATGCTAGACAGATGAATTCCCAGTAACTTCTTTGCGTTGTGTGTATTCAACTCACAGAGTTGAATCTTCCTTTAGACAGAGCAGTTTTGAAACACTCTTTTTGTGGAATTTGCAAGTGGAGATTTCAAGCGATTTGAGGCCAATCTTAGAAATCGAAATATCTTTGTATAAAAACTAGACAGAATCATTCTCAGAAAAAACATTGTGATGTGTGCGTTCAACTCACAGAGTTTAACCTTTCTTTTCACAGAGCAGTTTGGAAACACTCTGTTAAGTTTGCAATAGAATATTTGGACCAATTTGAGGCCTTCGTTGGGAACGGGACTTCTCAGTTAAATGCTAGACAGATGAATTCCCAGTAACTTCTTTGCGTTGTGTGTATTCAACTCACAGAGTTGAACCTTCCTTTAGACAGAGCAGTTTTGAAACACTCTTTTTGTGGAATTTGCAAGTGGATATTTCAAGCGATTTGAGGCCAATCTTAGAAATCGAAATATCTTTGTATAAAAACTAGACAGAATCATTCTCAGAAACCACTTTGTGATGTGTGCGTTCAACTCACAGAGTTTAACCTTTCTTTTCACAGAGCAGTTTGGAAACACTCTGTTTCTTAAGTCTGCAAGGGGATATTTAGACCTCCTTGAGGCCTTCGTTGGAAACGGGATTTCTTCATACAAAGCTAGACAGATGAATTCTCAGTAACTTCTTTGTGTTGTGTGTATTCAACTCACAGAGTTGAACCTTTCTTTAGACAGAGCAGATTTGAAACACTCTTTTTGTGGATTTTACAAGTGGAGATTTCAAGCGATTTGAGGCCAACTATATTAAAGGAAATATCTTCGTTTTAAAACTAGACAGAACCATTCTCAGAAACTTCTTTGTTATGTGTGCGTTCAACTCACAGAGTTTCAAATTTCTTTTCATAGAGCAGTTTGGAAACACTCTGTTTGTTAGGTTTGCAAGAGGATATTTGGACCCCTTTGAGGCCTTCGTTGGAAACGGGATTTCTCAGTTAAATGCTAGACAGATGAATTCCCAGTAACTTCTTTGTGTTGTGCGTATTCAACTCAAAGAGTTGAATCTTCCTTTAGACAGAACAGTTTTGAAACACTCTTTTTGTGGAATTTGCAAGTGGAGATTTCAAGCGATTTGGGGCCAATCTTAGAAATCGGAATATCTTTCTATAAAAACTAGACAGAATCATTCTCAGAAACCACTTTGTGATGTGTGCGTTCAACTCACAGAGTTTAACCTTTCTTTTCATAGAGCAGTTTGGAAACACTCTGTTGGTTAAGTTTGCAAGAGAATATTTGGACCACTTTGAGGCCTTCGTTGTAAACGGGATTTCTCAGTAAAATGCTAGACAGATGAATTCCCAGTAACTTCTTTGCGTTGTGTGTATTCAACTCACAGAGTTGAACCTTCCTTTAGACAGAGCAGTTTTGAAACACTCTTTTTGTGGAATTTGCAAGTGGAGATTTCAAGCGATTTGAGGCCAATCTTAGAAATCGAAATATCTTTGTATAAAAACTAGACAGAATCATTCTCAGAAAAAACATTGTGATGTGTGCGTTCAACTCACAGAGTTTAACCTTTCTTTTCAAAGAGCAGTTTGGAAACACTCTGTTTCTTAAGTCTGCAAGGGGATATTTAGACCTCCTTGAGGCCTTCGTTGGAAACGGGATTTCTTCATATAAAGCTAGACAGATGAATTCTCAGTAACTTCTTTGTGTTGTGTGTATTCAACTCACAGAGTTGAACCTTTCTTTAGACAGAGCAGGTTTGAAACACTCTTTTTGTGGATTTTACAATTGGAGATTTCAAACGATTTGAGGCCTATTGCATTGAAGGGAATATCTTCGTTTTAAAACTAGACAGTACCATTCTCAGAAACTACTTTGTGATGTGTACGTTCAACTCACAGAGTTTCACCTTTCTTTTCATAGAGCAGTTTGGAAACACTCTGTTTGTTAAGTTTGCAAGAGGATATTTGGACCCCTTTGAGGCCTTCGTTGGAAACGGGATTTCTCAGTTAAATGCTAGACAGAGGAATTCCCAGTAACTTCTTTGTGTTGTGTGTATTCAACTCACAGAGTTGAACCTTCCTTTAGATAGAGCAGTTTTGAAACACTCTTTTTGTGGAATTTGCATGTGGAGATTTCAAGCGATTTGAGGCCAATCTTAGAAATCGAAATATCTTTGTATAAAAACTAGACAGAATCATTCTCAGAAAAAACTTTGTGATGTGTGCGTTCAACTCACAGAGTTTAACCTTTCTTTTCACAGAGCAGTTTGGAAACACTCTGTTTCTTAAGTCTGCAAGGGGATATTTAGACCTCCTTGAGGCCTTCGTTGGAAACGGGATTTCTTCATACAAAGCTAGACAGATGAATTCTCAGTAACTTCTTTGTGTTGTGTGTATTCAACTCACAGAGTTGAACCTTTCTTTAGACAGAGCAAGTTTGAAACACTCTTTTTGTGGATTTTACAATTGGAGATTTCAAACCATTTGAGGCCTATTGTATTGAAGGAAATATCTTCGTTTTAAAACTAGACAGAACCATTCTCAGAAACTACTTTGTGATGTGTGCGTTCAACTCACAGAGTTTCACCTTTCTTTTCATAGAGCAGTTTGGAAACACTCTGTTTGTTAAGTTTGCAAGAGGATATTTGGACCCCTTTGAGGCCTTCGTTGGAAACGGGATTTCTCAGTTAAATGCTAGACAGAGGAATTCCCAGTAACTTCTTTGTGTTGTGTGTATTCAACTCACAGATTTGAACCTTCGTTTAGATAGAGCAGTTTTGAAACACTCTTTTTGTGGAATGTGCAAGTGGAGATTTCAAGCGATGTGAGGCCAATCTTAGAAATCGAAATATCTTTGTATAAAAACTAGACAGAATCATTCTCAGAAACCACTTTGTGGTGTGTGCGGTCAACTCACAGAGTTTAACCTTTCTTTTCAAAGAGCAGTTTGGAAACACTCTGTTGGTTAAGTTTGGAAGAGAATATTTGGACCACTTTGAGGCCTTCGTTGTAAACGGGATTTCTCAGTAAAATGCTAGACAGAGGAATTCCCAGTAACTTCTTTGCGTTGTGTGTATTCAACTCACAGAGTTGAACCTTCCTTTAGACAGAGCAGTTTTGAAACACTCTTTTTGTGGAATTTGGAAATGGAGATTTCAAGCGATTTGAGGCCAATCTTAGAAATCGAAATATCTTTGTATAAAAACTAGACAGAATCATTCTCAGAAAAAACATTGTGATGTGTGCGTTCAACTCACAGAGTTTAACCTTTCTTTTCACAGAGCAGTTTGGAAACACTCTGTTTCTTAAGTCTGCAAGGGAATATTTAGACCGCCTTGAGGCCTTCGTTGGAAACGGGATTTCTTCATATAAAGCTAGACAGATGAATTCTCAGTAACTTCTTTGTGTTGTGTGTATTCAACTCACAGAGTTGAACCTTTCTTTAGACAGAGCAGATTTGAAACACTCTTTTTGTGGATTTTACAATTGGAGATTTCAAACGTTTTGAGGCCTATTGTATTAAAGGAAATATCTTCGTTTTAAAACTAGACAGAACCATTCTCAGAAACTACTTTGTCATGTGTGCGTTCAACTCACAGAGTTTAACCTTTCTTTTCATAGAGCAGTTTGGAAACACTCTGTTTGTTAAGTTTGCAAGAGGATATTTGGTCCCCTTTGAGGACTTCGTTGGAAACGGGATTTCTCAGTTAAATGCTAGACAGATGAATTCCCAGTAACTTCTTTGTGTTGTGTGTATTCAACTCTCAGAGTTGAACTTTCCTTTAGACAGAGCAGTTTTGAAACACTCTTTTTGTGGAATTTGCAAGTGGAGATTTCAAGCGATTTGAGGCCAATCTTAGAAATCAAAATATCTTTGTATAAAAACTAGACAGAATGATTCTCAGAAACCACTTTGTGGTGTGTGCGTTCAACTCACAGAGTTTAACCTTTCTTTTCATAGAGCAGTTTGGAAACACTCTGTTGGTTAAGTTTGCAAGAGAATATTTGGACCACTTTGAGGCCTTCGTTGTAAACGGGATTTCTCAGTAAAATGCTAGACAGATGAATTCCCAGTAACTTCTTTGCGTTGTGTGTATTCAACTCACAGAGTTGAACCTTCCTTTAGACAGAGCAGTTTTGAAACACTCTTTTTGTGGAATTTGGAAATGGAGATTTCAAGCGATTTGAGGCCAATCTTAGAAATCGAAATATCTTTGTATAAAAACTAGACAGAATCATACTCAGAAACCACTTTGTGATGTGTGCGTTCAACTCACAGAGTTTAACCTTTCTTTTCATAGAGCAGTTTGGAAACACTCTGTTAAGTTTGCAAGAGAATATTTGGACCAATTTGAGGCCTTCGTTGGAAACGGGATTTCTCAGTTAAATGCTAGACAGATGAATTCCCAGTAACTTCTTTGCGTTGTGTGTATTCAACTCACAGAGTTGAACCTTCCTTTAGACAGAGCAGTTTTGAACCACTCTTTTTGTGGAATTTGCAAGTGGAGATTTCAAGCGATTTGAGGCCAATCTTAGAAATCGAAATATCTTTGTATAAAAACTAGACAGAATCATTCTCAGAAACCACTTTGTGATGTGTGCGTTCAACTCACAGAGTTTCACCTTTCTTTTCACACAACAGTTTGTAAACACTCTGTTTCTTAAGTCTGCAAGGGGATATTTTGACCTCCCTGTGGCCTTCTTTGGAAACGGGATTACTTCATATAAAGCTAGACATATGAATTCTCAGTAACTACTCTGTGTTGTGTGTATTCAACTCACAGAGTTGAACCTTTCTTTAGACAGAGCAGATTTGAAACACTCTTTTTGTGGATTTTACAAGGGGAGATTACAAGAAATTTGTGGCCTATTGTATTAAAGGAAATATCTTCGTTTTAAAACTACACAGAACCATTCTCAGAAACTACTTTGTGATGTGTGCGTTCAACTCACAGAGTTTCACCTTTCTTTTCATAGAGCAGTTTGGAAACACTCTGTTTGTTAAGTTTGCAAGAGGATATTTGGACCACTTTGAGGCCTTCGTTGGAAACGGGATTTCTCAGTAAAATGCTAGACAGATGAATTCCCAGTAACTTCTTTGCGTTGTGTGTATTCAACTCACAGAGTTGAATCTTCCTTTAGACAGAGCAGTTTTGAAACACTCTTTTTGTGGAATTTGCAAGTGGAGATTTCAAGCGATTTGAGGCCAATCTTAGAAATCGAAATATCTTTGTATAAAAACTAGACAGAATCATTCTCAGAAAAAACATTGTGATGTGTGCGTTCAACTCACAGAGTTTAACCTTTCTTTTCACAGAGCAGTTTGGAAACACTCTGTTAAGTTTGCAATAGAATATTTGGACCAATTTGAGGCCTTCGTTGGGAACGGGACTTCTCAGTTAAATGCTAGACAGATGAATTCCCAGTAACTTCTTTGCGTTGTGTGTATTCAACTCACAGAGTTGAACCTTCCTTTAGACAGAGCAGTTTTGAAACACTCTTTTTGTGGAATTTGCAAGTGGATATTTCAAGCGATTTGAGGCCAATCTTAGAAATCGAAATATCTTTGTATAAAAACTAGACAGAATCATTCTCAGAAACCACTTTGTGATGTGTGCGTTCAACTCACAGAGTTTAACCTTTCTTTTCACAGAGCAGTTTGGAAACACTCTGTTTCTTAAGTCTGCAAGGGGATATTTAGACCTCCTTGAGGCCTTCGTTGGAAACGGGATTTCTTCATACAAAGCTAGACAGATGAATTCTCAGTAACTTCTTTGTGTTGTGTGTATTCAACTCACAGAGTTGAACCTTTCTTTAGACAGAGCAGATTTGAAACACTCTTTTTGTGGATTTTACAAGTGGAGATTTCAAGCGATTTGAGGCCAACTATATTAAAGGAAATATCTTCGTTTTAAAACTAGACAGAACCATTCTCAGAAACTTCTTTGTTATGTGTGCGTTCAACTCACAGAGTTTCAAATTTCTTTTCATAGAGCAGTTTGGAAACACTCTGTTTGTTAGGTTTGCAAGAGGATATTTGGACCCCTTTGAGGCCTTCGTTGGAAACGGGATTTCTCAGTTAAATGCTAGACAGATGAATTCCCAGTAACTTCTTTGTGTTGTGCGTATTCAACTCAAAGAGTTGAATCTTCCTTTAGACAGAACAGTTTTGAAACACTCTTTTTGTGGAATTTGCAAGTGGAGATTTCAAGCGATTTGGGGCCAATCTTAGAAATCGGAATATCTTTCTATAAAAACTAGACAGAATCATTCTCAGAAACCACTTTGTGATGTGTGCGTTCAACTCACAGAGTTTAACCTTTCTTTTCATAGAGCAGTTTGGAAACACTCTGTTGGTTAAGTTTGCAAGAGAATATTTGGACCACTTTGAGGCCTTCGTTGTAAACGGGATTTCTCAGTAAAATGCTAGACAGATGAATTCCCAGTAACTTCTTTGCGTTGTGTGTATTCAACTCACAGAGTTGAACCTTCCTTTAGACAGAGCAGTTTTGAAACACTCTTTTTGTGGAATTTGCAAGTGGAGATTTCAAGCGATTTGAGGCCAATCTTAGAAATCGAAATATCTTTGTATAAAAACTAGACAGAATCATTCTCAGAAAAAACATTGTGATGTGTGCGTTCAACTCACAGAGTTTAACCTTTCTTTTCAAAGAGCAGTTTGGAAACACTCTGTTTCTTAAGTCTGCAAGGGGATATTTAGACCTCCTTGAGGCCTTCGTTGGAAACGGGATTTCTTCATATAAAGCTAGACAGATGAATTCTCAGTAACTTCTTTGTGTTGTGTGTATTCAACTCACAGAGTTGAACCTTTCTTTAGACAGAGCAGGTTTGAAACACTCTTTTTGTGGATTTTACAATTGGAGATTTCAAACGATTTGAGGCCTATTGCATTGAAGGGAATATCTTCGTTTTAAAACTAGACAGTACCATTCTCAGAAACTACTTTGTGATGTGTACGTTCAACTCACAGAGTTTCACCTTTCTTTTCATAGAGCAGTTTGGAAACACTCTGTTTGTTAAGTTTGCAAGAGGATATTTGGACCCCTTTGAGGCCTTCGTTGGAAACGGGATTTCTCAGTTAAATGCTAGACAGAGGAATTCCCAGTAACTTCTTTGTGTTGTGTGTATTCAACTCACAGAGTTGAACCTTCCTTTAGATAGAGCAGTTTTGAAACACTCTTTTTGTGGAATTTGCATGTGGAGATTTCAAGCGATTTGAGGCCAATCTTAGAAATCGAAATATCTTTGTATAAAAACTAGACAGAATCATTCTCAGAAAAAACTTTGTGATGTGTGCGTTCAACTCACAGAGTTTAACCTTTCTTTTCACAGAGCAGTTTGGAAACACTCTGTTTCTTAAGTCTGCAAGGGGATATTTAGACCTCCTTGAGGCCTTCGTTGGAAACGGGATTTCTTTATATAAAGCTAGACAGATGAATTCTCAGTAACTTCTTTGTGTTGTGTGTATTCAACTCACAGAGTTGAACCTTTCTTTAGACAGAGCAGATTTGAAACACTCTTTTTGTGGATTTTACAATTGGAGATTTCAAACGATCTGAGGCCTATTGTTTTAAAGGAAATATCTTCGTTTTAAAACTAGACAGAACCATTCTCAGAAACTACTTTGTGATGTGTGCGTTCAACTCACAGAGTTTCACCTTTCTTTTCATAGAGCAGTTTGGAAACACTCTGTTTGTTAAGGTTGCAAGAGGATATTTGGACCCCTTTGAGGCCTTCGTTGGAAACGGGATTTCTCAGTTAAATACTAGACAGATGCATTCCCAGTAAGTTTTTTGTGTTGTGTGTATTCAACTCACAGAGTTGAACTTTCCTTTCGACAGAGCAGTTTTGAAACACTCTTTTTGTGGAATTTGCAAGTGGAGATTTCAAGCGATTTGAGGCCAATCTAAGAAATCGAAATATCTTTGTATAAAAACTAGACAGAATCATTCTCAGAAACCACTTTGTTATGTGTGCGTTCAATTCACAGAGTTTCACCTTTCTTTTCATAGAGCAGTTTGGAAACACTCTGTTTGTTAAGTTTGCAAGAGGATATTTGGACCCCTTTGAGGCCTTCGTTGGAAACGGGATTTCTCAGTTAAATGCTAGACAGATGAATTCCCAGTAACTTCTTTGTGTTGTGCGTATTCAACTCAAAGAGTTGAATCTTCCTTTAGACAGAGCAGTTTTGAAACACTCTTTTTGTGGAATTTGCAAGTGGAGATTTCAAGCGATTTGTGACCAATCTTAGAAATCGGAATATCTTTGTATGAAAACTAGACAGAATCATTCTCAGAAACCACTTTGTGATGTGTGCGTTCATCTCACAGAGTTTATCCTTTCTTTTCATAGAGCAGTTTGGAAACACTGTTTCTTAAGTCTGCAAGGGGATATTTAGACCTCCTTGAGGCCTTCGTTGGAAACGGGATTTCTTCCTATACTGCTAGACAGATGAATTCTCAGTAACTTCTTTGTGTTGTGTGTATTCAACTCACAGAGTTGAACCTTTCTTTAGACAGAGCAGATTTGAAACACTCTTTTTGTGGATTTTACAATTGGATATTTCAAATGATTTGAGGCCTATTGTATTAAAGGAAATATGTTCGTTTTATAACTAGACAGAACCATTCTCAGAAACTACTTTTTGATGTGTGCGTTCAACTCACAGAGTTTAAACTTCCTTTTCATAGAGCAGTTTGTAAATCCTCTGTTTGTTACTTTTGCATGAGGATATTTGGACCCCTTTGATGGCTTCGTTGGAAACGGCATTTCTCAGTTAAATGCTAGACAGGTGAATTCCCAGTAACTTTTTGTGTTGTGTGTATTCAACTCACAGAGTTGAACCTTCCTTTAGACAGAGCAGTTTTGAAACACTCTTTTTGTGGAATTTGCAAGTGGAGATTTCAAGCGATTTGAGGCCAATCTTAGAAATCGGAATACCTTTGTATGAAAACTAGACAGAATCATTCTCAGAAACCACTTTGTGATGTGTGCGTTCATCTCACAGAGTTTAACCTTTCTTTTCATAGAGCAGTTTGGAAACACTCTGTTTCTTAAGTCTGCAAGGAGATATTTAGACCTCCTTGAAGCCTTCGTTGGAAACGGGATTTCTTCCTATACTGCTAGACAGATGAATTCTCAGTAACTTCTTTGTGTTGTGTGTATTCAACTCACAGAGTTGAACCTTTCTTTAGACAGAGCAGATTTGAAACACTCTTTTTGTGGATTTTACAATTGGAGATTTCAAATGATTTGAGGCCTATTGTATTAAAGGAAATATGTTCGTTTTAAAACTAGACAGAACCATTCTCAGAAACTAGTTTGTGATGTGTGCGTTCAACTCACAGAGTTTCACCTTTCTTTTCATAGAGCAGTTTGGAAACACTCTGTTTGTTACTTTTGCAAGAGGATATTTGGACCCCATTGATGCCTTCTTTGGAAACGGGATTTCTCAGTTTAATGGTAGACAGATGAATTCCCAGTAACTTCTTTGTGTTGTGTGTATTCAACTCACAGAGTTGAACCTTCCTTTAGACAGACCAGTTTTGAAACACTCTTTTTGTGAAATTTGCAAGTGGAGATTTCAAGCGAATTGGGGCCAATCTCAGAAATCGAAATATCTTTGTATAAAAACTAGACAGAATCATTCTCAGAAACCACTTTGTGATGTGTGCGTTCAACTCACAGAGTTTAACCTTTCTTTTCAAAGAGCAGTTTGGAAACACTCTGTTTCTTAAGTCTGCAAGGGGATATTTAGACCTCCTTGAGGCCTTCGTTGGAAACGGGATTTCTTCATATAAAGCTAGACAGATGAATTCTCAGTAACTTCTTTGTGTTGTGTGTATTCAACTCACAGAGTTGAACCTTTCTTTAGACAGAGCAGGTTTGAAACACTCTTTTTGTGGATTTTACAATTGGAGATTTCAAACGATTTGAGGCCTATTGCATTGAAGGGAATATCTTCGTTTTAAAACTAGACAGTACCATTCTCAGAAACTACTTTGTGATGTGTGCGTTCAACTCACAGAGTTTCACCTTTCTTTTCATAGAGCAGTTTGGAAACACTCTGTTTGTTAAGTTTGCAAGAGGATATTTGGACCCCTTTGAGGCCTTCGTTGGAAACGGGATTTCTCAGTTAAATGCTAGACAGAGGAATTCCCAGTAACTTCTTTGTGTTGTGTGTATTCAACTCACAGAGTTGAACCTTCCTTTAGATAGAGCAGTTTTGAAACACTCTTTTTGTGGAATTTGCATGTGGAGATTTCAAGCGATTTGAGGCCAATCTTAGAAATCGAAATATCTTTGTATAAAAACTAGACAGAATCATTCTCAGAAAAAACTTTGTGATGTGTGCGTTCAACTCACAGAGTTTAACCTTTCTTTTCACAGAGCAGTTTGGAAACACTCTGTTTCTTAAGTCTGCAAGGGGATATTTAGACCTCCTTGAGGCCTTCGTTGGAAACGGGATTTCTTTATATAAAGCTAGACAGATGAATTCTCAGTAACTTCTTTGTGTTGTGTGTATTCAACTCACAGAGTTGAACCTTTCTTTAGACAGAGCAGATTTGAAACACTCTTTTTGTGGATTTTACAATTGGAGATTTCAAACGATCTGAGGCCTATTGTTTTAAAGGAAATATCTTCGTTTTAAAACTAGACAGAACCATTCTCAGAAACTACTTTGTGATGTGTGCGTTCAACTCACAGAGTTTCACCTTTCTTTTCATAGAGCAGTTTGGAAACACTCTGTTTGTTAAGTTTGCAAGAGGATATTTGGACCCCTTTGAGGCCTTCGTTGGAAACGGGATTTCTCAGTTAAATACTAGACAGATGCATTCCCAGTAAGTTTTTTGTGTTGTGTGTATTCAACTCACAGAGTTGAACTTTCCTTTCGACAGAGCAGTTTTGAAACACTCTTTTTGTGGAATTTGCAAGTGGAGATTTCAAGCGATTTGAGGCCAATCTAAGAAATCGAAATATCTTTGTATAAAAACTAGACAGAATCATTCTCAGAAACCACTTTGTTATGTGTGCGTTCAACTCACAGAGTTTCACCTTTCTTTTCATAGAGCAGTTTGGAAACACTCTGTTTGTTAAGTTTGCTAGAGGATATTTGAACCCCTTTGAGGCCTTCGTTGGAAACGGGATTTCTCAGTTAAATGCTAGACAGATGAATTCCCAGTAACTTCTTTGTGTTGTGCGTATTCAACTCAAAGAGTTGAATCTTCCTTTAGACAGAGCAGTTTTGAAACACTCTTTTTGTGGAATTTGCAAGTGGAGATTTCAAGCGATTTGTGACCAATCTTAGAAATCGGAATATCTTTGTATGAAAACTAGACAGAATCATTCTCAGAAACCACTTTGTGATGTGTGCGTTCATCTCACAGAGTTTATCCTTTCTTTTCATAGAGCAGTTTGGAAACACTGTTTCTTAAGTCTGCAAGGGGATATTTAGACCTCCTTGAGGCCTTCGTTGGAAACGGGATTTCTTCCTATACTGCTAGACAGATGAATTCTCAGTAACTTCTTTGTGTTGTGTGTATTCAACTCACAGAGTTGAACCTTTCTTTAGACAGAGCAGATTTGAAACACTCTTTTTGTGGATTTTACATTTGGATATTTCAAATGATTTGAGGCCTATTGTATTAAAGGAAATATGTTCGTTTTAAAACTAGACAGAACCATTCTCAGAAACTACTTTGTAATGTGTGCGTTCAACTCACAGAGTTTAAACTTCCTTTTCATAGAGCAGTTTGTAAATCCTCTGTTTGTTACTTTTGCATGAGGATATTTGGACCCCTTTGATGGCTTCGTTGGAAACGGCATTTCTCAGTTAAATGCTAGACAGGTGAATTCCCAGTAACTTTTTGTGTTGTGTGTATTCAACTCACAGAGTTGAACCTTCCTTTAGACAGAGCAGTTTTGAAACACTCTTTTTGTGGAATTTGCAAGTGGAGATTTCAAGCGATTTGAGGCCAATCTTAGGAATTCGGAATACCTTTGTATGAAAACTAGACAGAATCATTCTCAGAAACCACTTTGTGATGTGTGCGTTCATCTCACAGAGTTTAACCTTTCTTTTCATAGAGCAGTTTGGAAACACTCTGTTTCTTAAGTCTGCAAGGAGATATTTAGACCTCCTTGAAGCCTTCCTTGGAAACGGGATTTCTTCCTATACTGCTAGACAGATGAATTCTCAGTAACTTCTTTGTGTTGTGTGTATTCAACTCACAGAGTTGAACCTTTCTTTAGACAGAGCAGATTTGAAACACTCTTTTTGTGGATTTTACAATTGGAGATTTCAAATGATTTGAGGCCTATTGTATTAAAGGAAATATGTTCGTTTTAAAACTAGACAGAACCATTCTCAGAAACTAGTTTGTGATGTGTGCGTTCAACTCACAGAGTTTCACCTTTCTTTTCATAGAGCAGTTTGGAAACACTCTGTTTGTTACTTTTGCAAGAGGATATTTGGACCCCATTGATGCCTTCTTTGGAAACGGGATTTCTCAGTTTAATGGTAGACAGATGAATTCCCAGTAACTTCTTTGTGTTGTGTGTATTCAACTCACAGAGTTGAACCTTCCTTTAGAGAGACCAGTTTTGAAACACTCTTTTTGTGGAATTTGCAAGTGGAGATTTCAATCGAATTGGGGCCAATCTTAGAAATCGAAATATCTTTGTATAAAAACTAGACAGAATCATTCTCAGAAACCACTTTGTGATGTGTGCGTTCAACTCACATAGTTTCACATTTCTTTTCATAGAGCAGTTTGGAAACACTCTGTTTGTTAAGTTTGCAAGAGAATATTTGGACCACTTTGAGGCCTTCGTTGGAAACGGGATTTCTCAGTTAAATGCTAGACAGATGAATTCCCAGTAACTTCTTTGTGTTGTGTGTATTCAACTCACAGAGTTGAACCTTTCTTTAGACAGAGCAGATTTGACACACTCTATTTGTGGATTTTACAAGTGGAGATCTCAAGCGATTTGAGGCCAATTTTATTAAAGGAAATATCTTCGTTTGAAAACTAGACAGAATCATTCTCAGAAACCACTTTGTGATGTGTGCGTTCATCTCACAGAGTTTCACCTTTCTTTTCATAGAGCAGTTTGGAAACACTCTGTTTGTTAAGTTTGCAAGAGGATATTTGGACCTCTTTGAGGCCTTCATAGGAAACGGGGTTTCTCATTTAAATGCTAGACAGATGAATTCCCAGTAACTTCATTGCGTTGTGTGTATTCAACTCACAGAGTTGAACCTTCCTTTAGACAGAGCAGTTTTGAAACACTCTTTTTGTGGAATTTGCAAGTGGAGATTTCAAGCGATTTGAGGCCAATCTTAGAAATCGAAATATCTTTGTACAAAAACTAGACAGAATCATTCTCAGAAACCACTTTGTGATGTGTCCGTTCAACTCACGGAGTTTAGACTTTCTTTTCCTAGAGCAGTTTGGAAACACTCTGTTTCTTAAGTCTACAAGGTGTTATTTAGACCTCCTGGAGGCCTTCGTTGGAAACGGGATTTCTTCATATAAAGCTAGACAGATGAGTTTTATGTAACTCCTTTGTGTTGTGTGTATTGAACTCACAGAGTTGTACCTTTCTTTAGACAGAGCAGATTTGAAACACACTTTTTGTGGATTTTACAAGTGGAGATTTCAAGCGATATTAGGCCAATAGTATTAAAGGTAATATGTTCGTTTAAAAACTAGACAGAACCATTCTCAGAAACTTCTTTGTGATGTGTGCGTTCAACTCGCAGAGTTTCACCTTTCTTTTCATAGAGCACTTTGGAAACACTCTGTTTGTTAAGTTTGCAAGAGGATATTTGGACCCCTTTGAGGCCTTGGTTGGAAACGGGATTTCTCAGTTAAATGCAAGACAGATGAATTCCCAGAAACTTCTTTGTGTTGGGCGTATTCAACTCACAGAGTTGACACTTGCTTTAGGCAGAGCAGTTTTGAAACACTCTTTTTGTGGAATTTGCAAGTGGAGATTTCAAGCGATTTGAGGCCAATCTTAGAAACCGAAATATCTTTGTATAAAAACTAGACAGAATCATTCTCAGAAACCACTTTGTGATGTGTGCGTTCATCTCACAGAGTTTAACCTTTCTTTTCATAGAGCAGTTTGGAAACACTCTGTTTCTTAAGTCTGCAAGGGGATATTTAGACCTCCTTGAGGCCTTCGTTGGAATCGGGATTTCTTCATATAAAGCTAGACAGATGAATTCTCAGTAACTTCTTTGTGTTGTGTGCATTCAACTCACAGAGTTGAACCTTTCTTTAGACAGAGCAGATTTGAAACACTCTTTTTGTCGATTTTACAAGTGGAGATTTCAAACGATTTGAGGCCTATTGTACAAAATGAAATATCTTCGTTTTAAAACCACACAGAAGCATTCTCAGAAACTACTTTGTGATGTGTGCGTTCAACTCACAGAGTTTCACCTTTCTTTTCATAGGACAGTTTGGAAACACTCTGTTTGTTAAGTTTGCAAAAGGATCCTTGGACCCCTTTGAGGTCTTCGTTGGAAACGGGATTTCTCAGTTAAATGCTAGACAGAGGAATTCCCAGTAACTTCTTTGTGTTGTGTGTATTCAACTCACAGAGTTGAACCTTCCTTTAGACATAGCAGTTTTGAAACACTCTTTTTGTGGAATTTGCAAGTGGAGATTTCAAGCGATTTGAGGCCAATCTTAGAAATCGAAATATCTTTGTATTAAAACCAGACAGAATCATTCTCAGAAAAAACTGTGTGATGTATGCATTCAAATCACAGAGTTTAGCCTTTCTATTCATAGAGCAGTTTGGAAACACTCTGTTTCTTAAGTCTGCAAGGGGATATTTAGACCTCCTTGAGGCCTTCGTTGGAAAGGGGATTTCTTCAAATAAAGCTAGACAGATGAATTCTCAGTAACTTTTTCGTGTTGAGTGTATTCAACTCACAGAGTTGAACCTTTCTTTAGACAGAGCAGATTTGAAACACTCTTTTTGTGGATTTTACAAGTGGAGATTTCAAGCGATTTGAGCCCAATTGTATTAAAGGAAATAACTTCGTTTAAAAACTAGACAGAATCATTCTCAGAAACCACTTTGTGATGTGTGAGTTCAACTCACAGAGTTTAACATTTCTTTTCATAGAGCAGTTTGGAAACACTCTGTTTCTTAAGTTTGCATTTGAATATTTGGACCACTTTGAGGCCTTCGTTGGAAACGGGAATTCTCAGTTAAATGCTAGACAGATGAATTCCCACTAACTTCTTTGCGTTGTGTGTATTCAACTCACAGAGTTGAAACTTCCTTTAGACAGAGTAGTTTTGAAATACCCTTTTTGTGGAATTTGCAAGTGGAGATTTCAAGGGATTTGAGGCCAATCTTAGAAATCGAAATATCTTTGTATAAAAACTAGACAGAATCATTCTCAGAAACCACTTTGTGATGTGTGCGTTCATATCACACAGTTTAACCTTTCTTTTCATAGAGCAGTTTGGAAACACTCTGTTTCTTAAATCTGCAAGGGGATGTTTAGACTTCGTTGAGGCCTTCGTTGGAAACGGGATTTCTTCATATAAAGCTACACAGATGAATTCTCAGTAACTTCTTTGTGTTGTGTGTATGCAACTCACAGAGTTGAACCTTTCTTTAGACAGAGCAGATGTGAAACACTCTTTTTGTGGATTTTAGAAGTGGAGATTTCAAGCGATTTGAGGCCAATTGTATTAAAGGTAATATCTTCGTTTAAAAACTATACAGAACCATTCTCAGAAACTTCTTTGTGATGTGTGTATTCAACTCACAGAGTTTCACCTTTCTTTTCATAGAGCAGTTTGGAAACACTCTGCTTGTTAAGTTTTCAAGAGGATATTTGGACCTCTTTGAGGCCTTCGTTGGAAACGGGATTTCTCAGTTAAATACTAGACAGATGAATTCCCAGTCACTTCTTTGTGTTGTGCGTATTCAACTCACAGAGTTGAATCTTCCTTTAGACAGAGCAGTTTTGAAACACTCTTTTTGTGGAAGTTGCAAGTGGAGATTTCAAGCGATTTGAGGCCAATCTAAGAAATCGAAATATCTTTGTATAAAAATTAGACAGAATCATTCTCAGAAACCACTTTGTGATGTGTGCGTTCATCTCACAGAGTTCAAACTTTCTTTTCATAGAGCAGTTTGGAAACACTCTGTTTCTTAAGTCTGCAAGGGGATATTTAGACCTCCTTGAGGCCTTCGTTGGAAAGGGGATTTCTTCATATAAAGCTAGACAGATGAATTCTCAGTAACTTCTTTGTGTTGTGTGTATTCAACTCACAGAGTTGAACCCTTCTTTAGACAGAGCAGATTTGAAACACTCTTTTTGTCGATTTTAGAAGTGGAGATTCCAAACGATTTGAGGCCTTTTGTATTAAAGGAAATATCTTCGTCTTAAAACTAGACAGAACCATTCTCAGAAACTACTTTGTGATGTGTGCGTTCAACTCACAGAGTTTCACCTTTCCTTTCAAAGGGCAGTTTGGAAACATTCTGTTTGTTAAGTTTGCAAGAGCATATTTGGACCCGTTTGAGGCCTTCGTTGGAAACGGGATTTCTCAGTTAAATGCTAGACAGATGAATTCCCAGTAACTTCTTTGTGTTGTGCGTATTCAACACACAGAGTTGAATCTTCCTTTAGACTGAGCAGTTTTGAAACACTCTTTTTGTGAAATTTGCAAGTGGAGATTTCAAGTGATATGAGGCCAATGTAAGAAATCGAAATATCTTTGTATAAATACTAGACAGAATCATTCTCAGAAACCACTTTGTGATGTGTGCGTTCAACTCACAGAGATTAACCTTTCTTTTCATAGAGCAGTTTGGAAACAGTCTGTTTCTTAAGTCTCCATGGGGATATTTAGACCTTCTAGAGGCCTTCGTTGGAAACGGGATTTCTTCATATAAAGCTAGACAGATGAATTCTCAGTAACTTCTTTGTTTTGTGTGTATTCAACTCACAGAGTTGAACCTTCCTTTAGACAGTTCAGTTTTGACACACTCTTTTTGTGGAATTTGCAAGTGGAGATTTCAAGCGATTTGAGGCCAATGTTAGAAATCGAAATATCTTTGTATAAAAACTAGACAGAAACATTCTCAGAAACCACTTTGTGATGTGTGCGTTCAACTCACAGTGTTTAACCTTTCTTTTCATAGAGCAGTTTAGAAACACTCTGTTTCTTAAGTCTGCATGGGGATATTTAGACCTCCTAGAGGCCTTCGTTGGAAACGAGATTTCTTCATTTAAAGCTAGACAGATGAATTCTCAGTAACTTCTTTGTGTTGTGTGTATTCAACTCACAGAGTTGAACCTTCCTTTAGAAAGAGCAGTTTTGAAACACTCTTTTTGTGGAATTTGCAAGTGGAGATTTCAAGCAATTTGGGGCCAATCTTAGAAATCGAAATAGCTTTGTATAAAAACTAGACAGAATCATTCTCAGAAACCTCTTTGTGATGTGTGCGTTCAACTCACAGAGTTTAACCTTTCTTTTCATAGAGCAGTTTGGAAACACTCTGTTTCTTAAGTTTGCAATTGAATATTTGGACCACTTTGAGGCCTTCGTTGGAAACGGGAATTCTCAGTTAAATGCTAGACAGATGAATTCCCACTAACTTCTTTGCGTTGTGCGTATTCAATTCACAGAGTTGAACCTTCCTTTAGACAGAGCAGTTTGGAAATACCCATTTTGTGGAATTTGCAAGTGGAGATTTCAAGGGATTTGAGGCCAATCTTAGAAATCGATATATCTTTGTATAAAAACTAGAGAGAATCATTCTCAGAAACCACTTTGTGATGTGTCCGTTCAACTCACAGAGTTTAACCTTTCTTTTCATAGAGCAGTTTGGAAACACTCTGTTTCTTACGTCTGCATGGGGATATTTAGACCTCCTGGAGGCCTTCGTTGGAAACGGGATTTCTTCATATAAAGCTAGACAGATGAATTCTCAGTAACTTCTTTGTGTTGGGCGTATTCAACTCACAGAGTTAAATCTTCCTTTTGACAGAGCAGTTTTGCAACACTCTTTTTGGGGAATTTGCAAGTGGACATTTCAAGCGAATTGAGGCCAATCTTAGAAATCTAAATATCTTTGTATAAAAACTAGACAGAATCGTTCTCAGAAACCACTTTGTGATGTGTGCGTTCAACTGACAGAGTTTAACCTTTCTTTTCATAGAGCAGTTTGGAAACACTCTGTTTCTTAACTCTGCAAGGGGATATTTAGAACTCCTTGAGGCCTTCGTTGGAAACGGGATTTCTTCATATAAAGGTAGAGAGATGAATTCTCAGTAACTTCTTTGTGTTGTGTGTATTCAACTCACAGAGTTGAGCCTTTCTTTAGACAGAGCAGATTGGAAACACTCTTTTTGTGGATTTTACAAGTGGAGATTTCAAGCGATGTGAGGCCAATTTTATTAAAGGAAGTATCTTCGTTTAAAAACTAGACAGAACCATTCTCAGAAACTTCTGTGTGATGTGTGCGTTCAACTCACAGAGTTTCACCTTTCTTTTCATAGAGCAGTTTGGAAACACTCTGTTTGTTAAGTTTACAAGAGGATATTTGGACCCCTTTGAGGCCTTCGTTGGAAACGGGATTTCTCAGTTAAATGCTAGACAGATGAATTCCCAGTAACTTCTTTGTGTTGGGCGTATTCAACTCACAGAGTTGAATCTTCCTTTAGGCAGAGCAGTTTTGAAACAGTCTTTTTGTGGAATTTGTAAGTGGAGATTTCAAGCGATTTGAGGCCAATCTTAGAAATCGAAATATCTTTGTATGAAAACTAGACAGAATCATTCTCAGAAACCACTTTGTGATGTGTGCGTTCATCTCACAGAGTTTAACCTTTCTTTTCATAGAGCAGTTTGGAAACACTCTGTTTCTTAAGTCTGCAAGGGGATATTTAGACCTCCTTGAGGCCTTCGTTGGAAACGGGATTTCTTCATATAAAGCTAGACAGATGAATTCTCAGTAACTTCTTTGTGTTGTGTGTATTCAACTCGCAGAGTTGAACCTTTCTTTAGACAGAGAAGATTTGAACCACTGTTTTTGTGGATTTTACAAGTGGAGATTTCAAGCGATTTGTGGCCAATTGTATTAAAGGTAATATATTCGTTTAAAAAGTATACAGAACCATTCTCAGAAACTTCTTTGTGATGTGTGCGTTCAATTCACAGAGTTTCAGCTGTCTTTTCATAGAGCAGTTTGGAACCACTCTGTTTGTTAAGTTTGCAAGAGGATATTTGTACCCCATTGAGGCCTTCGTTGGAAACGGGATTTCTCAATTAAATGCTAGACAGATGAATTCCCAGTAACTTCTTTGTGTTATGCGTATTCAAGTCACAGAGTTGAATCTTCCTTTAGGAAGAGCAGTTTTGAAACACTCTTTATGTGGAAATTGCAAGTGGAGATTCCAAGCGATTTGAGGCCAATCTTAGAAATCGAAATATCTTTGTATAAAAACTAGACAGAATCATTCTCAGAAACCACTTTGTGATGTGTGCGTTCATATCACAGAGTTTAACCTTTCTTTTCATAGAGCAGTTTGGAAACACTCTGTTTCTTACGTCTGCATGGGGATATTTAGACCTCCTTGAGGCCTTCGTTGGAAACGGGATTTCTTCATATAAAGCTAGACAGATGAATTCTCAGTAACTTCTTTGTGTTGTGTGTATTCAATTCACAGAGTTGAACCTTCCTTTAGACAGAGCAGTTTTGAAACACTCTTTTTGTGGAATTTGCAAGTGGAGATTTCAAACGATTTGAGGCCAATCTTAGAAATCGAAATATCTTTGTATAAAAACTAGACAGAATCATTCTCAGAAACCACTTTGTGATGTGTGCGTTCAACTCACAGAGTTTCACCTTTCTTTTCATAGAGCAGTTTGGAAACACTCTGTTTCTTAAGTTTGCAATTGACTATTTGGACCACTTTGAGGCCTTCGTGGGAAACGGGAATTCTCAGTTAAATGCTAGACAGATGAATTCCCACTAACTTCTTTGCGTTGTGTGTATTCAACTCACAGAGTTGAACCTTCCTTTACACAGAGCAGTTTTGAAACACTCTTTCTGTGGAAGTTGCAAGTGGAGATTTCAAGGGATTTGAGGCCAATCTTTGAAATCGAAATATCTTTGTATAAAAACTAGACAGAATCATTATCAGAAACCACTTTGTGATGTGTCCGTTCAACTCACAGAGTTCAACCTTTCTTTCCATAGAGCAGTTTGGAAACACTCTGTTTCTTAAGTCTGCAAGGGGATATTTAGACCTCCTTGAGGTCTTCGTTGGAAAGGGGATTTCTTCATATAAAGCTAGACAGATGAATTCTCAGTAACTTCTTTGTGTTGTGTGTATTCAACTCACAGAGTTGAACCTTTCTTTAGACAGAGCAGATTTGAAACACTCTTTTTGTGGATTTTACAAGTGGAGATTTCACGCGATTTGCGGCCAATTGCAGTAAAGGAAATATCTTCCTTTAAAAACTAGACAGAATCATTCTCAGACTACTTTGTGATGTGTGCGTTCAACTCATAGAGTTTCACCTTTCTTTTCATACAGCAGTTTGGAAACACTCTGTTTGTTAAGTTTGCAAGAGGATATTTGGACCCCTTTGAGGCCATCGTTGGAAACGGGATTTCTCAGTTAAATGCTAGACAGATGAATTCCCAGTAACTTCTTTGTGTTGTGTGTATTCAACTCACAGAGTTGAACCTTTCTTTAGACAGAGCAGATTTGAAACACTCTTTTTGTGGATTTTACAAGTGGAGATTTCACGCGATTTGCGGCCAATTGCAGTAAAGGAAATATCTTCCTTTAAAAACAAGACAGAATCATTCTCAGAAACTACTTTGTGATGTGTGCGTTCAACTCATAGAGTTTCACCTTTCTTTTCATACAGCAGTTTGGAAACACTCTGTTTGTTAAGTTTGCAAGAGGATATTTGGACCCCTTTGAGGCCATCGTTGGAAACGGGATTTCTCAGTTAAATGCTAGACAGATGAATTCCCAGTAACTTCTTTGTGTTGTGTGTATTCAACTCACAGAGTTGAACCTTCCTTTAGACAGAGGAGTATTGCAACACTCGTTCTGGGGAATTTGCAAGAGGAGATTTCAAGCGATTTGAGGCCAATCTTAGAAATCGAAATATCTTTGTGTAAAAACCAGACAGAATCATTCTCACAAACCACTTTGTGATGTGTGCGTTCAACTGACAGAGTTTAACCTTTCTTTTCATAGAGAAGTTTGGAAACACTCTGTTTCTTAAGTCTGCAAGAGGATATTTAGACCTCCTAGAGGCCTTCATTGGAAACGGGATTTCTTCATATAAAGCTAGACAGATGAATTCTCAGTAACTTCTTTGTGTTGTGTGTATTCAACTCACAGAGTTAAACCTTTCTTTAGACAGAACAGATTTGAAACACTGTTTTTGTGGATTTTCAAGTGGAGATTTCAAGCGATTTGAGGCCAATTGTATTAAAGGTAATATCTTCGTTTAAAAACTATACAGAACCATTCTCAGAAACTTCTTTGTGATGTGTGTATTCAACTCACAGAGTTTCACCTTTCTTTTCATAGAGCAGTTTGGAAACACTCTGTTTGTTAAGTTTGCAAGAGGATATTTGGACCTCTTTGAGGCCTTCGTTGGAAACGGGATTTCTCAGTTAAATGCTAGACAGATGAATTCCCAGTAACTCCTTTGTGTTGTGCGTATTCAACTCACAGAGTTGAATCTTCCTTTAGACAGAACAGTTTTGAAACACTCTTTCTGTGGAAGTTGCAAGTGGAGATTTCAAGCGATTTGAGGCCAATCTTAGAAATCGAAATATCTTTGTATAAAAACTAGACAGAATCATTCTCAGAAACCATTTTGTGATGTGTGCGTTCATCTCACAGAGTTTAACCTTTCTTTTCATAGAGCAGTTTGGAAACACTCTGTTTCTTAAGTCTGCAAGGGGATATTTATACCTCCTCGAGGCCTTCGTTGGAAACGGGATTTCTTCATATAAAGCTAGACAGATGAATTCTCAGTAACTTCTTTGTGTTGTGTGTATTCAACTCACAGAGTTGAACCTTTCTTTAGACAGAGCAGATTTGAAACACTCTTTTTGTCGATTTTACAAGTGGAGATTTCAAACGATATGAGGCCTATTGTATTAAAGGAAATATCTTCGTTTTAAAACTAGACAGAACCATTATCAGAAACTACTTTGTGATGTGTGCTTTCAACTCACAGAGTTTCACCTTTCTTTTCATAGAGCAGTTTGGAAACACTCTGTTTGTTAAGTTTGCAAGAGGATATTTGGACCCCTTTGAGGCCTTCGTTGGAAACGGGATTTCTCAGTTAAATGCTAGACAGATGAATTCCCAGTAACTTCTTTGTGTTGGGCGTATTCAACTCACAGAGTTGAATCTTCCTTTCGACACAGCAGTCTTGCAATATTCTTTTTGGGGAATTTGCAAGTGGACATTTCAAGCGATTTGAGGCCAATCTTAGAAATCGAAATATCTTTGTATAAAAACTAGACAGAATCGTTCTCAGAAACCACTTTGTGATGTGTGCGTTCAACTGACAGAGTTTAACCTTTCTTTTCATAGAGCAGTTTGGAAACACTCTGTTTCTTAACTCTGCAAGGGGATATTTAGAACTCCTTGAGGCCTTCGTTGGAAACGGGATTTCTTCATATAAAGCTAGACAGATGAATTCTCAGTAACTTCTTTGTGTTGTGTGTATTCAACTCACAGAGTTGAACCTTTCTTTCAACAGAGCAGATTGGAAACACTCTTTTTGTGGATTTTACAAGTGGAGATTTCAAGCGATTTGAGGCCAATTTTATTAATGGAAATATCTTCGTTTAAAAACTAGACAGAACCATTCTCAGAAACTTCTTTGTGATGTGTGCGTTCAACTCACAGAGTTACACCTTTCTTTTCATAGAGCAGTTTGGAAACACTCTTTTTGTTAAGTTTGCAAGAGGATATTTGGACCCCTTTGAGGCCTTCGTTGGAAACGGGATTTCTCAGTTAAATGCTAGACAGATGAATTCCCAGTAACTTCTTTGTGTTGGGCGTATTCAACTCACAGAGTTGAATCTTCCTTTCGACACAGCAGTCTTGCAATATTCTTTTTGGGGAATTTGCAAGTGGACATTTCAAGCGATTTGAGGCCAATCTTAGAAATCGAAATATATTTGTATAAAAACTAGACAGAATCGTTCTCAGAAACCACTTTGTGATGTGTGCGTTCAACTGACAGAGTTTAACCTTTCTTTTCATAGAGCAGTTTGGAAACACTCTGTTTCTTAACTCTGCAAGGGGATATTTAGAACTCCTTGAGGCCTTCGTTGGAAACGGGATTTCTTCATATAAAGCTAGACAGATGAATTCTCAGTAACTTCTTTGTGTTGTGTGTATTCAACTCACAGAGTTGAACCTTTCTTTCAACAGAGCAGATTGGAAACACTCTTTTTGTGGATTTTACAAGTGGAGATTTCAAGCGATTTGAGGCCAATTTTATTAATGGAAATATCTTCGTTTAAAAACTAGACAGAACCATTCTCAGAAACTTCTTTGTGATGTGTGCGTTCAACTCACAGAGTTACACCTTTCTTTTCATAGAGCAGTTTGGAAACACTCTTTTTGTTAAGTTTGCAAGAGGATATTTGGACCCCTTTGAGGCCTTCGTTGGAAACGGGATTTCTCAGTTAAATGCTAGACAGATGAATTCCCAGTATCTTCTTTGTGTTGGGCGTATTCAACCCACAGAGTTGAATCATCCTTTAGGCAGAGCAGTTTTGAAACACTCTTTTTGTGGAATTTGTAAGTGGAGATTTCAAGCGATTTGAGGCCAATCTTAGAAATCGAAATAACTTTGTATAAAAACTAGACAGAATCATTCTCAGAAACCACTTAGTGATGTGTGCGTTCATCTCACAGAGTTTTACCTTTCTTTTCATAGAGCAGTTTGGAAACACTCTGTTTCTTAAGTCTGCATGGGGATATTTAGACCTCCTTGAGGCCTTCGTTGTAAACGGGATTTCTTCATATAAAGCTAGACAGATGAATTCTCAGTAACTTCTTTGTGTTGTGTGTATTCAACTCACAGAGTTGAACCTGTCTTTAGACAGAGCAGATTTGAAACACACTTTTTGTGGATTTTACAAGTGGAGATTTCAAGCGATTTGAGGCCAATTTTATTAAAGGTAATATCTTCGTTTAAAAACTATACAGAACCATTCTCAGAAACTTCTTTGTGATGTGTGCATTCAATTCACAGAGTTTCACCTTTCTTTTCATAGAGCAGTTTGGAAACACTCTGTTTGTTAAGTTTGCAAGAGGATATTTGGACCCCATTGAGGCCTTCGTTGGAAACGGGATTTCTCAATTAAATGCTAGACAGATGAATTCCCAGTAACTTCTTTGTGTTGTGCGTATTCAACTCACAGAATTGAATCTTCCTTTAGGAAGAGCGGTTTTGAAACACTCTTTTTGTGGAAATTGCAAGTGGAGATTTCAAGCGATTTGAGGCCAATCTTAGAAATCGAAATATCTTTGTATAAAAACTAGACAGAATCATTCTCTGAAACCACTTTGTGATGTGTGCGTTCAACTGACAGAGTTTAACCTTTCTTTTCATAGAGCAGTTTGGAAACACTCTGTTTCTTAAGTCTGCAAGGGGATGTTTTGACCTCCTTGAGGACTTCGTTGGAAACGGGATTTCTTCATATAAAGCTAGACAGATGAATTCTCAGTATCTTCTTTGTGTTGTGTGTATTCAACTCACAGAGTTGAACGTTTCTTTAGACAGAGCAGATTTGAAACACTCTTTTTGTAGATTTTACAAGTGGAGATTTCAAACGATATGAGGCCTTTTGTGTTAAAGGAAATATCTTCGTTGTAAAACTAGACAGAACCATTCTCAGAAACTACTTTGTGATGTGTGCGTTCAACTCACAGAGTTTCACCTTTCTTTTCATAGAGCCGTTTGGAAACACTCTGTTTGTTAAGTTTGCAAGAGGATATTTGGACCCCTTTGAGGCCTTCGTTGGAAACAGGATTTCTCAGTTAAATGCTAGACAGATGAATTCCCAGTAACTTCTTTGTGTTGTGTGTATTTAACTCACAGAGTTGAACCTTCCTTTTGACAGAGCAGTTTTGAAGCACTCTTTTTGTGGAATTTGGAAGTGGAGATTTCAAGCTATTTGAGGCCAATCTTAGAAATCAAATATCTTTGTATAAAAACTAGACAGAATCTTTCTTGGAAACCACTTTGTGATGTGTGCGTTCAACTGACAGTGTTTAACCTTTCTTTTCATAGAGCAGTTTGGAAACACTCTGTTTCTTATCTCTGCAAGGGGATATTTAGACCTCCTTGAGGCCTTCGTTGGAAAGGGGATTTCTTGATATAAATCTAGACAGATGAATTCTCAGTAACTTCTTTGTGTTGTGTGTATTCAACTCACAGAGCTGAACCTTTCTTTAGACAGAGCAGATTTGAAACACTCTTTTTGTGGATTTTACAAGTGAAGATTTGAAGCGATTTGAGGCCAATTGTATTAAGGAAATATCTTCGTTTAAAAACTATACAGAACCATTCTCAGAAACTTCTTTGTGATGTGTGCCTTCAACTCACAGAGTTTCACCTTTCTTTTCATACAGCAGTTTGGAAACACTCTGTTTGTTAAGTTTGCAAGAGGATATATGGACCTCTTTGAGCTTTTCGTTGGAAACCGGATTTCTCAGTTAAATGCTAGACAGATGAATTCCCAATAACTTCTTTGTGTTGTGCGTATTCAACACACAGAGTTGAATCTTCCTTTAGACAGAGCAGTTTTGAAAAACTCTTTTTGTGGAATTTGCAAGTGGAGATTTCAAGCGATTTGAGGCCAATCTTAGAAATCGAAATATCTTTGTATAAAAACTAGACAGAATCATTCTCAGAAACCACTTTGTGATGTGTGCGTTCAACTCACAGAGTTTAACCTTTCTTTTCATAGAGCAGTTTGGAAACACTCTGTTTCTTAAATCTGCAAGGGGATGTTTAGACTTCCTTGAGGCCTTCGTTGGAAACGGGATTTCTTCATATAAAGCTACACAGATGAATTCTCAGTAACTTCTTTGTGTTGTGTGTATGCAACTCATAGAGTTGAACCTTTCTTTAGACAGAGCAGATTTGAAACACTCTTTTTGTCGATTTTACAAGTGGAGATTTCAAACGATTTGAGGCCTTTTGTATTAAAGGAAATATCTTCGTTTTAAAACTAGACAGAACCATTCTCAGAAACTACTTTGTGATGTGTGCGTTCAACTCACAGAGTTTCACCTTTCTTTTCAAAGGGCAGTTTGGAAACACTCTGTTTGTTAAGTTTGCAAGAGGATATTTGGACCCCTTTGAGGCCTTCGTTGGAAACGGGATTTCTCAGTTAAATGCTAGACAGATGAATTCCCAGTAACTTCTTTGTGTTGTGCGTATTCAACACACTGAGTTGAATCTTCCTTTAGACAGAGCAGTTTTGAAACACTCTTTTTGTGGAATTTGCAAGTGGAGATTTCAAGCGATGTGAGGCCAATCTTAGAAATCGAAATATCTTTGTATAAAAACTAGACAGAATCATTCTCAGAAACCACTTTGTGATGTGTGCGTTCAACTCACAGAGTTTAACCTTTCTTTTCATAGAGCAGTTTGGAAACACTCTGTTTCTTACGTCTGCATGGGGATATTTAGACCTCCTTGAGGCCTTCGTTGGAAACGGGATTTCTTCATATAAAGCTAGACAGATGAATTCTCAGTAACTTCTTTGTGTTTGGCGTATTGAACTCACAGAGTTAAATCTTCCTTTCGACAGAGCAGTTTTGCAACACTCTTTTTGGGGAATTTGCAAGTGGACATTTCAAGCGATTTGAGGCCAATCTTAGAAATCTAAATATCTTTGTATAAAAACTAGACAGAATCGTTCTCAGAAACCACTTTGTGATGTGTGCGTTCAACTGACAGAGTTTAACCTTTCTTTTCATAGAGCAGTTTGGAAACACTCTGTTTCTTAACTCTGCAAGGGGATATTTAGAACTCCTTGAGGCCTTCGTTGGAAACGGTATTTCTTCATATAAAGCTAGAGAGATGAATTCTCAGTAACTTCTTTGTGTTGTGTGTATTCAACTCACAGAGTTGAACCTTTCTTTAGACAGAGCAGATTGGAAACACTCTTTTTGTGGAATTTACAAGTGGAGATTTCAAGCGATTTGAGGCCAATTTTATTAAAGGAAGTATCTTCGTTTAAAAACTAGACAGAACCATTCTCATAAACTTCTGTGTGATGTGTGCGTTCAACTCACAGAGTTCAACCTTTCTTGTCATAGAGCAGTTTGGAAACACTCTGTTTGTTAAGTTTGCAAGAGGATATTTAGACCTCCTTGAGGTCTTCGTTGGAAAGGGGATTTCTTCATATAAAGCTAGACAGATGAATTCTCAGTAACTTCTTTGTGTTGTGTGTATTCAACTCACAGAGTTGAACCTTTCTTTAGACAGAGCAGATTTGAAACACTCTTTTTGTGGATTTTACAAGTGGAGATTACAAGAAATTTGTGGCCTATTGTATTAAAGGAAATATCTTCGTTTTAAAACTACACAGAACCATTCTCAGAAACTACTTTGTGATGTGTGCGTTCAACTCACAGAGTTTCACCTTTCTTTTCATAGAGCAGTTTGGAAACACTCCGTTTGTTAAGTTTGCAAGAGGATATTTGGTCCCCTTTGAGGCCTTCGTTGGAAACGGGATTTGTCAGTTAAATGCTAGACAGATGAATTCCCAGTAACTTCTTTGTGTTGTGTGTATTCAACTCACAGAGTTGAACTTTCCTTTAGACAGAGCAGTTTTGAAACACTCTTTTTGTGGAATTTGCAAGTGGAGATTTCAAGCGATTTGAGGCCAATCTTAGAAATCAAAATATCTTTGTATAAAAACTAGACAGAATCATTCTCAGAAACCACTTTGTGGTGTGTGCATTCAACTCACACAGTTTAACCTTTCTTTTCATAGAGCAGTTTGGAAACACTCTGTTGGTTAAGTTTGCAAGAGAATATTTGGACCACTTTGAGGCCTTCGTTGTAAACGGGATTTCTCAGTAAAATGCTAGACAGATGAATTCCCAGTAACTTCTTTGCGTTGTGTGTATTCAACTCACAGAGTTGAACCTTCCTTTAGACAGAGCAGTTTTGAAACACTCTTTTTGTGGAATTTGGAAGTGGAGATTTCAAGCGATTTGAGGCCAATCTTAGAAATCGAAATATCTTTGTATAAAAACTAGACAGAATCATTCTCAGAAAAAACATTGTGATGTGTGCGTTCAACTCACAGAGTTTAACCTTTCTTTTCACAGAGCAGTTTGGAAACACTCTGTTTCTTAAGTCTGCAAGGGGATATTTAGACCTCCTTGAGGCCTTCGTTGGAAACGGGATTTCTTCATACAAAGCTAGACAGATGAATTCTCAGTAACTTCTTTGTGTTGTGTGTATTCAACTCACAGAGTTGAACCTTTCTTTAGACAGAGCAGATTTGAAACACTCTTTTTGTGGATTTTACAAGTGGAGATTTCAAGCGATTTGAGGCCAACTATATTAAAGGAAATATCTTCGTTTTAAAACTAGACAGAACCATTCTCAGAAACTTCTTTGTTATGTGTGCGTTCAACTCACAGAGTTTCAAATTTCTTTTCATAGAGCAGTTTGGAAACACTCTGTTTGTTAGGTTTGCAAGAGGATATTTGGACCCCTTTGAGGCCTTCGTTGGAAACGGGATTTCTCAGTTAAATGCTAGACAGATGAATTCCCAGTAACTTCTTTGTGTTGTGCGTATTCAACTCAAAGAGTTGAATCTTCCTTTAGACAGAACAGTTTTGAAACACTCTTTTTGTGGAATTTGCAAGTGGAGATTTCAAGCGATTTGGGGCCAATCTTAGAAATCGGAATATCTTTCTATAAAAACTAGACAGAATCATTCTCAGAAACCACTTTGTAATGTGTGCGTTCAACTCACAGAGTTTAACCTTTCTTTTCATAGAGCAGTTTGGAAACACTCTGTTGGTTAAGTTTGCAAGAGAATATTTGGACCACTTTGAGGCCTTCGTTGTAAACGGGATTTCTCAGTAAAATGCTAGACAGATGAATTCCCAGTAACTTCTTTGCGTTGTGTGTATTCAACTCACAGAGTTGAACCTTCCTTTAGACAGAGCAGTTTTGAAACACTCTTTTTGTGGAATTTGCAAGTGGAGATTTCAAGCGATTTGAGGCCAATCTTAGAAATCGAAATATCTTTGTATAAAAACTAGACAGAATCATTCTCAGAAAAAACATTGTGATGTGTGCGTTCAACTCACAGAGTTTAACCTTTCTTTTCAAAGAGCAGTTTGGAAACACTCTGTTTCTTAAGTCTGCAAGGGGATATTTAGACCTCCTTGAGGCCTTCGTTGGAAACGGGATTTCTTCATATAAAGCTAGACAGATGAATTCTCAGTAACTTCTTTGTGTTGTGTGTATTCAACTCACAGAGTTGAACCTTTCTTTAGACAGAGCAGGTTTGAAACACTCTTTTTGTGGATTTTACAATTGGAGATTTCAAACGATTTGAGGCCTATTGCATTGAAGGGAATATCTTCGTTTTAAAACTAGACAGTACCATTCTCAGAAACTACTTTGTGATGTGTGCGTTCAACTCACAGAGTTTCACCTTTCTTTTCATAGAGCAGTTTGGAAACACTCTGTTTGTTAAGTTTGCAAGAGGATATTTGGACCCCTTTGAGGCCTTCGTTGGAAACGGGATTTCTCAGTTAAATGCTAGACAGAGGAATTCCCAGTAACTTCTTTGTGTTGTGTGTATTCAACTCACAGAGTTGAACCTTCCTTTAGATAGAGCAGTTTTGAAACACTCTTTTTGTGGAATTTGCATGTGGAGATTTCAAGCGATTTGAGGCCAATCTTAGAAATCGAAATATCTTTGTATAAAAACTAGACAGAATCATTCTCAGAAAAAACTTTGTGATGTGTGCGTTCAACTCACAGAGTTTAACCTTTCTTTTCACAGAGCAGTTTGGAAACACTCTGTTTCTTAAGTCTGCAAGGGGATATTTAGACCTCCTTGAGGCCTTCGTTGGAAACGGGATTTCTTTATATAAAGCTAGACAGATGAATTCTCAGTAACTTCTTTGTGTTGTGTGTATTCAACTCACAGAGTTGTACCTTTCTTTAGACAGAGCAGATTTGAAACACACTTTTTGTGGATTTTACAAGTGGAGATTTCAAGCGATTTTAGGCCAATTGTATTAAAGGTAATATGTTCGTTTACAAACTATACAGAACCATTCTCAGACACTTCTTTGTGATGTGTGCGTTCAACTCACAGAGTTTCACCTTTCTTTTCATAGAGCAGTTTGTAAACACTCTGTTTGTTAAGTTTGCAAGAGGATATTTGGACCCATTTGAGGCCCTCGTTGGAAACGGGATTTCTCAGTTAAATGCTAGACAGAAGAATTCCCAGTAACTTCTTTGCGTTGTGTATTCAACTCACAGATTTGAACCTTCCTTTAGACAGAGCAGTTTTGAAACACTCTTTTTGTGGAATTTGCAAGTGGAGTTTTCAAGCGTTTTGAGGCCAATCTTAGAAATTGAAATATCTTTGTATAAAAACTAGACAGAATCATTCTCAGAAACCACTTAGTGATGTGTGCATTCACCTCACAGAGTTTCACCTTTCTTTTCATAGAGCAGTTTGTAAACACTCTGTTTCTTAAGTCTGCAAGGGGATATTTAGACCTCCTTGAGGCCTTCGTTGGAAAGGGGATTTCTTCATATAAAGCTAGACAGATGAATTCTCAGTAACTTCTTTGTGTTGTGTGTATTCAACTCACAGAGTTGAACCTTTCTTTAGACAGAGCAGATTTGAGACACTCTTTTTGTGGATTTTACAAGTGGAGATTTCAAGCGATTTGAGGCCAATATTATTAAAGGAAATATCTTCGTTTAAAAACTATACAGAACCATTCTCAGAAACTTCTTTGTGATGTGTGCGTTCAACTCACAGAGTTTCACCTTTCTTTTCATAGAGCAGTTTGGAAGCACTCTGTTTATTAAGTTTGCAAGAGGATATTTGGTCCCCTTTGAGGCCTTCGTTGAAAACGGGATTTCTCAGTTAAATGCTAGACAGATGAATTCCCAGTAACTTCTTTGTGTTGTGTGTATTCAACTCACAGAGTTGAACTTTCCTTTAGACAGAGCAGTTTTGAAACACTCTTTTTGTGGAATTTGCAAGTGGAGATTTCAAGCGATTTGAGGCCAATCTTAGAAATCGAAATATCTTTGTATAAAAACCAGACAGAATCATTCTCAGAAAAAACATTGTGATGTGTGCGTTCAACTCACAGAGTTTAACCTTTCTTTTCACAGAGCAGTTTGGAAACACTCTGTTTGTTAAGTTTGCAAGAGGATATTTGGACCTCTTTGAGGCCTTCGTTGGAAACGGGATTTCTCAGTTAAATACTAGACAGATGAATTCCCAGTCACTTCTTTGTGTTGTGCGTATTCAACTCACAGAGTTGAATCTTCCTTTAGACAGAGCAGTTTTGAAACACTCTTTTTGTGGAAGTTGCAAGTGGAGATTTCAAGCGATTTGAGGCCAATCTAAGAAATCGAAATATCTTTGTATAAAAATTAGACAGAATCATTCTCAGAAACCACTTTGTGATGTGTGCGTTCATCTCACAGAGTTCAAACTTTCTTTTCATAGAGCAGTTTGGAAACACTCTGTTTCTTAAGTCTGCAAGGGGATATTTAGACCTCCTTGAGGCCTTCGTTGGAAAGGGGATTTCTTCATATAAAGCTAGACAGATGAATTCTCAGTAACTTCTTTGTGTTGTGTGTATTCAACTCACAGAGTTGAACCCTTCTTTAGACAGAACAGATTTGAAACACTCTTTTTGTCGATTTTAGAAGTGGAGATTCCAAACGATTTGAGGCCTTTTGTATTAAAGGAAATATCTTCGTCTTAAAACTAGACAGAACCATTCTCAGAAACTACTTTGTGATGTGTGCGTTCAACTCACAGAGTTTCACCTTTCTTTTCAAAGGGCAGTTTGGAAACATTCTGTTTGTTAAGTTTGCAAGAGCATATTTGGACCCCTTTGAGGCCTTCGTTGGAAACGGGATTTCTCAGTTAAATGCTAGACAGATGAATTCCCAGTAACTTCTTTGTGTTGTGCGTATTCAACACACAGAGTTGAATCTTCCTTTAGACCGAGCAGTTTTGAAACACTCTTTTTGTGAAATTTGCAAGTGGAGATTTCAAGCGATATGAGGCCAATGTAAGAAATCGAAATATCTTTGTATAAATACTAGACAGAATCATTCTCAGAAACCACTTTGTGATGTGTGCGTTCAACTCACAGAGATTAACCTTTCTTTTCATAGAGCAGTTTGTAAACAGTCTGTTTCTTAAGTCTCCATGGGGATATTTAGACCTTCTAGAGGCCTTCGTTGGAAACGGGATTTCTTCATATAAAGCTAGACAGATGAATTCTCAGTAACTTCTTTGTGTTGTGTGTATTCAACTCACAGAGTTGAACCTTCCTTTAGACAGTTCAGTTTTGACACACTCTTTTTGTGGAATTTGCAAGTGGAGATTTCAAGCGATTTGAGGGCAATGTTAGAAATCGAAATATCTTTGTATAAAAACTAGACAGAAACATTCTCAGAAACCACTTTGTGATGTGTGCGTTCAACTCACAGTGTTTAACCTTTCTTTTCATAGAGCAGTTTAGAAACACTCTGTTTCTTAAGTCTGCATGGGGATATTTAGACCTCCTAGAGGCCTTCGTTGGAAACGAGATTTCTTCATTTAAAGCTAGACAGATGAATTCTCAGTAACTTCTTTGTGTTGTGTGTATTCAACTCACAGACTTGAACCTTCCTTTAGAAAGAGCAGTTTTGAAACACTCTTTTTGTGGAATTTGCAAGTGGAGATTTCAAGCAATTTGGGGCCAATCTTAGAAATCGAAATAGCTTTGTATAAAAACTAGACAGAATCATTCTCAGAAACCTCTTTGTGATGTGTGCGTTCAACTCACAGAGTTTAACCTTTCTTTTCATAGAGCAGTTTGGAAACACTCTGTTTCTTAAGTTTGCAATTGAATATTTGGACCACTTTGAGGCCTTCGTTGGAAACGGGAATTCTCAGTTAAATGCTAGACAGATGAATTCCCACTAACTTCTTTGCGTTGTGTGTATTCAATTCACAGAGTTGAACCTTCCTTTAGACAGAGCAGTTTTGAAATACCCATTTTGTGGAATTTGCAAGTGGAGATTTCAAGGGATTTGAGGCCAATCTTAGAAATCGATATATCTTTGTATAAAAACTAGAGAGAATCATTCTCAGAAACCACTTTGTGATGTGTCCGTTCAACTCACAGAGTTCAACCTTTCTTTCCATAGAGCAGTTTGGAAACCCTGTGTTTCTTAAGTATGCAAGGGGATATTTAGACCTCCTTGAGGTCTTCGTTGGAAATGGGATATTTTCATATAAAACTAGACAGATGAATTCTCAGTAACTTCTTTGTGTTGGGTGTATTCAACTCACAGAGTTGAACCTTTCTTTAGACAGAGAAGATTTGAAACACTTTTTGTGGATTTTACAAGTGGAGATTTCAAGCGATTTGAGGCCAATTGTATTAAAGGTAATACCTTCGTTTAAAAACTATAGAGAACCATTCTCAGAAACTTCTTTGTGATGTGTGCGTTCAACTCACAGAGTTTCACCTTTCTTTTCATAGAGCAGTTTGGAAACACTCTGTTTCTTAACTCTGCAAGGGGATATTTAGAACTCCTTGAGGCCTTCGTTGGAAACGGGATTTCTTCATATAAAGCTAGACAGATGAATTCTCAGTAACTTCTTTGTGTTGTGTGTATTCAACTCACAGAGTTGAACCTTTCTTTAGACAGAGCAGATTGGAAACACTCTTTTTGTGGATTTTACAAGTGGAGATTTCAAGCGATGTGAGGCCAATTTTAATAAAGGAAGTATCTTCGTTTAAAAACTAGACAGAACCATTCTCAGAAACTTCTGTGTGATGTGTGCGTTCAACTCACAGAGTTTCACCTTTCTTTTCATAGAGCAGTTTGGAAACACTCTGTTTGTTAAGTTTGCAAGAGGATATTTGGACCCCTTTGAGGCCTTCGTTGGAAACGGGATTTCTCAGTTAAATGCTAGACAGATGAATTCCCAGTAACTTCTTTGTGTTGGGCGTATTCAACTCACAGAGTTGAATCTTCCTTTAGGCAGAGCAGTTTTGAAACAGTCTTTTTGTGGAATTTGTAAGTGGAGATTTCAAGCGATTTGAGGCCAATCTTAGAAATCGAAATATCTTTGTATGAAAACTAGACAGAATCATTCTCAGAAACCACTTTGTGATGTGTGCGTTCATCTCACAGAGTTTAACCTTTCTTTTCATAGAGCAGTTTGGAAACACTCTGTTTCTTAAGTCTGCAAGGGGATATTTAGACCCCCTTGAGGCCTTCGTTGGAAACGGGATTTCTTCATATAAAGCTAGACAGATGAATTCTCAGTAACTTCTTTGTGTTGTGTGTATTCAACTCGCAGAGTTGAACCTTTCTTTAGACAGAGAAGATTTGAACCACTCTTTTTGTGGATTTTACAAGTGGAGATTCCAAGCGATTTGTGGCCAATTGTATTAAAGGTAATATATTCGTTTAAAAAGTATACAGAACCATTCTCAGAAACTTCTTTGTGATGTGTGCGTTCAATTCACAGAGTTTCAGCTGTCTTTTCATAGAGCAGTTTGGAAACACTCTGTTTGTTAAGTTTGCAAGAGGATATTTGTACCCCATTGAGGCCTTCGTTGGAAACGGGATTTCTCAATTAAATGCTAGACAGATGAATTCCCAGTAACTTCTTTGTGTTATGCGTATTCAAGTCACAGAGTTGAATCTTCCTTTAGGAAGAGCAGTTTTGAAACACTCTTTATGTGGAAATTGCAAGTGGAGATTCCAAGCGATTTGAGGCCAATCTTAGAAATCGAAATATCTTTGTATAAAAACTAGGCAGAATCATTATCAGAAACCACTTTGTGATGTGTGCGTTCATATCACAGAGTTTAACCTTTCTTTTCATAGAGCAGTTTGGAAACACTCTGTTTCTTACGTCTGCATGGGGATATTTAGACCTCCTTGAGGCCTTCGTTGGAAACGGGATTTCTTCATATAAAGCTAGACAGATGAATTCCCAATAACTTCTTTGTGTTGTGCGTATTCAACACACAGAGTTGAATCTTCCTTTAGACAGAGCAGTTTTGAAAAACTCTTTTTGTGGAATTTGCAAGTGGAGATTTCAAGCGATTTGAGGCCAATCTTAGAAATCGAAATATCTTTGTATAAAAACTAGACAGAATCATTCTCAGAAACCACTTTGTGATGTGTGCGTTCAACTCACAGAGTTTAACCTTTCTTTTCATAGAGCAGTTTGGAAACACTCTGTTTCTTAAATCTGCAAGGGGATGTTTAGACTTCCTTGAGGCCTTCGTTGGAAACGGGATTTCTTCATATAAAGCTACACAGATGAATTCTCAGTAACTTCTTTGTGTTGTGTGTATGCAACTCATAGAGTTGAACCTTTCTTTAGACAGAGCAGATTTGAAACACTCTTTTTGTCGATTTTACAAGTGGAGATTTCAAACGATTTGAGGCCTTTTGTATTAAAGGAAATATCTTCGTTTTAAAACTAGACAGAACCATTCTCAGAAACTACTTTGTGATGTGTGCGTTCAACTCACAGAGTTTCACCTTTCTTTTCAAAGGGCAGTTTGGAAACACTCTGTTTGTTAAGTTTGCAAGAGGATATTTGGACCCCTTTGAGGCCTTCGTTGGAAACGGGATTTCTCAGTTAAATGCTAGACAGATGAATTCCCAGTAACTTCTTTGTTTTGTGCGTATTCAACACACTGAGTTGAATCTTCCTTTAGACAGAGCAGTTTTGAAACACTCTTTTTGTGGAATTTGCAAGTGGAGATTTCAAGCGATGTGAGGCCAATCTTAGAAATCGAAATATCTTTGTATAAAAACTAGACAGAATCATTCTCAGAAACCACTTTGTGATGTGTGCGTTCAACTCACAGAGTTTAACCTTTCTTTTCATAGAGCAGTTTGGAAACACTCTGTTTCTTACGTCTGCATGGGGATATTTAGACCTCCTTGAGGCCTTCGTTGGAAACGGGATTTCTTCATATAAAGCTAGACAGATGAATTCTCAGTAACTTCTTTGTGTTTGGCGTATTGAACTCACAGAGTTAAATCTTCCTTTCGACAGAGCAGTTTTGCAACACTCTTTTTGGGGAATTTGCAAGTGGACATTTCAAGCGATTTGAGGCCAATCTTAGAAATCTAAATATCTTTGTATAAAAACTAGACAGAATCGTTCTCAGAAACCACTTTGTGATGTGTGCGTTCAACTGACAGAGTTTAACCTTTCTTTTCATAGAGCAGTTTGGAAACACTCTGTTTCTTAACTCTGCAAGGGGATATTTAGAACTCCTTGAGGCCTTCGTTGGAAACGGTATTTCTTCATATAAAGCTAGAGAGATGAATTCTCAGTAACTTCTTTGTGTTGTGTGTATTCAACTCACAGAGTTGAACCTTTCTTTAGACAGAGCAGATTGGAAACACTCTTTTTGTGGAATTTACAAGTGGAGATTTCAAGCGATTTGAGGCCAATTTTATTAAAGGAAGTATCTTCGTTTAAAAACTAGACAGAACCATTCTCATAAACTTCTGTGTGATGTGTGCGTTCAACTCACAGAGTTCAACCTTTCTTGTCATAGAGCAGTTTGGAAACACTCTGTTTGTTAAGTTTGCAAGAGGATATTTAGACCTCCTTGAGGTCTTCGTTGGAAAGGGGATTTCTTCATATAAAGCTAGACAGATGAATTCTCAGTAACTTCTTTGTGTTGTGTGTATTCAACTCACAGAGTTGAACCTTTCTTTAGACAGAGCAGATTTGAAACACTCTTTTTGTGGATTTTACAAGTGGAGATTACAAGAAATTTGTGGCCTATTGTATTAAAGGAAATATCTTCGTTTTAAAACTACACAGAACCATTCTCAGAAACTACTTTGTGATGTGTGCGTTCAACTCACAGAGTTTCACCTTTCTTTTCATAGAGCAGTTTGGAAACACTCCGTTTGTTAAGTTTGCAAGAGGATATTTGGTCCCCTTTGAGGCCTTCGTTGGAAACGGGATTTGTCAGTTAAATGCTAGACAGATGAATTCCCAGTAACTTCTTTGTGTTGTGTGTATTCAACTCACAGAGTTGAACTTTCCTTTAGACAGAGCAGTTTTGAAACACTCTTTTTGTGGAATTTGCAAGTGGAGATTTCAAGCGATTTGAGGCCAATCTTAGAAATCAAAATATCTTTGTATAAAAACTAGACAGAATCATTCTCAGAAACCACTTTGTGGTGTGTGCATTCAACTCACACAGTTTAACCTTTCTTTTCATAGAGCAGTTTGGAAACACTCTGTTGGTTAAGTTTGCAAGAGAATATTTGGACCACTTTGAGGCCTTCGTTGTAAACGGGATTTCTCAGTAAAATGCTAGACAGATGAATTCCCAGTAACTTCTTTGCGTTGTGTGTATTCAACTCACAGAGTTGAACCTTCCTTTAGACAGAGCAGTTTTGAAACACTCTTTTTGTGGAATTTGGAAGTGGAGATTTCAAGCGATTTGAGGCCAATCTTAGAAATCGAAATATCTTTGTATAAAAACTAGACAGAATCATTCTCAGAAAAAACATTGTGATGTGTGCGTTCAACTCACAGAGTTTAACCTTTCTTTTCACAGAGCAGTTTGGAAACACTCTGTTTCTTAAGTCTGCAAGGGGATATTTAGACCTCCTTGAGGCCTTCGTTGGAAACGGGATTTCTTCATACAAAGCTAGACAGATGAATTCTCAGTAACTTCTTTGTGTTGTGTGTATTCAACTCACAGAGTTGAACCTTTCTTTAGACAGAGCAGATTTGAAACACTCTTTTTGTGGATTTTACAAGTGGAGATTTCAAGCGATTTGAGGCCAACTATATTAAAGGAAATATCTTCGTTTTAAAACTAGACAGAACCATTCTCAGAAACTTCTTTGTTATGTGTGCGTTCAACTCACAGAGTTTCAAATTTCTTTTCATAGAGCAGTTTGGAAACACTCTGTTTGTTAGGTTTGCAAGAGGATATTTGGACCCCTTTGAGGCCTTCGTTGGAAACGGGATTTCTCAGTTAAATGCTAGACAGATGAATTCCCAGTAACTTCTTTGTGTTGTGCGTATTCAACTCAAAGAGTTGAATCTTCCTTTAGACAGAACAGTTTTGAAACACTCTTTTTGTGGAATTTGCAAGTGGAGATTTCAAGCGATTTGGGGCCAATCTTAGAAATCGGAATATCTTTCTATAAAAACTAGACAGAATCATTCTCAGAAACCACTTTGTAATGTGTGCGTTCAACTCACAGAGTTTAACCTTTCTTTTCATAGAGCAGTTTGGAAACACTCTGTTGGTTAAGTTTGCAAGAGAATATTTGGACCACTTTGAGGCCTTCGTTGTAAACGGGATTTCTCAGTAAAATGCTAGACAGATGAATTCCCAGTAACTTCTTTGCGTTGTGTGTATTCAACTCACAGAGTTGAACCTTCCTTTAGACAGAGCAGTTTTGAAACACTCTTTTTGTGGAATTTGCAAGTGGAGATTTCAAGCGATTTGAGGCCAATCTTAGAAATCGAAATATCTTTGTATAAAAACTAGACAGAATCATTCTCAGAAAAAACATTGTGATGTGTGCGTTCAACTCACAGAGTTTAACCTTTCTTTTCAAAGAGCAGTTTGGAAACACTCTGTTTCTTAAGTCTGCAAGGGGATATTTAGACCTCCTTGAGGCCTTCGTTGGAAACGGGATTTCTTCATATAAAGCTAGACAGATGAATTCTCAGTAACTTCTTTGTGTTGTGTGTATTCAACTCACAGAGTTGAACCTTTCTTTAGACAGAGCAGGTTTGAAACACTCTTTTTGTGGATTTTACAATTGGAGATTTCAAACGATTTGAGGCCTATTGCATTGAAGGGAATATCTTCGTTTTAAAACTAGACAGTACCATTCTCAGAAACTACTTTGTGATGTGTGCGTTCAACTCACAGAGTTTCACCTTTCTTTTCATAGAGCAGTTTGGAAACACTCTGTTTGTTAAGTTTGCAAGAGGATATTTGGACCCCTTTGAGGCCTTCGTTGGAAACGGGATTTCTCAGTTAAATGCTAGACAGAGGAATTCCCAGTAACTTCTTTGTGTTGTGTGTATTCAACTCACAGAGTTGAACCTTCCTTTAGATAGAGCAGTTTTGAAACACTCTTTTTGTGGAATTTGCATGTGGAGATTTCAAGCGATTTGAGGCCAATCTTAGAAATCGAAATATCTTTGTATAAAAACTAGACAGAATCATTCTCAGAAAAAACTTTGTGATGTGTGCGTTCAACTCACAGAGTTTAACCTTTCTTTTCACAGAGCAGTTTGGAAACACTCTGTTTCTTAAGTCTGCAAGGGGATATTTAGACCTCCTTGAGGCCTTCGTTGGAAACGGGATTTCTTTATATAAAGCTAGACAGATGAATTCTCAGTAACTTCTTTGTGTTGTGTGTATTCAACTCACAGAGTTGTACCTTTCTTTAGACAGAGCAGATTTGAAACACACTTTTTGTGGATTTTACAAGTGGAGATTTCAAGCGATTTTAGGCCAATTGTATTAAAGGTAATATGTTCGTTTACAAACTATACAGAACCATTCTCAGACACTTCTTTGTGATGTGTGCGTTCAACTCACAGAGTTTCACCTTTCTTTTCATAGAGCAGTTTGTAAACACTCTGTTTGTTAAGTTTGCAAGAGGATATTTGGACCCATTTGAGGCCCTCGTTGGAAACGGGATTTCTCAGTTAAATGCTAGACAGAAGAATTCCCAGTAACTTCTTTGCGTTGTGTATTCAACTCACAGATTTGAACCTTCCTTTAGACAGAGCAGTTTTGAAACACTCTTTTTGTGGAATTTGCAAGTGGAGTTTTCAAGCGTTTTGAGGCCAATCTTAGAAATTGAAATATCTTTGTATAAAAACTAGACAGAATCATTCTCAGAAACCACTTAGTGATGTGTGCATTCACCTCACAGAGTTTCACCTTTCTTTTCATAGAGCAGTTTGTAAACACTCTGTTTCTTAAGTCTGCAAGGGGATATTTAGACCTCCTTGAGGCCTTCGTTGGAAAGGGGATTTCTTCATATAAAGCTAGACAGATGAATTCTCAGTAACTTCTTTGTGTTGTGTGTATTCAACTCACAGAGTTGAACCTTTCTTTAGACAGAGCAGATTTGAGACACTCTTTTTGTGGATTTTACAAGTGGAGATTTCAAGCGATTTGAGGCCAATATTATTAAAGGAAATATCTTCGTTTAAAAACTATACAGAACCATTCTCAGAAACTTCTTTGTGATGTGTGCGTTCAACTCACAGAGTTTCACCTTTCTTTTCATAGAGCAGTTTGGAAGCACTCTGTTTATTAAGTTTGCAAGAGGATATTTGGTCCCCTTTGAGGCCTTCGTTGAAAACGGGATTTCTCAGTTAAATGCTAGACAGATGAATTCCCAGTAACTTCTTTGTGTTGTGTGTATTCAACTCACAGAGTTGAACTTTCCTTTAGACAGAGCAGTTTTGAAACACTCTTTTTGTGGAATTTGCAAGTGGAGATTTCAAGCGATTTGAGGCCAATCTTAGAAATCGAAATATCTTTGTATAAAAACTAGACAGAATCATTCTCAGAAACCACTTTGTGGTGTGTGCGTTCAACTCACAGAGTTTAACCTTTCTTTTCGTAGAGCAGTTTGGAAACACTCTGTTGGTTAAGTTTGCAAGAGAATATTTGGACCACTTTGAGGCCTTCGTTGTAAACGGGATTTCTCAGTTGAATGCTAGACAGATGAATTCCCAGTAACTTCTTTGCGTTGTGTGTATTCAACTCACAGAGTTGAACCTTCCTTTAGACAGAGCAGTTTTGAAACACTCTTTTTGTGGAATTTGGAAGTGGAGATTTCAAGCGATTTGAGGCCAATCTTAGAAATCGAAATATCTTTGTATAAAAACCAGACAGAATCATTCTCAGAAAAAACATTGTGATGTGTGCGTTCAACTCACAGAGTTTAACCTTTCTTTTCACAGAGCAGTTTGGAAACACTCTGTTTGTTAAGTTTGCAAGAGGATATTTGGACCTCTTTGAGGCCTTCGTTGGAAACGGGATTTCTCAGTTAAATACTAGACAGATGAATTCCCAGTCACTTCTTTGTGTTGTGCGTATTCAACTCACAGAGTTGAATCTTCCTTTAGACAGAGCAGTTTTGAAACACTCTTTTTGTGGAAGTTGCAAGTGGAGATTTCAAGCGATTTGAGGCCAATCTAAGAAATCGAAATATCTTTGTATAAAAATTAGACAGAATCATTCTCAGAAACCACTTTGTGATGTGTGCGTTCATCTCACAGAGTTCAAACTTTCTTTTCATAGAGCAGTTTGGAAACACTCTGTTTCTTAAGTCTGCAAGGGGATATTTAGACCTCCTTGAGGCCTTCGTTGGAAAGGGGATTTCTTCATATAAAGCTAGACAGATGAATTCTCAGTAACTTCTTTGTGTTGTGTGTATTCAACTCACAGAGTTGAACCCTTCTTTAGACAGAACAGATTTGAAACACTCTTTTTGTCGATTTTAGAAGTGGAGATTCCAAACGATTTGAGGCCTTTTGTATTAAAGGAAATATCTTCGTCTTAAAACTAGACAGAACCATTCTCAGAAACTACTTTGTGATGTGTGCGTTCATCTCACAGAGTTTCACCTTTCTTTTCAAAGGGCAGTTTGGAAACATTCTGTTTGTTAAGTTTGCAAGAGCATATTTGGACCCCTTTGAGGCCTTCGTTGGAAACGGGATTTCTCAGTTAAATGCTAGACAGATGAATTCCCAGTAACTTCTTTGTGTTGTGCGTATTCAACACACAGAGTTGAATCTTCCTTTAGACCGAGCAGTTTTGAAACACTCTTTTTGTGAAATTTGCAAGTGGAGATTTCAAGCGATATGAGGCCAATGTAAGAAATCGAAATATCTTTGTATAAATACTAGACAGAATCATTCTCAGAAACCACTTTGTGATGTGTGCGTTCAACTCACAGAGATTAACCTTTCTTTTCATAGAGCAGTTTGTAAACAGTCTGTTTCTTAAGTCTCCATGGGGATATTTAGACCTTCTAGAGGCCTTCGTTGGAAACGGGATTTCTTCATATAAAGCTAGACAGATGAATTCTCAGTAACTTCTTTGTGTTGTGTGTATTCAACTCACAGAGTTGAACCTTCCTTTAGACAGTTCAGTTTTGACACACTCTTTTTGTGGAATTTGCAAGTGGAGATTTCAAGCGATTTGAGGGCAATGTTAGAAATCGAAATATCTTTGTATAAAAACTAGACAGAAACATTCTCAGAAACCACTTTGTGATGTGTGCGTTCAACTCACAGTGTTTAACCTTTCTTTTCATAGAGCAGTTTAGAAACACTCTGTTTCTTAAGTCTGCATGGGGATATTTAGACCTCCTAGAGGCCTTCGTTGGAAACGAGATTTCTTCATTTAAAGCTAGACAGATGAATTCTCAGTAACTTCTTTGTGTTGTGTGTATTCAACTCACAGACTTGAACCTTCCTTTAGAAAGAGCAGTTTTGAAACACTCTTTTTGTGGAATTTGCAAGTGGAGATTTCAAGCAATTTGGGGCCAATCTTAGAAATCGAAATAGCTTTGTATAAAAACTAGACAGAATCATTCTCAGAAACCTCTTTGTGATGTGTGCGTTCAACTCACAGAGTTTAACCTTTCTTTTCATAGAGCAGTTTGGAAACACTCTGTTTCTTAAGTTTGCAATTGAATATTTGGACCACTTTGAGGCCTTCGTTGGAAACGGGAATTCTCAGTTAAATGCTAGACAGATGAATTCCCACTAACTTCTTTGCGTTGTGTGTATTCAATTCACAGAGTTGAACCTTCCTTTAGACAGAGCAGTTTTGAAATACCCATTTTGTGGAATTTGCAAGTGGAGATTTCAAGGGATTTGAGGCCAATCTTAGAAATCGATATATCTTTGTATAAAAACTAGAGAGAATCATTCTCAGAAACCACTTTGTGATGTGTCCGTTCAACTCACAGAGTTCAACCTTTCTTTCCATAGAGCAGTTTGGAAACCCTGTGTTTCTTAAGTATGCAAGGGGATATTTAGACCTCCTTGAGGTCTTCGTTGGAAATGGGATATTTTCATATAAAACTAGACAGATGAATTCTCAGTAACTTCTTTGTGTTGGGTGTATTCAACTCACAGAGTTGAACCTTTCTTTAGACAGAGAAGATTTGAAACACTTTTTGTGGATTTTACAAGTGGAGATTTCAAGCGATTTGAGGCCAATTGTATTAAAGGTAATACCTTCGTTTAAAAACTATAGAGAACCATTCTCAGAAACTTCTTTGTGATGTGTGCGTTCAACTCACAGAGTTTCACCTTTCTTTTCATAGAGCAGTTTGGAAACACTCTGTTTCTTAACTCTGCAAGGGGATATTTAGAACTCCTTGAGGCCTTCGTTGGAAACGGGATTTCTTCATATAAAGCTAGACAGATGAATTCTCAGTAACTTCTTTGTGTTGTGTGTATTCAACTCACAGAGTTGAACCTTTCTTTAGACAGAGCAGATTGGAAACACTCTTTTTGTGGATTTTACAAGTGGAGATTTCAAGCGATGTGAGGCCAATTTTAATAAAGGAAGTATCTTCGTTTAAAAACTAGACAGAACCATTCTCAGAAACTTCTGTGTGATGTGTGCGTTCAACTCACAGAGTTTCACCTTTCTTTTCATAGAGCAGTTTGGAAACACTCTGTTTGTTAAGTTTGCAAGAGGATATTTGGACCCCTTTGAGGCCTTCGTTGGAAACGGGATTTCTCAGTTAAATGCTAGACAGATGAATTCCCAGTAACTTCTTTGTGTTGGGCGTATTCAACTCACAGAGTTGAATCTTCCTTTAGGCAGAGCAGTTTTGAAACAGTCTTTTTGTGGAATTTGTAAGTGGAGATTTCAAGCGATTTGAGGCCAATCTTAGAAATCGAAATATCTTTGTATGAAAACTAGACAGAATCATTCTCAGAAACCACTTTGTGATGTGTGCGTTCATCTCACAGAGTTTAACCTTTCTTTTCATAGAGCAGTTTGGAAACACTCTGTTTCTTAAGTCTGCAAGGGGATATTTAGACCCCCTTGAGGCCTTCGTTGGAAACGGGATTTCTTCATATAAAGCTAGACAGATGAATTCTCAGTAACTTCTTTGTGTTGTGTGTATTCAACTCGCAGAGTTGAACCTTTCTTTAGACAGAGAAGATTTGAACCACTCTTTTTGTGGATTTTACAAGTGGAGATTCCAAGCGATTTGTGGCCAATTGTATTAAAGGTAATATATTCGTTTAAAAAGTATACAGAACCATTCTCAGAAACTTCTTTGTGATGTGTGCGTTCAATTCACAGAGTTTCAGCTGTCTTTTCATAGAGCAGTTTGGAAACACTCTGTTTGTTAAGTTTGCAAGAGGATATTTGTACCCCATTGAGGCCTTCGTTGGAAACGGGATTTCTCAATTAAATGCTAGACAGATGAATTCCCAGTAACTTCTTTGTGTTATGCGTATTCAAGTCACAGAGTTGAATCTTCCTTTAGGAAGAGCAGTTTTGAAACACTCTTTATGTGGAAATTGCAAGTGGAGATTCCAAGCGATTTGAGGCCAATCTTAGAAATCGAAATATCTTTGTATAAAAACTAGGCAGAATCATTATCAGAAACCACTTTGTGATGTGTGCGTTCATATCACAGAGTTTAACCTTTCTTTTCATAGAGCAGTTTGGAAACACTCTGTTTCTTACGTCTGCATGGGGATATTTAGACCTCCTTGAGGCCTTCGTTGGAAACGGGATTTCTTCATATAAAGCTAGACAGATGAATTCTCAGTAACTTCTTTGTGTTGTGTGTATTCAATTCACAGAGTTGAACCTTCCTTTAGACAGAGCAGTTTTGAAACACTCTTTTTGTGGAATTTGCAAGTGGAGATTTCAAACGATTTGAGGCCAATCTTAGAAATCGAAATATCTTTGTATAAAAACTAGACAGAATCATTCTCAGAAACCACTTTGTGATGTGTGCGTTCAACTCACAGAGTTTCACCTTTCTTTTCATAGAGCAGTTTGGAAACACTCTGTTTCTTAAGTTTGCAATTGACTATTTGGACCACTTTGAGGCCTTCGTGGGAAACGGGAATTCTCAGTTAAATGCTAGACAGATGAATTCCCACTAACTTCTTTGCGTTGTGTGTATTCAACTCACAGAGTTGAACCTTCCTTTACACAGAGCAGTTTTGAAACACTCTTTCTGTGGAAGTTGCAAGTGGAGATTTCAAGGGATTTGAGGCCAATCTTTGAAATCGAAATATCTTTGTATAAAAACTAGACAGAATCATTCTCAGAAACCACTTTGTGATGTGTCCGTTCAACTCACAGAGTTCAACCTTTCTTTCCATAGAGCAGTTTGGAAACACTCTGTTTCTTAAGTCTGCAAGGGGATATTTAGACCTCCTTGAGGTCTTCGTTGGAAAGGGGATTTCTTCATATAAAGCTAGACAGATGAATTCTCAGTAACTTCTTTGTGTTGTGTGTATTCAACTCACAGAGTTGAACCTTTCTTTAGACAGAGCAGATTTGAAACACTCTTTTTGTGGATTTTACAAGTGGAGATTTCACGCGATTTGCGGCCAATTGCAGTAAAGGAAATATCTTCCTTTAAAAACTAGACAGAATCATTCTCAGAAACTACTTTGTGATGTGTGCGTTCAACTCATAGAGTTTCACCTTTCTTTTCATACAGCAGTTTGGAAACACTCTGTTTGTTAAGTTTGCAAGAGGATATTTGGACCCCTTTGAGGCCATCGTTGGAAACGGGATTTCTCAGTTAAATGCTAGACAGATGAATTCCCAGTAACTTCTTTGTGTTGTGTGTATTCAACTCACAGAGTTGAACCTTCCTTTAGACAGAGGAGTATTGCAACACTCGTTCTGGGGAATTTGCAAGAGGAGATTTCAAGCGATTTGAGGCCAATCTTAGAAATCGAAATATCTTTGTGTAAAAACCAGACAGAATCATTCTCACAAACCACTTTGTGATGTGTGCATTCAACTGACAGAGTTTAACCTTTCTTTTCATAGAGAAGTTTGGAAACACTCTGTTTCTTAAGTCTGCAAGAGGATATTTAGCCCTCCTAGAGGCCTTCATTGGAAACGGGATTTCTTCATATAAAGCTAGACAGATGAATTCTCAGTAACTTCTTTGTGTTGTGTGTATTCAACTCACAGAGTTAAACCTTTCTTTAGACAGAACAGATTTGAAACACTGTTTTTGTGGATTTTCAAGTGGAGATTTCAAGCGATTTGAGGCCAATTGTATTAAAGGTAATATCTTCGTTTTAAAACAATACAGAACCATTCTCAGAAACTTCTTTGTGATGTGTGTATTCAACTCACAGAGTTTCACCTTTCTTTTCATAGAGCAGTTTCGAAACACTCTGTTTGTTAAGTTTGCAAGAGGATATTTGGACCTCTTTGAGGCCTTCGTTGGAAACGGGATTTCTCAGTTAAATGCTAGACAGATGAATTCCCAGTAACTTCTTTGTGTTGTGCGTATTCAACTCACAGAGTTGTATCTTCCTTTAGACAGAACAGTTTTGAAACACTCTTTCTGTGGAAGTTGCAAGTGGAGATTTCAAGCGATTTGAGGCCAATCTTAGAAATCGAAATATCTTTGTATAAAAACTAGACAGAATCATTCTCAGAAACCATTTTCTGATGTGTGCGTTCATCTCACAGAGTTTAACCTTTCTTTTCATAGAGCAGTTTGGAAACACTCTGTTTCTTAAGTCTGCAAGGGGATATTTATACCTCCTCGAGGCCTTCGTTGGAAACGGGATTTCTTCATATAAAGCTAGACAGATGAATTCTCAGTAACTTCTTTGTGTTGTGTGTATTCAACTCACAGAGTTGAACCTTTCTTTAGACAGAGCAGATTTGAAACACTCTTTTTGTCGATTTTACAAGTGGAGATTTCAAACGTTATGAGGCCTATTGTATTAAAGGAAATATCTTCGTTTTAAAACTAGACAGAACCATTATCAGAAACTACTTTGTGATGTGTGCTTTCAACTCACAGAGTTTCACCTTTCTTTTCATAGAGCAGTTTGGAAACACTCTGTTTGTTAAGTTTGCAAGAGGATATTTGGACCCCTTTGAGGCCTTCGTTGGAAACGGGATTTCTCAGTTAAATGCTAGACAGATGAATTCCCAGTAACTTCTTTGTGTTGGGCGTATTCAACTCACAGAGTTGAATCTTCCTTTCGACACAGCAGTCTTGCAATATTCTTTTTGGGGAATTTGCAAGGGGACATTTCAAGCGATTTGAGGCCAATCTTAGAAATCGAAATATCTTTGTATAAAAACTAGACAGAATCGTTCTCAGAAACCACTTTGTGATGTGTGCGTTCAACTGACAGAGTTTAACCTTTCTTTTCATAGAGCAGTTTGGAAACACTCTGTTTCTTAACTCTGCAAGGGGATATTTAGAACTCCTTGAGGCCTTCGTTGGAAACGGGATTTCTTCATATAAAGCTAGACAGATGAATTCTCAGTAACTTCTTTGTGTTGTGTGTATTCAACTCACAGAGTTGAACCTTTCTTTCAACAGAGCAGATTGGAAACACTCTTTTTGTGGATTTTACAAGTGGAGATTTCAAGCGATTTGAGGCCAATTTTATTAATGGAAATATCTTCGTTTAAAAACTAGACAGAACCATTCTCAGAAACTTCTTTGTGATGTGTGCGTTCAACTCACAGAGTTACACCTTTCTTTTCATAGAGCAGTTTGGAAACACTCTTTTTGTTAAGTTTGCAAGAGAATATTTGGACCCCTTTGAGGCCTTCGTTGGAAACGGGATTTCTCAGTTAAATGCTAGACAGATGAATTCCCAGTATCTTCTTTGTGTTGGGCGTATTCAACCCACAGAGTTGAATCATCCTTTAGGCAGAGCAGTTTTGAAACAGTCTTTTTGTGGAATTTGTAAGTGGAGATTTCAAGCGATTTGAGGCCAATCTTAGAAATCGAAATAACTTTGTATAAAAACTAGACAGAATCATTCTCAGAAACCACTTAGTGATGTGTGCGTTCATCTCACAGAGTTTTACCTTTCTTTTCATAGAGCAGTTTGGAAACACTCTGTTTCTTAAGTCTGCATGGGGATATTTAGACCTCCTTGAGGCCTTCGTTGTAAACGGGATTTCTTCATATAAAGCTAGACAGATGAATTCTCAGTAACTTCTTTGTGTTGTGTGTATTCAACTCACAGAGTTGAACCTGTCTTTAGACAGAGCAGATTTGAAACACACTTTTTGTGGATTTTACAAGTGGAGATTTCAAGCGATTTGAGGCCAATTGTATTAAAGGTAATATCTTCGTTTAAAAACTATACAGAACCATTCTCAGAAACTTCTTTGTGATGTGTGCATTCAATTCACAGAGTTTCACCTTTCTTTTCATAGAGCAGTTTGGAAACACTCTGTTTGTTAAGTTTGCAAGAGGATATTTGGACCCCATTGAGGCCTTCGTTGGAAACGGGATTTCTCAATTAAATGCTAGACAGATGAATTCCCAGTAACTTCTTTGTGTTGTGCGTATTCAACTCACAGAGTTGAATCTTCCTTTAGGAAGAGCGGTTTTGAAACACTCTTTTTGTGGAAATTGCAAGTGGAGATTTCAAGCGATTTGAGGCCAATCTTAGAAATCGAAATATCTTTGTATAAAAACTAGACAGAATCATTCTCTGAAACTACTTTGTGATGTGTGCGTTCAACTGACAGAGTTTAACCTTTCTTTTCATAGAGTAGTTTGGAAACACTCTGTTTCTTAAGTCTGCAAGGGGATGTTTTGACCTCCTTGAGGACTTCGTTGGAAACGGGATTTCTTCATATAAAGCTAGACAGATGAATTCTCAGTATCTTCTTTGTGTTGTGTGTATTCAACTCACAGAGTTGAACGTTTCTTTAGACAGAGTAGATTTGAAACACTCTTTTTGTAGATTTTACAAGTGGAGATTTCAAACGATATGAGGCCTTTTGTGTTAAAGGAAATATCTTCGTTTTAAAACTAGACAGAACCATTCTCAGAAACTACTTTGTGATGTGTGCGTTCAACTCACAGAGTTTCACCTTTCTTTTCATAGAGCCGTTTGGAAACACTCTGTTTGTTAAGTTTGCAAGAGGATATTTGGACCCCTTTGAGGCCTTCGTTGGAAACGGGATTTCTCAGTTAAATGCTAGACAGATGAATTCCCAGTAACTTCTTTGTGTTGTGCGTATTCAACACACAGAGTTGAATCTTCCTTTAGACCGAGCAGTTTTGAAACACTCTTTTTGTGAAATTTGCAAGTGGAGATTTCAAGCGATATGAGGCCAATGTAAGAAATCGAAATATCTTTGTATAAATACTAGACAGAATCATTCTCAGAAACCACTTTGTGATGTGTGCGTTCAACTCACAGAGATTAACCTTTCTTTTCATAGAGCAGTTTGTAAACAGTCTGTTTCTTAAGTCTCCATGGGGATATTTAGACCTTCTAGAGGCCTTCGTTGGAAACGGGATTTCTTCATATAAAGCTAGACAGATGAATTCTCAGTAACTTCTTTGTGTTGTGTGTATTCAACTCACAGAGTTGAACCTTCCTTTAGACAGTTCAGTTTTGACACACTCTTTTTGTGGAATTTGCAAGTGGAGATTTCAAGCGATTTGAGGGCAATGTTAGAAATCGAAATATCTTTGTATAAAAACTAGACAGAAACATTCTCAGAAACCACTTTGTGATGTGTGCGTTCAACTCACAGTGTTTAACCTTTCTTTTCATAGAGCAGTTTAGAAACACTCTGTTTCTTAAGTCTGCATGGGGATATTTAGACCTCCTAGAGGCCTTCGTTGGAAACGAGATTTCTTCATTTAAAGCTAGACAGATGAATTCTCAGTAACTTCTTTGTGTTGTGTGTATTCAACTCACAGACTTGAACCTTCCTTTAGAAAGAGCAGTTTTGAAACACTCTTTTTGTGGAATTTGCAAGTGGAGATTTCAAGCAATTTGGGGCCAATCTTAGAAATCGAAATAGCTTTGTATAAAAACTAGACAGAATCATTCTCAGAAACCTCTTTGTGATGTGTGCGTTCAACTCACAGAGTTTAACCTTTCTTTTCATAGAGCAGTTTGGAAACACTCTGTTTCTTAAGTTTGCAATTGAATATTTGGACCACTTTGAGGCCTTCGTTGGAAACGGGAATTCTCAGTTAAATGCTAGACAGATGAATTCCCACTAACTTCTTTGCGTTGTGTGTATTCAATTCACAGAGTTGAACCTTCCTTTAGACAGAGCAGTTTTGAAATACCCATTTTGTGGAATTTGCAAGTGGAGATTTCAAGGGATTTGAGGCCAATCTTAGAAATCGATATATCTTTGTATAAAAACTAGAGAGAATCATTCTCAGAAACCACTTTGTGATGTGTCCGTTCAACTCACAGAGTTCAACCTTTCTTTCCATAGAGCAGTTTGGAAACCCTGTGTTTCTTAAGTATGCAAGGGGATATTTAGACCTCCTTGAGGTCTTCGTTGGAAATGGGATATTTTCATATAAAACTAGACAGATGAATTCTCAGTAACTTCTTTGTGTTGGGTGTATTCAACTCACAGAGTTGAACCTTTCTTTAGACAGAGAAGATTTGAAACACTTTTTGTGGATTTTACAAGTGGAGATTTCAAGCGATTTGAGGCCAATTGTATTAAAGGTAATACCTTCGTTTAAAAACTATAGAGAACCATTCTCAGAAACTTCTTTGTGATGTGTGCGTTCAACTCACAGAGTTTCACCTTTCTTTTCATAGAGCAGTTTGGAAACACTCTGTTTCTTAACTCTGCAAGGGGATATTTAGAACTCCTTGAGGCCTTCGTTGGAAACGGGATTTCTTCATATAAAGCTAGACAGATGAATTCTCAGTAACTTCTTTGTGTTGTGTGTATTCAACTCACAGAGTTGAACCTTTCTTTAGACAGAGCAGATTGGAAACACTCTTTTTGTGGATTTTACAAGTGGAGATTTCAAGCGATGTGAGGCCAATTTTAATAAAGGAAGTATCTTCGTTTAAAAACTAGACAGAACCATTCTCAGAAACTTCTGTGTGATGTGTGCGTTCAACTCACAGAGTTTCACCTTTCTTTTCATAGAGCAGTTTGGAAACACTCTGTTTGTTAAGTTTGCAAGAGGATATTTGGACCCCTTTGAGGCCTTCGTTGGAAACGGGATTTCTCAGTTAAATGCTAGACAGATGAATTCCCAGTAACTTCTTTGTGTTGGGCGTATTCAACTCACAGAGTTGAATCTTCCTTTAGGCAGAGCAGTTTTGAAACAGTCTTTTTGTGGAATTTGTAAGTGGAGATTTCAAGCGATTTGAGGCCAATCTTAGAAATCGAAATATCTTTGTATGAAAACTAGACAGAATCATTCTCAGAAACCACTTTGTGATGTGTGCGTTCATCTCACAGAGTTTAACCTTTCTTTTCATAGAGCAGTTTGGAAACACTCTGTTTCTTAAGTCTGCAAGGGGATATTTAGACCCCCTTGAGGCCTTCGTTGGAAACGGGATTTCTTCATATAAAGCTAGACAGATGAATTCTCAGTAACTTCTTTGTGTTGTGTGTATTCAACTCGCAGAGTTGAACCTTTCTTTAGACAGAGAAGATTTGAACCACTCTTTTTGTGGATTTTACAAGTGGAGATTCCAAGCGATTTGTGGCCAATTGTATTAAAGGTAATATATTCGTTTAAAAAGTATACAGAACCATTCTCAGAAACTTCTTTGTGATGTGTGCGTTCAATTCACAGAGTTTCAGCTGTCTTTTCATAGAGCAGTTTGGAAACACTCTGTTTGTTAAGTTTGCAAGAGGATATTTGTACCCCATTGAGGCCTTCGTTGGAAACGGGATTTCTCAATTAAATGCTAGACAGATGAATTCCCAGTAACTTCTTTGTGTTATGCGTATTCAAGTCACAGAGTTGAATCTTCCTTTAGGAAGAGCAGTTTTGAAACACTCTTTATGTGGAAATTGCAAGTGGAGATTCCAAGCGATTTGAGGCCAATCTTAGAAATCGAAATATCTTTGTATAAAAACTAGGCAGAATCATTATCAGAAACCACTTTGTGATGTGTGCGTTCATATCACAGAGTTTAACCTTTCTTTTCATAGAGCAGTTTGGAAACACTCTGTTTCTTACGTCTGCATGGGGATATTTAGACCTCCTTGAGGCCTTCGTTGGAAACGGGATTTCTTCATATAAAGCTAGACAGATGAATTCTCAGTAACTTCTTTGTGTTGTGTGTATTCAATTCACAGAGTTGAACCTTCCTTTAGACAGAGCAGTTTTGAAACACTCTTTTTGTGGAATTTGCAAGTGGAGATTTCAAACGATTTGAGGCCAATCTTAGAAATCGAAATATCTTTGTATAAAAACTAGACAGAATCATTCTCAGAAACCACTTTGTGATGTGTGCGTTCAACTCACAGAGTTTCACCTTTCTTTTCATAGAGCAGTTTGGAAACACTCTGTTTCTTAAGTTTGCAATTGACTATTTGGACCACTTTGAGGCCTTCGTGGGAAACGGGAATTCTCAGTTAAATGCTAGACAGATGAATTCCCACTAACTTCTTTGCGTTGTGTGTATTCAACTCACAGAGTTGAACCTTCCTTTACACAGAGCAGTTTTGAAACACTCTTTCTGTGGAAGTTGCAAGTGGAGATTTCAAGGGATTTGAGGCCAATCTTTGAAATCGAAATATCTTTGTATAAAAACTAGACAGAATCATTCTCAGAAACCACTTTGTGATGTGTCCGTTCAACTCACAGAGTTCAACCTTTCTTTCCATAGAGCAGTTTGGAAACACTCTGTTTCTTAAGTCTGCAAGGGGATATTTAGACCTCCTTGAGGTCTTCGTTGGAAAGGGGATTTCTTCATATAAAGCTAGACAGATGAATTCTCAGTAACTTCTTTGTGTTGTGTGTATTCAACTCACAGAGTTGAACCTTTCTTTAGACAGAGCAGATTTGAAACACTCTTTTTGTGGATTTTACAAGTGGAGATTTCACGCGATTTGCGGCCAATTGCAGTAAAGGAAATATCTTCCTTTAAAAACTAGACAGAATCATTCTCAGAAACTACTTTGTGATGTGTGCGTTCAACTCATAGAGTTTCACCTTTCTTTTCATACAGCAGTTTGGAAACACTCTGTTTGTTAAGTTTGCAAGAGGATATTTGGACCCCTTTGAGGCCATCGTTGGAAACGGGATTTCTCAGTTAAATGCTAGACAGATGAATTCCCAGTAACTTCTTTGTGTTGTGTGTATTCAACTCACAGAGTTGAACCTTCCTTTAGACAGAGAAGTATTGCAACACTCGTTCTGGGGAATTTGCAAGAGGAGATTTCAAGCGATTTGAGGCCAATCTTAGAAATCGAAATATCTTTGTGTAAAAACCAGACAGAATCATTCTCACAAACCACTTTGTGATGTGTGCATTCAACTGACAGAGTTTAACCTTTCTTTTCATAGAGAAGTTTGGAAACACTCTGTTTCTTAAGTCTGCAAGAGGATATTTAGCCCTCCTAGAGGCCTTCATTGGAAACGGGATTTCTTCATATAAAGCTAGACAGATGAATTCTCAGTAACTTCTTTGTGTTGTGTGTATTCAACTCACAGAGTTAAACCTTTCTTTAGACAGAACAGATTTGAAACACTGTTTTTGTGGATTTTCAAGTGGAGATTTCAAGCGATTTGAGGCCAATTGTATTAAAGGTAATATCTTCGTTTTAAAACAATACAGAACCATTCTCAGAAACTTCTTTGTGATGTGTGTATTCAACTCACAGAGTTTCACCTTTCTTTTCATAGAGCAGTTTCGAAACACTCTGTTTGTTAAGTTTGCAAGAGGATATTTGGACCTCTTTGAGGCCTTCGTTGGAAACGGGATTTCTCAGTTAAATGCTAGACAGATGAATTCCCAGTAACTTCTTTGTGTTGTGCGTATTCAACTCACAGAGTTGTATCTTCCTTTAGACAGAACAGTTTTGAAACACTCTTTCTGTGGAAGTTGCAAGTGGAGATTTCAAGCGATTTGAGGCCAATCTTAGAAATCGAAATATCTTTGTATAAAAACTAGACAGAATCATTCTCAGAAACCATTTTCTGATGTGTGCGTTCATCTCACAGAGTTTAACCTTTCTTTTCATAGAGCAGTTTGGAAACACTCTGTTTCTTAAGTCTGCAAGGGGATATTTATACCTCCTCGAGGCCTTCGTTGGAAACGGGATTTCTTCATATAAAGCTAGACAGATGAATTCTCAGTAACTTCTTTGTGTTGTGTGTATTCCACTCACAGAGTTGAACCTTTCTTTAGACAGAGCAGATTTGAAACACTCTTTTTGTCGATTTTACAAGTGGAGATTTCAAACGTTATGAGGCCTATTGTATTAAAGGAAATATCTTCGTTTTAAAACTAGACAGAACCATTATCAGAAACTACTTTGTGATGTGTGCTTTCAACTCACAGAGTTTCACCTTTCTTTTCATAGAGCAGTTTGGAAACACTCTGTTTGTTAAGTTTGCAAGAGGATATTTGGACCCCTTTGAGGCCTTCGTTGGAAACGGGATTTCTCAGTTAAATGCTAGACAGATGAATTCCCAGTAACTTCTTTGTGTTGGGCGTATTCAACTCACAGAGTTGAATCTTCCTTTCGACACAGCAGTCTTGCAATATTCTTTTTGGGGAATTTGCAAGGGGACATTTCAAGCGATTTGAGGCCAATCTTAGAAATCGAAATATCTTTGTATAAAAACTAGACAGAATCGTTCTCAGAAACCACTTTGTGATGTGTGCGTTCAACTGACAGAGTTTAACCTTTCTTTTCATAGAGCAGTTTGGAAACACTCTGTTTCTTAACTCTGCAAGGGGATATTTAGAACTCCTTGAGGCCTTCGTTGGAAACGGGATTTCTTCATATAAAGCTAGACAGATGAATTCTCAGTAACTTCTTTGTGTTGTGTGTATTCAACTCACAGAGTTGAACCTTTCTTTCAACAGAGCAGATTGGAAACACTCTTTTTGTGGATTTTACAAGTGGAGATTTCAAGCGATTTGAGGCCAATTTTATTAATGGAAATATCTTCGTTTAAAAACTAGACAGAACCATTCTCAGAAACTTCTTTGTGATGTGTGCGTTCAACTCACAGAGTTACACCTTTCTTTTCATAGAGCAGTTTGGAAACACTCTTTTTGTTAAGTTTGCAAGAGAATATTTGGACCCCTTTGAGGCCTTCGTTGGAAACGGGATTTCTCAGTTAAATGCTAGACAGATGAATTCCCAGTATCTTCTTTGTGTTGGGCGTATTCAACCCACAGAGTTGAATCATCCTTTAGGCAGAGCAGTTTTGAAACAGTCTTTTTGTGGAATTTGTAAGTGGAGATTTCAAGCGATTTGAGGCCAATCTTAGAAATCGAAATAACTTTGTATAAAAACTAGACAGAATCATTCTCAGAAACCACTTAGTGATGTGTGCGTTCATCTCACAGAGTTTTACCTTTCTTTTCATAGAGCAGTTTGGAAACACTCTGTTTCTTAAGTCTGCATGGGGATATTTAGACCTCCTTGAGGCCTTCGTTGTAAACGGGATTTCTTCATATAAAGCTAGACAGATGAATTCTCAGTAACTTCTTTGTGTTGTGTGTATTCAACTCACAGAGTTGAACCTGTCTTTAGACAGAGCAGATTTGAAACACACTTTTTGTGGATTTTACAAGTGGAGATTTCAAGCGATTTGAGGCCAATTGTATTAAAGGTAATATCTTCGTTTAAAAACTATACAGAACCATTCTCAGAAACTTCTTTGTGATGTGTGCATTCAATTCACAGAGTTTCACCTTTCTTTTCATAGAGCAGTTTGGAAACACTCTGTTTGTTAAGTTTGCAAGAGGATATTTGGACCCCATTGAGGCCTTCGTTGGAAACGGGATTTCTCAATTAAATGCTAGACAGATGAATTCCCAGTAACTTCTTTGTGTTGTGCGTATTCAACTCACAGAGTTGAATCTTCCTTTAGGAAGAGCGGTTTTGAAACACTCTTTTTGTGGAAATTGCAAGTGGAGATTTCAAGCGATTTGAGGCCAATCTTAGAAATCGAAATATCTTTGTATAAAAACTAGACAGAATCATTCTCTGAAACTACTTTGTGATGTGTGCGTTCAACTGACAGAGTTTAACCTTTCTTTTCATAGAGTAGTTTGGAAACACTCTGTTCCTTAAGTCTGCAAGGGGATGTTTTGACCTCCTTGAGGACTTCGTTGGAAACGCGATTTCTTCATATAAAGCTAGACAGATGAATTCTCAGTATCTTCTTTGTGTTGTGTGTATTCAACTCACAGAGTTGAACGTTTCTTTAGACAGAGCAGATTTGAAACACTCTTTTTGTAGATTTTACAAGTGGAGATTTCAAACGATATGAGGCCTTTTGTGTTAAAGGAAATATCTTCGTTTTAAAACTAGACAGAACCATTCTCAGAAACTACTTTGTGATGTGTGCGTTCAACTCACAGAGTTTCACCTTTCTTTTCATAGAGCCGTTTGGAAACACTCTGTTTGTTAAGTTTGCAAGAGGATATTTGGACCCCTTTGAGGCCTTCGTTGGAAACAGGATTTCTCAGTTAAATGCTAGACAGATGAATTCCCAGTAACTTCTTTGTGTTGTGTGTATTTAACTCACAGAGTTGAACCTTCCTTTCGACAGAGCAGTTTTGAAGCACTCTTTTTGTGGAATTTGGAAGTGGAGATTTCAAGCTATTTGAGGCCAATCTTAGAAATCAAATATCTTTGTATAAAAACTAGACAGAATCTTTCTTAGAAACCACTTTGTGATGTGTGCGTTCAACTGACAGTGTTTAACCTTTCTTTTCATAGAGCAGTTTGGAAACACTCTGTTTCTTATCTCTGCAAGGGGATATTTAGACCTCCTTGAGGCCTTCGTTGGAAAGGGGATTTCTTCATATAAATCTAGACAGATGAATTCTCAGTAACTTCTTTGTGTTGTGTGTATTCAACTCACAGAGCTGAACCTTTCTTTAGACAGAGCAGATTTGAAACACTCTTTTTGTGGATTTTACAAGTGCAGATTTGAAGCGATTTGAGGCCAATTGTATTAAGGAAATATCTTCGTTTAAAAACTATACAGAACCATTCTCAGAAACTTCTTTGTGATGTGTGCCTTCAACTCACAGACTTTCACCTTTCTTTTCATACAGCAGTTTGGAAACACTCTGTTTGTTAAGTTTGCAAGAGGATATATGGACCTCTTTGAGCTCTTCGTTGGAAACGGGATTTCTCAGTTAAATGCTAGACAGATGAATTCCCAATAACTTCTTTGTGTTGTGCGTATTCAACACACAGAGTTGAATCTTCCTTTAGACAGAGCAGTTTTGAAAAACTCTTTTTGTGGAATTTGCAAGTGGAGATTTCAAGCGATTTGAGGCCAATCTTAGAAATCGAAATATCTTTGTATAAAAACTAGACAGAATCATTCTCAGAAACCACTTTGTGATGTGTGCGTTCAACTCACAGAGTTTAACCTTTCTTTTCATAGAGCAGTTTGGAAACACTCTGTTTCTTAAATCTGCAAGGGGATGTTTAGACTTCCTTGAGGCCTTCGTTGGAAACGGGATTTCTTCATATAAAGCTACACAGATGAATTCTCAGTAACTTCTTTGTGTTGTGTGTATGCAACTCATAGAGTTGAACCTTTCTTTAGACAGAGCAGATTTGAAACACTCTTTTTGTCGATTTTACAAGTGGAGATTTCAAACGATTTGGGGCCTTTTGTATTAAAGGAAATATCTTCGTTTTAAAACTAGACAGAACCATTCTCAGAAACTACTTTGTGATGTGTGCGTTCAACTCACAGAGTTTCACCTTTCTTTTCAAAGGGCAGTTTGGAAACACTCTGTTTGTTAAGTTTGCAAGAGGATAATTGGACCCCTTTGAGGCCTTCGTTGGAAACGGGATTTCTCAGTTAAATGCTAGACAGATGAATTCCCAGTAACTTCTTTGTGTTGTGCGTATTCAACACACTGAGTTGAATCTTCCTTTAGACAGAGCAGTTTTGAAACACTCTTTTTGTGGAATTTGCAAGTGGAGATTTCAAGCGATTTGAGGCCAATCTTAGAAATCAAAATATCTTTGTATAAAAACTAGACAGAATCATTCTCAGAAACCACTTTGTGATGTGTGCGTTCAACTCACAGAGTTTAACCTTTCTTTTCATAGAGCAGTTTGGAAACACTCTGTTTCTTACGTCTGCATGGGGATATTTAGACCTCCTTGAGGCCTTCGTTGGAAACGGGATTTCTTCATATAAAGCTAGACAGATGAATTCTCAGTAACTTCTTTGTGTTGGGCGTATTGAACTCACAGAGTTAAATCTTCCTTTCGACAGAGCAGTTTTGCAACACTCTTATTGGGGAATTTGCAAGTGGACATTTCAAGCGATTTGAGGCCAATCTTAGAAATCTAAATATCTTTGTATAAAAACTAGACAGAATCGTTCTCAGAAACCACTTTGTGATGTGTGCGTTCAACTGACAGAGTTTAACCTTTCTTTTCATAGAGCAGTTTGGAAACACTCTGTTTCTTAACTCTGCAAGGGGATATTTAGAACTCCTTGAGGCCTTCGTTGGAAACGGTATTTCTTCATATAAAGCTAGAGAGATGAATTCTCAGTAACTTCTTTGTGTTGTGTGTATTCAACTCACAGAGTTGAACCTTTCTTTAGACAGAGCAGATTGGAAACACTCTTTTTGTGGATTTTACAAGTGGAGATTTCAAGCGATGTGAGGCCAATTTTATTAAAGGAAGTATCTTCGATTAAAAACTAGACAGAACCATTCTCAGAAACTTCTGTGTGATGTGTGCGTTCAACTCACAGAGTTTCAGCTGTCTTTTCATAGAGCAGTTTGGAAACACTCTGTTTGTTAAGTTTGCAAGAGGATATTTGTACCCCATTGAGGCCTTCGTTGGAAACCGGATTTCTCAATTAAATGCTAGACAGATGAATTCCCAGTAACTTCTTTGTGTTATGCGTATTCAAGTCACAGAGTTGAATCTTCCTTTAGGAAGAGCAGTTTTGAAACACTCTTTATGTGGAAATTGCAAGTGGAGATTCCAAGCGATTTGAGGCCAATCTTAGAAATCGAAATATCTTTGTATAAAAACTAGACAGAATCATTCTCAGAAACCACTTTGTGATGTGTGCGTTCATATCACAGAGTTTAACCTTTCTTTTCATAGAGCAGTTTGGAAACACTCTGTTTCTTACGTCTGCATGGGGATATTTAGACCTCCTTGAGGCCTTCGTTGGAAACGGGATTTCTTCATATAAAGCTAGACAGATGAATTCTCAGTAACTTCTTTGTGTTGTGTGTATTCAATTCACAGAGTTGAACCTTCCTTTAGACAGAGCAGTTGTGAAACACTCTTTTTGTGGAATTTGCAAGTGGAGATTTCAAACGATTTGAGGCCAATCTTAGAAATCGAAATATCTTTGTATAAAAACTAGACAGAATCATTCTCAGAAACCACTTTGTGATGTGTGCGTTCAACTCACAGAGTTTCACCTTTCTTTTCATAGAGCAGTTTGGAAACACTCTGTTTCTTAAGTTTGCAATTGACTATTTGGACCACTTTGAGGCCTTCGTGGGAAACGGGAATTCTCAGTTAAATGCTAGACAGATGAATTCCCACTAACTTCTTTGCGTTGTGTGTATTCAACTCACAGAGTTGAACCTTCCTTTACACAGAGCAGTTTTGAAACACTCTTTCTGTGGAAGTTGCAAGTGGAGATTTCAAGGGATTTGAGGCCAATCTTTGAAATCGAAATATCTTTGTATAAAAACTAGACAGAATCATTCTCAGAAACCACTTTGTGATGTGTCCGTTCAACTCACAGAGTTCAACCTTTCTTTCCATAGAGCAGTTTGGAAACACTCTGTTTCTTAAGTCTGCAAGGGGATATTTAGACCTCCTTGAGGTCTTCGTTGGAAAGGGGATTTCTTCATATAAAGCTAGACAGATGAATTCTCAGTAACTTCTTTGTGTTGTGTGTATTCAACTCACAGAGTTGAACCTTTCTTTAGACAGAGCAGATTTGAAACACTCTTTTTGTGGATTTTACAAGTGGAGATTTCACGCGATTTGCGGCCAATTGCAGTAAAGGAAATATCTTCCTTTAAAAACTAGACAGAATCATTCTCAGAAACTACTTTGTGATGTGTGCGTTCAACTCATAGAGTTTCACCTTTCTTTTCATACAGCAGTTTGGAAACACTCTGTTTGTTAAGTTTGCAAGAGGATATTTGGACCCCTTTGAGGCCATCGTTGGAAACGGGATTTCTCAGTTAAATGCTAGACAGATGAATTCCCAGTAACTTCTTTGTGTTGTGTGTATTCAACTCACAGAGTTGAACCTTCCTTTAGACAGAGGAGTATTGCAACACTCGTTCTGGGGAATTTGCATGAGGAGATTTCAAGCGATTTGAGGCCAATCTTAGAAATCGAAATATCTTTGTGTAAAAACCAGACAGAATCATTCTCACAAACCACTTTGTGATGTGTGCGTTCAACTGACAGAGTTTAACCTTTCTTTTCATAGAGAAGTTTGGAAACACTCTGTTTCTTAAGTCTGCAAGAGGATATTTAGACCTCCTAGAGGCCTTCATTGGAAACGGGATTTCTTCATATAAAGCTAGACAGATGAATTCTCAGTAACTTCTTTGTGTTGTGTGTATTCAACTCACAGAGTTAAACCTTTCTTTAGACAGAACAGATTTGAAACACTGTTTTTGTGGATTTTCAAGTGGAGATTTCAAGCGATTTGAGGCCAATTGTATTAAAGGTAATATCTTCGTTTTAAAACAATACAGAACCATTCTCAGAAACTTCTTTGTGATGTGTGTATTCAACTCACAGAGTTTCACCTTTCTTTTCATAGAGCAGTTTGGAAACACTCTGTTTGTTAAGTTTGCAAGAGGATATTTGGACCTCTTTGAGGCCTTCGTTGGAAACGGGATTTCTCAGTTAAATGCTAGACAGATGAATTCCCAGTAACTTCTTTGTGTTGTGCGTATTCAACTCACAGAGTTGAATCTTCCTTTAGACAGAACAGTTTTGAAACACTCTTTCTGTGGAAGTTGCAAGTGGAGATTTCAAGCGATTTGAGGCCAATCTTAGAAATCGAAATATCTTTGTATAAAAACTAGACAGAATCATTCTCAGAAACCATTTTGTGATGTGTGCGTTCATCTCACAGAGTTTAACCTTTCTTTTCATAGAGAAGTTTGGAAACACTCTGTTTCTTAAGTCTGCAAGGGGATATTTATACCTCCTCGAGGCCTTCGTTGGAAACGGGATTTCTTCATATAAAGCTAGACAGATGAATTCTCAGTAACTTCTTTGTGTTGTGTGTATTCAACTCACAGAGTTGAACCTTTCTTTAGACAGAGCAGATTTGAAACACTCTTTTTGTCGATTTTACAAGTGGAGATTTCAAACGATATGAGGCCTATTGTATTAAAGGAAATATCTTCGTTTTAAAACTAGACAGAACCATTATCAGAAACTACTTTGTGATGTGTGCTTTCAACTCACAGAGTTTCACCTTTCTTTTCATAGAGCAGTTTGGAAACACTCTGTTTGTTAAGTTTGCAAGAGGATATTTGGACCCCTTTGAGGCCTTCGTTGGAAACGGGATTTCTCAGTTAAATGCTAGACAGATGAATTCCCAGTAACTTCTTTGTGTTGGGCGTATTCAACTCACAGAGTTGAATCTTCCTTTCGACACAGCAGTCTTGCAATATTCTTTTTGGGGAATTTGCAAGTGGACATTTCAAGCGATTTGAGGCCAATCTTAGAAATCGAAATATCTTTGTATAAAAACTAGACAGAATCGTTCTCAGAAACCACTTTGTGATGTGTGCGTTCAACTGACAGAGTTTAACCTTTCTTTTCATAGAGCAGTTTGGAAACACTCTGTTTCTTAACTCTGCAAGGGGATATTTAGAACTCCTTGAGGCCTTCGTTGGAAACGGGATTTCTTCATATAAAGCTAGACAGATGAATTCTCAGTAACTTCTTTGTGTTGTGTGTATTCAACTCACAGAGTTGAACCTTTCTTTCAACAGAGCAGATTGGAAACACTCTTTTTGTGGATTTTACAAGTGGAGATTTCAAGCGATTTGAGGCCAATTTTATTAATGGAAATATCTTCGTTTAAAAACTAGACAGAACCATTCTCAGAAACTTCTTTGTGATGTGTGCGTTCAACTCACAGAGTTTCACCTTTCTTTTCATAGAGCAGTTTGGAAACACTCTTTTTGTTAAGTTTGCAAGAGGATATTTGGACCCCTTTGAGGCCTTCGTTGGAAACGGGATTTCTCAGTTAAATGCTAGACAGATGAATTCCCAGTATCTTCTTTGTGTTGGGCGTATTCAACCCACAGAGTTGAATCTTCCTTTAGGCAGAGCAGTTTTGAAACACTCTTTTTGTGGAATTTGTAAGTGGAGATTTCAAGCGATTTGAGGCCAATCTTAGAAATCGAAATAACTTTGTATAAAAATTAGACAGAATCATTCTCAGAAACCACTTTGTGATGTGTGCGTTCATCTCACAGAGTTTTACCTTTCTTTTCATAGAGCAGTTTGGAAACACTCTGTTTCTTAAGTCTGCATGGGGATATTTAGACCTCCTTGAGGCGTTCGTTGTAAACGGGATTTCTTCATATAAAGCTAGACAGATGAATTCTCAGTAACTTCTTTGTGTTGTGTGTATTCAACTCACAGAGTTGAACCTGTCTTTAGACAGAGCAGATTTGAAACACACTTTTTGTGGATTTTACAAGTGGAGATTTCAAACGATTTGGGGCCTTTTGTATTAAAGGAAATATCTTCGTTTTAAAACTAGACAGAACCATTCTCAGAAACTACTTTGTGATGTGTGCGTTCAACTCACAGAGTTTCACCTTTCTTTTCAAAGGGCATTTTGGAAACACTCTGTTTGTTACGTTTGCAAGAGGATATTTGGACCCCTTTGAGGCCTTCGTTGGAAACGGGATTTCTCAGTTAAATGCTAGACAGATGAATTCCCAGTAACTTCTTTGTGTTGTGCGTATTCAACACACTGAGTTGAATCTTCCTTTAGACAGAGCAGTTTTGAAACACTCTTTTTGTGGAATTTGCAAGTGGAGATTTCAAGCGATTTGAGGCCAATCTTAGAAATCGAAATATCTTTGTATAAAAACTAGACAGAATCATTCTCAGAAACCACTTTGTGATGTGTGCGTTCAACTCACAGAGTTTAACCTTTCTTTTCATACAGCAGTTTGGAAACACTCTGTTTCTTACGTCTGCATGGGGATATTTAGACCTCCTTGAGGCCTTCGTTGGAAACGGGATTTCTTCATATAAAGCTAGACAGATGAATTCTCAGTAACTTCTTTGTGTTAAGGCGTATTGAACTCACAGAGTTAAATCTTCCTTTCGACAGAGCAGTTTTGCAACACTCTTTTTGGGGAATTTGCAAGTGGACATTTCAAGCGATTTGAGGCCAATCTTAGAAATTTAAATATCTTTGTATAAAAACTAGACAGAATCGTTCTCAGAAACCACTTTGTGATGTGTGCGTTCAACTGACAGAGTTTAACCTTTCTTTTCATAGAGCAGTTTGGAAACACTCTGTTTCTTAACTCTGCAAGGGGATATTTAGAACTCCTTGAGGCCTTCGTTGGAAACGGTATTTCTTCATATAAAGCTAGAGAGATGAATTCTCAGTAACTTCTTTGTGTTGTGTGTATTCAACTCACAGAGTTGAACCTTTCTTTAGACAGAGCAGATTGGAAACACTCTTTTTGTGGAATTTACAAGTGGAGATTTCAAGCGATTTGAGGCCAATTTTATTAAAGGAAGTATCTTCGTTTAAAAACTAGACAGAACCATTCTCATAAACTTCTGTGTGATGTGTGCGTTCAACTCACAGAGTTCAACCTTTCTTTCCATAGAGCAGTTTGGAAACACTCTGTTTGTTAAGTTTGCAAGAGGATATATAGACCTCCTTGAGGTCTTCGTTGGAAAGGGGATTTCTTCATATAAAGCTAGACAGATGAATTCTCAGTAACTTCTTTGTGTTGTGTGTATTCAACTCACAGAGTTGAACCTTTCTTTAGACAGAGCAGATTTGAAACACTCTTTTTGTGGATTTTACAAGTGGAGATTTCACGCGATTTGCGGCCAATTGCAGTAAAGGAAATATCTTCCTTTAAAAACTAGACAGAATCATTCTCAGAAACTACTTTGTGATGTGTGCGTTCAACTCATAGAGTTTCACCTTTCTTTTCATACAGCAGTTTGGAAACACTCTGTTTGTTAAGTTTGCAAGAGGATATTTGGACCCCTTTGAGGCCATCGTTGGAAACAGGATTTCTCAGTTAAATGCTAGACAGATGAATTCCCAGTAACTTCTTTGTGTTGTGTGTATTCAACTCACAGAGTTGAACCTTCCTTTAGACAGAGGAGTATTGCAACACTCGTTCTGGGGAATTTGCAAGAGGAGATTTCAAGCGATTTGAGGCCAATCTTAGAAATCGAAATATCTTTGTATAAAAACCAGACAGAATCATTCTCACAAACCACTTTGTGATGTGTGCGTTCAACTGAGAGAGTTTAACCTTTCTTTTCATAGAGAAGTTTGGAAACACTCTGTTTCTTAAGTCTGCAAGAGGATATTTAGACCTCCTAGAGGCCTTCGTTGGAAACGGGATTTCTTCATATAAAGCTAGACAGATGAATTCTCAGTAATTTCTTTGTGTTGTGTGTATTCAACTCACAGAGTTAAACCTTTCTTTAGACAGAGCAGATTTGAAACACTGTTTTTGTGGATTTTCAAGTGGAGATTTCAAGCGATTTGAGGCCAATTGTATTAAAGGTAATATCTTCGTTTTAAAACAATACAGAACCATTCTCAGAAACTTCTTTGTGATGTGTGTATTCAACTCACAGAGTTTCACCTTTCTTTTCATAGAGCAGTTTGGAAACACTCTGTTTGTTAAGTTTGCAAGAGCAGATTTGGACCCCTTTGAGGCCTTCGTTGGAAACGGGATTTCTCAGTTAAATGCTAGACAGATGAATTAACAGTAACTTCTTTGTGTTGTGCGTATTCAACACACTGAGTTGAATCTTCCTTTAGACAGAGCAGTTTTGAAACACTCTTTTTGTGGAATTTGCAAGTGGAGATTTCAAGCGATTTGAGGCCAATCTTAGAAATCGAAATACCTTTGTATAAAAACTAGACAGAATCATTCTCAGAAACCACTTTGTGACGTGTGCGTTCAACTCACAGAGTTTAACCTTTCTTTTCATAGAGCAGTTTGGAAACACTCTGTTTCTTACGTCTGCATGGGGATATTTAGACCTCCTGGAGGCCTTCGTTGGAAACGGGATTTCTTCATATAAAGCTAGACAGATGAATTCTCAGTAACTTATTTGTGTTGGGCGTATTCAACTCACAGAGTTAAATCTTCCTTTTGACAGAGCAGTTTTGCAACACTCTTTTTGGGGAATTTGCAAGTGGACATTTCAAGCGATTTGAGGCCAATCTTAGAAATCTAAATATCTTTGTATAAAAACTAGACAGAATCGTTCTCAGAAACCACTTTGTGATGTGTGCGTTCAACTGACAGAGTTTAACCTTTCTTTTCATAGAGCAGTTTGGAAACACTCTGTTTCTTAACTCTGCAAGGGGATATTTAGAACTCCTTGAGGCCTTCGTTGGAAACGGGATTTCTTCATATAAAGCTAGAGAGATGAATTCTCAGTAACTTCTTTGTGTTGTGTGTATTCAACTCACAGAGTTGAACCTTTCTTTAGACAGAGCAGATTGGAAACACTCTTTTTGTGGATTTTACAAGTGGAGATTTCAAGCGATGTGAGGCCAATTTTATTAAAGGAAGTATCTTCGTTTAAAAACTAGACAGAACCATTCTCAGAAACTTCTGTGTGATGTGTGCGTTCAACTCACAGAGTTTCACCTTTCTTTTCATAGAGCAGTTTGGAAACACTCTGTTTGTTAAGTTTGCAAGAGGATATTTGGACCCCTTTGAGGCCTTCGTTGGAAACGGGATTTCTCAGTTAAATGCTAGACAGATGAATTCCCAGTAACTTCTTTGTGTTGGGCGTATTCAACTCACAGAGTTGAATCTTCCTTTAGGAAGAGCGGTTTTGAAACACTCTTTTTGTGGAAATTGCAAGTGGAGATTTCAAGCGATTTGAGGCCAATCTTAGAAATCGAAATATCTTTGTATAAAAACTAGACAGAATCATTCTCTGAAACCACTTTGTGATGTGTGCGTTCAACTGACAGAGTTTAACCTTTCTTTTCATAGAGCAGTTTGGAAACACTCTGTTGCTTAAGTCTGCAAGGGGATGTTTTGACCTCCTTGAGGACTTCGTTGGAAACGGGATTTCTTCATATAAAGCTAGACAGATGAATTCTCAGTATCTTCTTTGTGTTGTCTGTATTCAACTCACAGAGTTGAACGTTTCTTTAGACAGAGCAGATTTGAAACACTCTTTTTGTAGATTTTACAAGTGGAGATTTCAAACGATATGAGGCCTTTTGTGTTAAAGGAAATATCTTCGTTTTAAAACTAGACAGAACCATTCTCAGAAACTACTTTGTGATGTGTGCGTTCAACTCACAGAGTTTCACCTTTCTTTTCATAGAGCCGTTTGGAAACACTCTGTTTGTTAAGTTTGCAAGAGGATATTTGGACCCCTTTGAGGCCTTCGTTGGAAACAGGATTTCTCAGTTAAATGCTAGACAGATGAATTCCCAGTAACTTGTTTGTGTTGTGTGTATTTAACTCACAGAGTTGAACCTTCCTTTCGACAGAGCAGTTTTGAAGCACTCTTTTTGTGGAATTTGGAAGTGGAGATTTCAAGCTATTTGAGGCCAATCTTAGAAATCAAATATCTTTGTATAAAAACTAGACAGAATCTTTCTTAGAAACCACTTTGTGATGTGTGCGTTCAACTGACAGTGTTTAACCTTTCTTTTCATAGAGCAGTTTGGAAACACTCTGTTTCTTATCTCTGCAAGGGGATATTTAGACCTCCTTGAGGCCTTCGTTGGAAAGGGGATTTCTTCATATAAATCTAGACAGATGAATTCTCAGTAACTTCTTTGTGTTGTGTGTATTCAACTCACAGAGCTGAACCTTTCTTTAGACAGAGCAGATTTGAAACACTCTTTTTGTGGATTTTACAAGTGCAGATTTGAAGCGATTTGAGGCCAATTGTATTAAGGAAATATCTTCGTTTAAAAACTATACAGAACCATTCTCAGAAACTTCTTTGTGATGTGTGCGTTCAACTCACAGAGTTTCACCTTTCTTTTCATACAGCAGTTTGGAAACACTCTGTTTGTTAAGTTTGCAAGAGGATATATGGACCTCTTTGAGCTCTTCGTTGGAAACGGGATTTCTCAGTTAAATGCTAGACAGATGAATTCCCAATAACTTCTTTGTGTTGTGCGTATTCAACACACAGAGTTGAATCTTCCTTTAGACAGAGCAGTTTTGAAAAACTCTTTTTGTGGAATTTGCAAGTGGAGATTTCAAGCGATTTGAGGCCAATCTTAGAAATCGAAATATCTTTGTATAAAAACTAGACAGAATCATTCTCAGAAACCACTTTGTGATGTGTGCGTTCAACTCACAGAGTTTAACCTTTCTTTTCATAGAGCAGTTTGGAAACACTCTGTTTCTTAAGTTTGCAAGAGAATATTTGGACAACTTTGAGGCCTTCGTTGGAAACGGGATTTCTCAGTTAAATGCTAGACAGATGAATTCCCACTAACTTCTTTGCGTTGTGTGTATTCAACTCACAGATTTGAAACTTTCTTTAGACAGAGCAGATATGAAACACTCTTTTTGTGGATTGTACAAGTGGAGATTTCAAGCGATTTGAGGCCACTTGTATTAAAGGAAATATCTTCGTTTAAAAACTATACAGAACCATTCTCAGAAACTTCTTTGTGATGTGTGCGTTCAACTCACAGAGTTTCACCTTTCTTTTCATAGAGCAGTTTGGAAACACTCTGTTTGTTAAGTTTGCAAGAGGATATTTGGACCCGTTTGAGGCCTTCGTTGGAAACGAGATTTCTCAATTAAATGCTAGACAGATGAATTCCCAGTAACTTCTTTGTGTTGTGCGTATTCAACTCACAGAGTTGAATCTTCCTTTAGGCAGAGCAGTTTTGAAACACTCTTTTTGTGGAATTTGCAAGTGGAGATTTCAAGCGATTTGAGGCCCATATTATAAATCGAAATATCTTTGTATAAAAACTAGACAGAATCATTCTCAGAAACCACTTTGTGATGTGGGCGTTCATCTCACAGAGTTTAACCTTTCTTTTCATAGAGCAGTTTGGAAACACTCTGGTTGTTAAGTTTGCAAGGGGATATTTAGACCTCCTTGAGGCCTTCGTTGGAAAGGGGATTTCTTCATATAAATCTAGACAGATGAATTCTCAGTAACTTCTTTGTGTTGTGTGTATTCAACTCACAGACTTGAAACTTTCTTTAGACAGAGCAGATTTGAAACACTCTTTTTGTGGATTTTACAAGTGGAGATTTCAAGAGATTTGAGGCCACTTGTATTAAAGGAAATATCTTCGTTTAATAACTATACAGAACCATTCTCAGAAACTTCTTTGTGATGTGTGCGTTCAACTCACAGAGTTTCACCTTTCTTTTCATAGAGCAGTTTGGAAACACTCTGTTTGTTAAGTTTGCAAGAGGATATTTGGACCCCATTGAGGCCTTCGTTGGAAACGGGATTTCTCAATTAAAGGCTAGACAGATGAATTCCCAGTAACTTCTTTGTGTTGTGCGTATTCAACTCACAGAGTTGAATCTTCCTTTAGGAAGAGCGGTTTTGAAACACTCTTTTTCTGGAAATTGCAAGTGGAGATTTCAAGCGATTTGAGGCCAATCTTAGAAATCGAAATATCTTTGTATAAAAACTAGACAGAATCATTCTCTGAAACCACTTTGTGATGTGTGCATTCAACTGACAGAGTTTAACCTTTCTTTTCATAGAGCAGTTTGGAAACACTCTGTTTCTTAAGTCTGCAAGGGGATGTTTTGACCTCCTTGAGGACTTCGTTGGAAACGGGATTTCTTCATATAAAGCTAGACAGATGAATTCTCAGTATCTTCATTGTGTTGTGTGTATTCAACTCACAGAGTTGAACGTTTCTTTAGGCAGAGCAGATTTGAAACACTCTTTTTGTAGATTTTACAAGTGGAGATTTCAAACGATATGAGGCCTTTTGTATTAAAGGAAATATCTTCGTTTTAAAACTAGACAGAACCATTCTCAGAAACTACTTTGTGATGTGTGCGTTCAACTCACAGAGTTTCACCTTTCTTTTCATAGAGCCGTTTGGAAACACTCTGTTTGTTAAGTTTGCAAGAGGATATTTGGACACCTTTGAGGCCTTCGTTGGAAACAGGATTTCTCAGTTAAATGCTAGACAGATGAATTCCCAGTAACTTCTTTGTGTTGTGTGTATTCAACTCACAGAGTTGAACCTTCCTTTCGACAGAGCAGTTTTGAAGCACTCTTTTTGTGGAATTTGGAAGTGGAGATTTCAAGCTATTTGAGGCCAATCTTAGAAATCAAATATCTTTGTATAAAAACTAGACAGAATCTTTCTTAGAAACCACTTTGTGATGTGTGCGTTCAACTGACAGTGTTTAACCTTTCTTTTCATAGAGCAGTTTGGAAACACTCTGTTTCTTATCTCTGCAAGGGGATATTTAGACCTCCTTGAGGCCTTCGTTGGAAAGGGGATTTCTTCATATAAAGCTAGACAGATGAATTCTCAGTAACTTCTTTGTGTTGTGTGTATTCAACTCACAGAGCTGAACCTTTCTTTAGACAGAGCAGATTTGAAACACTCTTTTTGTGGATTTTACAAGTGCAGATTTCAAGCGATTTGAGGCCAAGTGTATTAAGGAAATATCTTCGTTTAAAAACTATACAGAACCATTCTCAGAAACTTCTTTGTGATGTGTGCGTTCAACTCACAGAGTTTCACATTTCTTTTCATACAGCAGTTTGGAAACACTCTGTTTGTTAAGTTTGCAAGAGGATATATGGACCTCTTTTAGCTCTTCGTTGGAAACGGGATTTCTCAGTTAAATGCTAGACAGATGAATTCCCAGTAACTTCTTTGTGTTGTGTGTATTCAACTCACAGAGTTGAACCTTCCTTTCGACAGAGCAGTTTTGAAACACTCTTTTAGTGGAATTTGGAAGTGGAGATTTCAAGCGATTTGAGGCCAATCTTAGAAATCGAAATATCTTTGTATTAAAACCAGACAGAATCAATCTCAGAAACCACTTTGTGATGTGTGCGTTCAACTGACAGAGTTTAACCTTTCTTTTCATAGAGCAGCTTGGAAACACTCTGTTTCTTAAGTCTGCAAGAGGATATTTAGTCCTCCTTGAGGCCTTCTTTGGAAACGGGATTTCTTTATATAAAGCTAGACAGATGAATTCTCAGTAACTTCTTTGTGTTGTGTGTATTCAACTCAAAGAGTTGAACCTTTCTTTGGACAGAGCAGATTTGAAACACTCTTTTTGTCGATTTTACAAGTGTAGATTTCAAACGATATGAGGCCTATTGTATTAATGGAAATATCTTCGTTTTAAAACTAGACAGAACCATTCTCAGAAACTACTTTGTGATGTGTGCGTTCAACTCACAGAGTTTCACCTTTCTTTTCATAGGGCACTTTGGAAACACTCTGTTTGTTAAGTTTGCAAGAGGATATTTGGACCCCATTGAGGCCTTCGTGTGAAACGGGATTTCTCAGTTAAATGCTAGACAGATGAATTCCCAGTAACTTTTTTGTGTTGTGTGTATTCAACTCACAGAGTTGAACCTTCCTTTCGACAGAGCAGTTTTGAAACAGTCTTTTTGTGGAATTTGCAAGTGGAGATTTCAAGCGATTTGAGGCCAATCTTAGTAATCGAAATATCTTTGTATAAAAACCAGACAGAATCCTTCTCAGAAACCACTTTGTGATGTGTGCGTTCAACTGACAGAGTTTAACCTTTCTTTTCATAGAGCAGCTTGGAAACACTGTGTTTCTCAAGTCTGCAATGGGATATTTAGTCCTCCTTGAGGCCTTCGTTGGAAACGGTATTTCTTTATATACAGCTAGACAGATGAATTCTCAGTAACTTCTTTGTGTTGTGTGTATTCAACTCACATAGTTGAACCTTTCTTTAGACAGAGCAGATTTGAAACACTCTTTTTGTGGATTTTACAAGTGGGGATTTCAATTGATTTGAGGCCAATTGTATTAAAGGTAATATCTTCGTTTAAAAACTATACAGAACAATTCTCAGAAACTTCTTTGTGATGTGTGCGTTCAACTCACAGAGTTTCACATTTCTTTTCATAGAGCAGTTTGGAAACACTCTGTTTGTTAAGTTTGCAAGAGGATATTTGTACCTCTTTGAGGCCTTCGTTGGAAAGGGGATTTCTTCATATAAAGCTAGACAGATGAATTCTCAGTAACTTCTTTGTGTTGTGTGTATTCAACTCACAGAGTTGAACCTTCCTTTAGACAGAGCAGTTTTGGAACTCTCTTTTTGTGGAATTTGCAAGTGGAGATTTCAAGCGATTTGAGGCCAATCTTAGAAATCGAAATATCTTTGTATAAAAACTAGACAGAATCATTCTCAGAAACCAGTTTGTGATGTGTGCATTCAACTCACGGAGTTTCACCTTTCTTTTCATAGAGCAGTGTGGAAACACTCTGTTTGTTAAGTTTGCAAGAGGATATTTGGAACACTTTGAGGCCTTCGTTGGAAACGGGATTTCTCAGTTAAATGCTAGACAGATGAATTCCCAGTAACTTCTTTGTGTTGTGTGTATTCAACTCACATAGTTGAAACTTTCTTTAGACAGAGCAGATTTGAAACACTCTTTTTGTGGATTTTACAAGTGGAGATTTCAATTGATTTGGGCCCAATTGTTTTCAAGTTGATATCTTCGTTTAAAAACTATACAGAACAATTCTCAGAAACTTCTTTCTGATGTGTGCGTTCAACTCACAGAGTTTCACCTTTCTTTTCATAGAGCAGTTTGGAAACACTCTGTTTCTTAAGTCTGTAAGGGGATATTTAGACCACCTTGAGGCCTTCGTTGGAAAGGGGATTTCTTCATATAAAGCTAGACAGATGAATTCTCAGTAACTTCTTTGTCTTGTGTGTATTCAACTCACAGAGTTGAACCTTCCTTTAGAGAGAGCAGTTTTGGAACTCTCTTTTTGTGGAATTTGCAAGTGGAGATTTCAAGCGATTTGAGGCCAATCTTAGAAATCGAAATATCTTTGTATAAAAACTAGACAGAATCATTCTCAGAAACCACTTTGTGATGTGTGCATTCAACTCACGGAGTTTCACCTTTCTTTTCATAGAGCAGTTTGGAAACACTCTGTTTGTTACGTTTGCAAGAGGATATTTGGACCACTTTGAGGCCTTCGTTGGAAACGGGATTTCTCAGTTAAATGCTAGACAGATGAATTCCCAGTAACTTCTTTGTGTTGTGTGTATTCAACTCACATAGTTGAACCTTTCTTTAGACAGAGCAGATTTGAAACACTCTTTTTGTGGATTTTACAAGTGGAGATTTCAATTGATTTGGGGTCTATTGTATTAAAGTTGATATCTTCGTTTAAAAACTATACAGAACAATTCTCAGAAACTTCTTTGTGATGTGTGCGTTCAACTCACAGAGTTTCACCTTTCTTTTCATAGAGCAGTTTCGAAACACTCTGTTTGTTAAGTTTGCAAGAGGATATTTGGACCCCTTTGAGGCCTTCGTTGGAAACGGGATTTCTCAGTTAAATGCTAGACAGATGAATTCCCAGTAACTTCTTTGTGTTGGGCGTATTCAACTCACAGAGTTGAATCTTCCTTTAGGAAGAGCGGTTTTGAAACACTCTTTTTGTGGAAATTGCAAGTGGAGATTTCAAGCGATTTGAGGCCAATCTTAGAAATCGAAATATCTTTGTATAAAAACTAGACAGAATCATTCTCTGAAACCACTTTGTGATGTGTGCGTTCAACTGACAGAGTTTAACCTTTCTTTTCATAGAGCAGTTTGGAAACACTCTGTTTCTTAAGTCTGCAAGGGGATGTTTTGACCTCCTTGAGGACTTCGTTGGAAACGGGATTTCTTCATATAAAGCTAGACAGATGAATTCTCAGTATCTTCTTTGTGTTGTCTGTATTCAACTCACAGAGTTGAACGTTTCTTTAGACAGAGCAGATTTGAAACACTCTTTTTGTAGATTTTACAAGTGGAGATTTCAAACGATATGAGGCCTTTTGTGTTAAAGGAAATATCTTCGTTTTAAAACTAGACAGAACCATTCTCAGAAACTACTTTGTGATGTGTGCGTTCAACTCACAGAGTTTCACCTTTCTTTTCATAGAGCCGTTTGGAAACACTCTGTTTGTTAAGTTTGCAAGAGGATATTTGGACCCCTTTGAGGCCTTCGTTGGAAACAGGATTTCTCAGTTAAATGCTAGACAGATGAATTCCCAGTAACTTGTTTGTGTTGTGTGTATTTAACTCACAGAGTTGAACCTTCCTTTCGACAGAGCAGTTTTGAAGCACTCTTTTTGTGGAATTTGGAAGTGGAGATTTCAAGCTATTTGAGGCCAATCTTAGAAATCAAATATCTTTGTATAAAAACTAGACAGAATCTTTCTTAGAAACCACTTTGTGATGTGTGCGTTCAACTGACAGTGTTTAACCTTTCTTTTCATAGAGCAGTTTGGAAACACTCTGTTTCTTATCTCTGCAAGGGGATATTTAGACCTCCTTGAGGCCTTCGTTGGAAAGGGGATTTCTTCATATAAATCTAGACAGATGAATTCTCAGTAACTTCTTTGTGTTGTGTGTATTCAACTCACAGAGCTGAACCTTTCTTTAGACAGAGCAGATTTGAAACACTCTTTTTGTGGATTTTACAAGTGCAGATTTGAAGCGATTTGAGGCCAATTGTATTAAGGAAATATCTTCGTTTAAAAACTATACAGAACCATTCTCAGAAACTTCTTTGTGATGTGTGCGTTCAACTCACAGAGTTTCACCTTTCTTTTCATACAGCAGTTTGGAAACACTCTGTTTGTTAAGTTTGCAAGAGGATATATGGACCTCTTTGAGCTCTTCGTTGGAAACGGGATTTCTCAGTTAAATGCTAGACAGATGAATTCCCAATAACTTCTTTGTGTTGTGCGTATTCAACACACAGAGTTGAATCTTCCTTTAGACAGAGCAGTTTTGAAAAACTCTTTTTGTGGAATTTGCAAGTGGAGATTTCAAGCGATTTGAGGCCAATCTTAGAAATCGAAATATCTTTGTATAAAAACTAGACAGAATCATTCTCAGAAACCACTTTGTGATGTGTGCGTTCAACTCACAGAGTTTAACCTTTCTTTTCATAGAGCAGTTTGGAAACACTCTGTTTCTTAAGTTTGCAAGAGAATATTTGGACAACTTTGAGGCCTTCGTTGGAAACGGGATTTCTCAGTTAAATGCTAGACAGATGAATTCCCACTAACTTCTTTGCGTTGTGTGTATTCAACTCACAGATTTGAAACTTTCTTTAGACAGAGCAGATATGAAACACTCTTTTTGTGGATTGTACAAGTGGAGATTTCAAGCGATTTGAGGCCACTTGTATTAAAGGAAATATCTTCGTTTAAAAACTATACAGAACCATTCTCAGAAACTTCTTTGTGATGTGTGCGTTCAACTCACAGAGTTTCACCTTTCTTTTCATAGAGCAGTTTGGAAACACTCTGTTTGTTAAGTTTGCAAGAGGATATTTGGACCCGTTTGAGGCCTTCGTTGGAAACGAGATTTCTCAATTAAATGCTAGACAGATGAATTCCCAGTAACTTCTTTGTGTTGTGCGTATTCAACTCACAGAGTTGAATCTTCCTTTAGGCAGAGCAGTTTTGAAACACTCTTTTTGTGGAATTTGCAAGTGGAGATTTCAAGCGATTTGAGGCCCATATTATAAATCGAAATATCTTTGTATAAAAACTAGACAGAATCATTCTCAGAAACCACTTTGTGATGTGGGCGTTCATCTCACAGAGTTTAACCTTTCTTTTCATAGAGCAGTTTGGAAACACTCTGGTTGTTAAGTTTGCAAGGGGATATTTAGACCTCCTTGAGGCCTTCGTTGGAAAGGGGATTTCTTCATATAAATCTAGACAGATGAATTCTCAGTAACTTCTTTGTGTTGTGTGTATTCAACTCACAGACTTGAAACTTTCTTTAGACAGAGCAGATTTGAAACACTCTTTTTGTGGATTTTACAAGTGGAGATTTCAAGAGATTTGAGGCCACTTGTATTAAAGGAAATATCTTCGTTTAATAACTATACAGAACCATTCTCAGAAACTTCTTTGTGATGTGTGCGTTCAACTCACAGAGTTTCACCTTTCTTTTCATAGAGCAGTTTGGAAACACTCTGTTTGTTAAGTTTGCAAGAGGATATTTGGACCCCATTGAGGCCTTCGTTGGAAACGGGATTTCTCAATTAAAGGCTAGACAGATGAATTCCCAGTAACTTCTTTGTGTTGTGCGTATTCAACTCACAGAGTTGAATCTTCCTTTAGGAAGAGCGGTTTTGAAACACTCTTTTTCTGGAAATTGCAAGTGGAGATTTCAAGCGATTTGAGGCCAATCTTAGAAATCGAAATATCTTTGTATAAAAACTAGACAGAATCATTCTCTGAAACCACTTTGTGATGTGTGCATTCAACTGACAGAGTTTAACCTTTCTTTTCATAGAGCAGTTTGGAAACACTCTGTTTCTTAAGTCTGCAAGGGGATGTTTTGACCTCCTTGAGGACTTCGTTGGAAACGGGATTTCTTCATATAAAGCTAGACAGATGAATTCTCAGTATCTTCATTGTGTTGTGTGTATTCAACTCACAGAGTTGAACGTTTCTTTAGGCAGAGCAGATTTGAAACACTCTTTTTGTAGATTTTACAAGTGGAGATTTCAAACGATATGAGGCCTTTTGTATTAAAGGAAATATCTTCGTTTTAAAACTAGACAGAACCATTCTCAGAAACTACTTTGTGATGTGTGCGTTCAACTCACAGAGTTTCACCTTTCTTTTCATAGAGCCGTTTGGAAACACTCTGTTTGTTAAGTTTGCAAGAGGATATTTGGACACCTTTGAGGCCTTCGTTGGAAACAGGATTTCTCAGTTAAATGCTAGACAGATGAATTCCCAGTAACTTCTTTGTGTTGTGTGTATTCAACTCACAGAGTTGAACCTTCCTTTCGACAGAGCAGTTTTGAAGCACTCTTTTTGTGGAATTTGGAAGTGGAGATTTCAAGCTATTTGAGGCCAATCTTAGAAATCAAATATCTTTGTATAAAAACTAGACAGAATCTTTCTTAGAAACCACTTTGTGATGTGTGCGTTCAACTGACAGTGTTTAACCTTTCTTTTCATAGAGCAGTTTGGAAACACTCTGTTTCTTATCTCTGCAAGGGGATATTTAGACCTCCTTGAGGCCTTCGTTGGAAAGGGGATTTCTTCATATAAAGCTAGACAGATGAATTCTCAGTAACTTCTTTGTGTTGTGTGTATTCAACTCACAGAGCTGAACCTTTCTTTAGACAGAGCAGATTTGAAACACTCTTTTTGTGGATTTTACAAGTGCAGATTTCAAGCGATTTGAGGCCAAGTGTATTAAGGAAATATCTTCGTTTAAAAACTATACAGAACCATTCTCAGAAACTTCTTTGTGATGTGTGCGTTCAACTCACAGAGTTTCACATTTCTTTTCATACAGCAGTTTGGAAACACTCTGTTTGTTAAGTTTGCAAGAGGATATATGGACCTCTTTTAGCTCTTCGTTGGAAACGGGATTTCTCAGTTAAATGCTAGACAGATGAATTCCCAGTAACTTCTTTGTGTTGTGTGTATTCAACTCACAGAGTTGAACCTTCCTTTCGACAGAGCAGTTTTGAAACACTCTTTTAGTGGAATTTGGAAGTGGAGATTTCAAGCGATTTGAGGCCAATCTTAGAAATCGAAATATCTTTGTATTAAAACCAGACAGAATCAATCTCAGAAACCACTTTGTGATGTGTGCGTTCAACTGACAGAGTTTAACCTTTCTTTTCATAGAGCAGCTTGGAAACACTCTGTTTCTTAAGTCTGCAAGAGGATATTTAGTCCTCCTTGAGGCCTTCTTTGGAAACGGGATTTCTTTATATAAAGCTAGACAGATGAATTCTCAGTAACTTCTTTGTGTTGTGTGTATTCAACTCAAAGAGTTGAACCTTTCTTTGGACAGAGCAGATTTGAAACACTCTTTTTGTCGATTTTACAAGTGTAGATTTCAAACGATATGAGGCCTATTGTATTAATGGAAATATCTTCGTTTTAAAACTAGACAGAACCATTCTCAGAAACTACTTTGTGATGTGTGCGTTCAACTCACAGAGTTTCACCTTTCTTTTCATAGGGCACTTTGGAAACACTCTGTTTGTTAAGTTTGCAAGAGGATATTTGGACCCCATTGAGGCCTTCGTGTGAAACGGGATTTCTCAGTTAAATGCTAGACAGATGAATTCCCAGTAACTTTTTTGTGTTGTGTGTATTCAACTCACAGAGTTGAACCTTCCTTTCGACAGAGCAGTTTTGAAACAGTCTTTTTGTGGAATTTGCAAGTGGAGATTTCAAGCGATTTGAGGCCAATCTTAGTAATCGAAATATCTTTGTATAAAAACCAGACAGAATCCTTCTCAGAAACCACTTTGTGATGTGTGCGTTCAACTGACAGAGTTTAACCTTTCTTTTCATAGAGCAGCTTGGAAACACTGTGTTTCTCAAGTCTGCAATGGGATATTTAGTCCTCCTTGAGGCCTTCGTTGGAAACGGTATTTCTTTATATACAGCTAGACAGATGAATTCTCAGTAACTTCTTTGTGTTGTGTGTATTCAACTCACATAGTTGAACCTTTCTTTAGACAGAGCAGATTTGAAACACTCTTTTTGTGGATTTTACAAGTGGGGATTTCAATTGATTTGAGGCCAATTGTATTAAAGGTAATATCTTCGTTTAAAAACTATACAGAACAATTCTCAGAAACTTCTTTGTGATGTGTGCGTTCAACTCACAGAGTTTCACATTTCTTTTCATAGAGCAGTTTGGAAACACTCTGTTTGTTAAGTTTGCAAGAGGATATTTGTACCTCTTTGAGGCCTTCGTTGGAAAGGGGATTTCTTCATATAAAGCTAGACAGATGAATTCTCAGTAACTTCTTTGTGTTGTGTGTATTCAACTCACAGAGTTGAACCTTCCTTTAGACAGAGCAGTTTTGGAACTCTCTTTTTGTGGAATTTGCAAGTGGAGATTTCAAGCGATTTGAGGCCAATCTTAGAAATCGAAATATCTTTGTATAAAAACTAGACAGAATCATTCTCAGAAACCAGTTTGTGATGTGTGCATTCAACTCACGGAGTTTCACCTTTCTTTTCATAGAGCAGTGTGGAAACACTCTGTTTGTTAAGTTTGCAAGAGGATATTTGGAACACTTTGAGGCCTTCGTTGGAAACGGGATTTCTCAGTTAAATGCTAGACAGATGAATTCCCAGTAACTTCTTTGTGTTGTGTGTATTCAACTCACATAGTTGAAACTTTCTTTAGACAGAGCAGATTTGAAACACTCTTTTTGTGGATTTTACAAGTGGAGATTTCAATTGATTTGGGCCCAATTGTTTTCAAGTTGATATCTTCGTTTAAAAACTATACAGAACAATTCTCAGAAACTTCTTTCTGATGTGTGCGTTCAACTCACAGAGTTTCACCTTTCTTTTCATAGAGCAGTTTGGAAACACTCTGTTTCTTAAGTCTGTAAGGGGATATTTAGACCACCTTGAGGCCTTCGTTGGAAAGGGGATTTCTTCATATAAAGCTAGACAGATGAATTCTCAGTAACTTCTTTGTCTTGTGTGTATTCAACTCACAGAGTTGAACCTTCCTTTAGAGAGAGCAGTTTTGGAACTCTCTTTTTGTGGAATTTGCAAGTGGAGATTTCAAGCGATTTGAGGCCAATCTTAGAAATCGAAATATCTTTGTATAAAAACTAGACAGAATCATTCTCAGAAACCACTTTGTGATGTGTGCATTCAACTCACGGAGTTTCACCTTTCTTTTCATAGAGCAGTTTGGAAACACTCTGTTTGTTACGTTTGCAAGAGGATATTTGGACCACTTTGAGGCCTTCGTTGGAAACGGGATTTCTCAGTTAAATGCTAGACAGATGAATTCCCAGTAACTTCTTTGTGTTGTGTGTATTCAACTCACATAGTTGAACCTTTCTTTAGACAGAGCAGATTTGAAACACTCTTTTTGTGGATTTTACAAGTGGAGATTTCAATTGATTTGGGGTCTATTGTATTAAAGTTGATATCTTCGTTTAAAAACTATACAGAACAATTCTCAGAAACTTCTTTGTGATGTGTGCGTTCAACTCACAGAGTTTCACCTTTCTTTTCATAGAGCAGTTTCGAAACACTCTGTTTGTTAAGTTTGCAAGAGGATATTTGGACCCCTTTGAGGCCTTCGTTGGAAACGGGATTTCTCAGTTAAATGCTAGACAGATGAATTCCCAGTAACTTCTTTGTGTTGTGTGTATTCAACTCACAGAGTTGAACCTTCCTTTCGACAGAGCAGTTTTGAAACACTCTTTTTGTGGAATTTGCAAGTGGAGATTTCAAGCGATTTGAGGCCAATCTTAGAAATCGAAATATCTTTGTATAAAAACTAGACAGAATCATTCTCAGAAACCACTTTGTGAAGTGTGCGTTCAACGGACAGAGTTTAACCTTTCTTTTCATAGAGCAGTTTGGAAACACTCTGTTTCTTAAGTCTGCAGGGGGATATTTAGACCTCCTTGTGGCCTACGTTGGAAAGGGGATTTCTTCATATAAAGCTAGACAGATGAATTCTCAGTAACCTCTTTTTGTTGTGTGTATTCAACTCACATTGTTGAACCTTTCTTTAGACAGAGCAGATTTGAAACACTCTTTTTGTGGATTTTACAAGTGGAGATTTCAATTGATTTGAGGCCAATTGTATTAAAGGTAATATCTTCGTTTAAAAACTATACAGAACAATTCTCAGAAACTTCTTTGTGATGTGTGCGTTCAACTCACAGAGTTTCACCTTTCTTTTCATAGAGCAGTTTGGAAACACTCTGTTTGTTAAGTTTGCAAGAGGATATTTGGACCTCTTTGAGGCCTTCGTTGGAAACGGGATTTCTCAGTTAAATGCTAGACAGATGAATTCCCAGTAACTTCTTTGTGTTGTGCGTATTCAACTCAGAGTTGAATATACCTTTAGACAGAGCAGTTTTAGAAACACTCTTTTTGTGGAATTTGCAGGTGGAGATTTCAAGGGATTTGAGGCCAATCTTAGATATCGAAATATCTCTGTATAAAAATTAGACAGAATCATTCTCAGAAACCACTTTGTGATGTGTGCATTCATCTCACAGAGGTCAACCTTTCTTTTCATAGAGCAATTTGGAAACACTCTGTTTCTTAAGTCTGCAAGGGGATATTTAGACCACCTTGAGGCCTTCGTTGGAAAGGGGATTTCTTCATATAAAGCTAGACAGATGAATTCTCAGTAACTTCTTTGTGTTGTGTGTATTCAACTCACAGAGTTGAACATTCATTTAGACAGAGCAGTTTCGGAACTCTCTTTTTGTGGAATTTGAAAGTGGAGATTTCAAGCGATTTGAGGCCAATCTTAGAAATCGAAATATCTTTGTATAAAAACTAGACAGAATCATTCTCAGAAACCACTTTGTGATGTGTGCGTTCAACTCAAAGAGTTTAACCTTTCTTTTCATAGAGCAGTTTGGAAACACTCTGTTTGTTAAGTTTGCAAGAGAATATTTGGACCACTTTAAGGCCATCTTTGGAAAAGGGATTTCTCAGTTAAATGCTAGACAGATGAATTCCCAGTAACTTCTTGCATTGTGTGTATTCAACTCACAGAGTTGAACCTTCCTTTAGACAGAGCAGTTTTGAAACACTCTTTTTGCGGAATTTGCAAGTGGAGATTTCAAGCGATTTGAGGCCAATCTTAGAAATCGAAATATCTTTGTATAAAAACTAGACAGAACCATTCTCAGAAAAAACTTTGTGATGTGTGCGTTCAACTCACAGAGTTTCACCTTTCTTTTTATAGGGCAGTTTGGAAACACTCTGTTTCTTAAGTCTGCAAGGGGATATTTAGACCTCCTTGAGGCCTTCGTTGGAAACGGGATTTCTTCATATAAAGCTAGACAGATGAATTCTCAGTAACTTCTTTGTGTTGTGTGTATTCAACTCACAGATTTGAACCTTTCTTTAGACAGAGAAGATTTGAAACACTCTTTTTGTGGATTTTACAGGTGGAGATTTCAAGCGATTTGCGGCCAATTGCAGTAAAGGAAATATCTTCCTTTAAAAAATAGAGAGAATCAATCTCAGAAACTACTTTGTGATGTGTGCGTTCAACCCACAGAGTTTAACCTTTCTTTTCATAGAGCAGTTTGGAAACACTCTGTTTCTTAAGTCTGCAAGGTGATATTTAGAGCTCCTTGAGGTCTTCGTTGGAAACGGGATTTCTTCATTTAAAGCTAGACAGATGAATTCTCAGTAACTTCTTTGTGTTGTGTGTATTCAACTCACAGAGTTGAACCTTCCTTTACACAGAGCAGTTTTGAAACACTCTTTTTGTGGAATTTGAAAGTGGAGATTTCAAGCGATTTGAGGCCAATCTTAGAAATCGAAATGTCTCTGTATTAAAACTAGACAGAATCATTCTCCGAAACCACTTTGTGATATGTGCATTCATCTCACAGAGTTCAACCTTTCTTTTCATAGAGCAGTTTGGAAACACTCTGTTTCTTAAGTCTGCAAAGGGATATTTAGACCTCCTTGAGGTCTTCGTTGGAAACGGGATTTCTTCATTTAAAGCTAGAAAGCTGAATTCTCAGTAACTTCTTTGTGTTGTGCGTGTTCAACTCACAGAGTTGAATCTTCCTTTAGGCAGAACAGTTTTGAAACACTCTTTTTGTGGAATTTGCAAGTGGAGATTTCAAGCGATTTGAGGCCAATCTTAGAAATCGAAATATCTTTGTATAAAAACTAGGGAGAATCATTTTCAGAAACCACTTTGTGATGTGTGCGTTCATCTCACAGAGTTTCACCTTTCTTTTCATAGAGCAGTTTGGAAACACTCTGTTTCTTAAGTCTGCAAGGGGATTTTTAGACCTCCTTGAGGCCTTCGTTGGAAACGGGATTTCTTCATATAAAGCTAGACAAATGAATTCTCAGTAACTTCTTTGTGTTGTGTGTATTCAACTCACAGAGTTGAACCTTTCTTTAGACAGAGCAGATTTGAAACACTCTTTTTGTCGATTTTAAAAGTGGAGATTTCAAACGATTTGGGGCCTATTGTGTTAAAGGAAATATCTTCGTTTTAAAACTAGACAGATACATTCTCAGAAACTACTTTGTGATGTGTGCGTTCACCTCACAGAGTTTCACCTTTCTTTTCATAGAGCAGTTTGGATACACTCTGTTTGTTAAGCTTCCAAGAGGATATTTGGACCCCTTTGAGGCCTTCGTTGGAAACGGGATTTCTCAGTTAAATGCTAGACAGATGAATTCCCAGTAACTTCTTTGTGTTGTGTGTTTTCAACTCACAGAGTTGTACCTTCCTTTAGACAGAGCAGTTTTGAAACACTCTTTTTGTGGAATTTGCAAGTGGAGATTTCAAGCGATTTGAGGCCAATATTAGAAATCGAAATATCTTTGTATAAAAACTAGACAGAATCACTCTCAGAAACCACTTTGTGATGTGTGCGTTCAACTCACAGAGTTTAACCTTTCTTTTCATAGAGCAGTTTGGAAACACTCTGTTTGTTAAGTTTGCAACAGAATATTTGGACCACTTTGAGGCCTTCTTTGGAAAAGGGATTTCTCAGTTAAATGCTAGACAGATGAATTCCCAGTAACTTCTTGCATTGTGTGTATTCAACACACAGAGTTGAACCTTCCTTTAGACAGAGCAGTTTTGAAACACTCTTTTTGTGGAATTTGCAAGTGGAGATTTCAAGCGATTTGAGGCCAATCTTAGAAATCGAAATATCTTTGTATAAAAACTAGACAGAATCACTCTCAGAAACCACTTTGTGATGTGTGCGTTCAACTCACAGAGTTTAACCTTTCTTTTCATAGAGCAGTTTGGAAACACTCTGTTTCTTAAGTCTGCAAGGGGATATTTAGACCTCCTTGAGGTCTTCGTTGGAAACGGGATTTCTTCATATAAAGCTAGACAGATGAATTCTCAGTAACTTCTTTGTGTTGCGTGTATTCAACTCACAGATTTGAAACTTTCTTTAGACAGAGCAGATTTGAAACACTCTTTTTGTGGATTTTACAAGTGGAGATTTCAAGCGATTTGCGGCCAATTGCAGTAAAGGAAATATCTTCCTTTAAAAAATAGAGAGAATCATTCTCAGAAACTACTTTGTGATGTGTGCGTTCAACTCACAGAGTTTAACCTTTCTTTTCATAGAGCAGTTTGGAAACACTCTGTTTTTTAAGTCTGCAAGGTGTTATTTAGAGCTCCTTGAGGTATTCGTTGGAAACGGGATTTCTTCATTTAAAGCTAGACAGATGAATTCTCAGTAACTTCTTTGTGTTGTGTGTATTCAACTCACAGAGTTGAACATTCCTTTAGACAGAGCAGTTTTGAAACACTCTTTTTGTGGAATTTGCAAGTGGAGATTTCAAGCGAATTGTGGCCAATCTTAGAAATCAAAATATCTTTGTATAAAAACTAGACAGAATCATTCTCAGAAAAAACTGGGTGATGTGTGCGTTCAACTCACACAGTTTATCCTTTCTTTTCATAGAGCAGTTTGGAAACACTCTGTTTGTTAAATTTGCAAGAGGATATTTGGACCTCTTTGAGGTCTTCGTAGGAAACGGGATTTCTCAGTTAAATGCTAGACAGATGAATTCCCAGTAACTTCTTTGTGTTGTGCGTATTCAACACACAGAGTTGAATCTTCCTTTAGACAGAGCAGTTTTTAAACACTCTTTTTGTGGAATTTGCAGGTGGAGATTTGAAGCGATTTGAGGCCAATCTTAGAAATCGAAATATCTTTGTATAAAAATTAGACAGAATCATTCTCAGAAAACTCTTTGTGATGTGTGCATTCATCTCACAGAGTTCAACCTTCCTTTTCATAGAGCAGTTTGGAAACACTCTGTTTCTTAAGTCTGCAAGGGGATATTTAGACCTCCTTGAGGTCTTCGTTGGAAACGGGATTTCTTCATTTAAAGCTAGAAAGCTGAGTTCTCAGTAATTTCTTTGGGTTGTGTGTATTCAACTCACAGAGTTGAACCTTTCTTTAGACAGAGCAGATTTGAAACCCTCTTTTTGTGTGTTTTACCAGTGGAGATTTCAAGCGATTTGAGGCCAATTGTATTAAAGGAAATATCTTCGTTTAAAAACTATACAGAACCATTCTCAGAAACTTCTTTGTGATGTGTGCGTTCAACTCACAGAGTTTCATCTTTCTTTTCATACAGCAGTTTGGAAACACTCTGTTTGTTAAGTTTGCAAGAGGATATTTGTACCCCTTTGAGGACTTCGTTGGAAACGGGATTTCTCAGTTAAATGCTAGACAGATGAATTCCCAGTAACTTCGTTGTGTTGTGCGTGTTCAACTCACAGAGTTGAATCTTCCTTTAGGCAGAACAGTTTTGTAGCACTCTTTTTGTGGAATTTGCAAGTGGAGATTTCAAGCGATTTGAGGCCAATCTTAGAAATCGAAATATCTTTGTATAAAAACTAGACAGAATCATTTTCAGAAACCACTTTCTGATGTGTGCGTTCATCTCACAGAGTTTCACCTTTCTTTTCATAGAGCAGTTTGGAAACACTCTGTTTCTTAAGTCTGCAAGGGGATATTTAGACCTCCTTGAAGCCTTCGTTGGAAACGGGATTTCTTCTTATAAAGCTAGACAGATGAATTCTCAGTAACTTCTTTGTGTTGTGTGTATTCAACTCACAGAGTTGAACCTTTCTTTAGACAGAGCAGATTTGAAACACTCTTTTTGTCGATTTTAAAAGTGGAGATTTCAAACGAATTGAGGCCTATTGTACTAAAGGAAATATCTTCGTTTTAAAGCTAGACAGATACATTCTCAGAAACTACTTCGTGATGTGTGCGTTCACCTCACAGAGTTTCACCTTTCTTTTCATGGAGCAGTTTGGATACACTCTGTTTGTTAAGTTTCCAAGAGGATATTTGGACCCCTTTGAGGCCTTCGTTGGAAACGGGATTTCTCAGTTAAATGCTAGACAGATGAATTCCCAGTAACTTCTTTGTGTTGTGTGTTTTCAACTCACAGAGTTGTACCTTCCTTTAGACAGAGCAGTTTTGAAACACTCTTTTTGTGGAATTTGCAAGTGTAGGTTTCAAGCGATTTGAGGCCAATCTTAGAAATCGAAATATCTTTGTATAAAAACTAGACAGAATCACTCTCAGAAACCACTTTGTGATGTGTGCGTTCAACTCACAGAGTTTAACCTTTCTTTTCATAGAGCAGTTTGGAAACACTCTGTTTGTTAAGTTTGCAAGAGATTATTTGGACCACTTTGAGGCCTTCTTTGGAAAAGGGATTTCTCTGTTAAATGCTAGACAGATGAATTCCCAGTAACTTCTTGCATTGTGTGTATTCAACTCACAGAGTTGAACCTTCCTTTAGACAGAGCAGTTTTGAAACACTCTTTTTGTGGAATTTGCAAGTGGAGATTTCAAGCGATTTGAGGCCAATCTTAGCAATCGAAATATCTTTGTATAAAAACTAGACAGAATCATTCTCAGAAACCACTTTGTGATGTGTGCGTTCAACTCACAGAGTTTAACCTTTCTTTTCATAGAGCAGTTTGGAAACACTCTGTTTCTTAAGTCTACAAGGGGATATTTAGACCTCCTGGAGGCCTTCGTTGGAAACGGGATTTCCTCATTTAAAGCTAGAAAGCTGAATTCTCAGTAATTTCTTTGTGTTGTGTGTACTCAACTCACGGAGTTGAACCTTTGTTTAGACAGAGCAGATTTGAAACCCTCTTTTTGTGGATTTTACCAGTGGAGATTTCAAGCGATTTGAGGCCAATTGTATTAAAGGAAATATCTTCGTTTAAAAACTATACAGAACCATTCTCAGAAACTTCTTTGTGATGTGTGCGTTCAACTCACAGAGTTTCATCTTTCTTTTCATACAGCAGTTTGGAAACACTCTGTTTGTTAAGTTTGCAAGAGGATATTTGTACCCCTTTGAGGACTTCGTTGGAAACGGGATTTCTCAGTTCAATGCTAGACAGATGAATTCCCAGTAACTTCGTTGTGTTGTGCGTGTTCAACTCACAGAGTTGAATCTTCCTTTAGGCAGAACAGTTTTGTAGCACCCTTTTTGTGGAATTTGCAAGTGGAGATTTCAAGCGATTTGAGGCCAATCTTAGAAATCGAAATATCTTTGTATAAAAACTAGACAGAATCATTTTCAGAAACCACTTTGTGATGTGTGCGTTCATCTCACAGAGTTTCACCTTTCTTTTCATAGAGCAGTTTGGAAACACTCTGTTTCTTAAGTCTGCAAGGGGATATTTAGACCTCCTTGAAGCCTTCGTTGGAAACGGGATTTCTTCTTATAAAGCTAGACAGATGAATTCTCAGTAACTTCTTTGTGTTGTGTGTATTCAACTCACAGAGTTGAACCTTTCTTTAGACAGAGCAGATTTGAAACACTCTTTTTGTCGATTTTAAAAGTGGAGATTTCAAACGATTTGAGGCCTATTGTACTAAAGGAAATATCTTCGTTTTAAAGCTAGACAGATACATTCTCAGAAACTACTTCGTGATGTGTGCGTTCACCTCACAGAGTTTCACCTTTCTTTTCATGGAGCAGTTTGGATACACTCTGTTTGTTAAGTTTCCAAGAGGATATTTGGACCCCTTTGAGGCCTTCGTTGGAAACGGGATTTCTCAGTTAAATGCTAGACAGATGAATTCCCAGTAACTTCTTTGTGTTGTGTGTTTTCAACTCACAGAGTTGTACCTTCCTTTAGACAGAGCAGTTTTGAAACACTCTTTTTGTGGAATTTGCAAGTGTAGGTTTCAAGCGATTTGAGGCCAATCTTAGAAATCGAAATATCTTTGTATAAAAACTAGACAGAATCACTCTCAGAAACCACTTTGTGATGTGTGCGTTCAACTCACAGAGTTTAACCTTTCTTTTCATAGAGCAGTTTGGAAACACTCTGTTTGTTAAGTTTGCAAGAGATTATTTGGACCACTTTGAGGCCTTCTTTGGAAAAGGGATTTCTCTGTTAAATGCTAGACAGATGAATTCCCAGTAACTTCTTGCATTGTGTGTATTCAACTCACAGAGTTGAACCTTCCTTTAGACAGAGCAGTTTTGAAACACTCTTTTTGTGGAATTTGCAAGTGGAGATTTCAAGCGATTTGAGGCCAATCTTAGCAATCGAAATATCTTTGTATAAAAACTAGACAGAATCATTCTCAGAAACCACTTTGTGATGTGTGCGTTCAACTCACAGAGTTTAACCTTTCTTTTCATAGAGCAGTTTGGAAACACTCTGTTTCTTAAGTCTACAAGGGGATATTTAGACCTCCTGGAGGCCTTCGTTGGAAACGGGATTTCTTCATTTAAAGCTAGAAAGCTGAATTCTCAGTAATTTCTTTGTGTTGTGTGTACTCAACTCACGGAGTTGAACCTTTGTTTAGACAGAGCAGATTTGAAACCCTCTTTTTGTGGATTTTACCAGTGGAGATTTCAAGCGATTTGAGGCCAATTGTATTAAAGGAAATATCTTACTTTAAAAACTATACAGAACCATTCTCAGAAACTTCTTTGTGATGTGTGCGTTTAACTCACAGAGTTTCATCTTTCTTTTCATAGAGCAGTTTGGAAACACTCTGTTTGTTAAGTTTGCAAGAGGATATTTGGACCCCTTTGAGGCCTTCTTTGGAAAAGGGATTTCTCAGTTAAATGCTAGACAGATGAATTCCCAGTAACTTCTTGCATTGTGTGTATTCAACTCACAGAGTTGAACCTTCCTTTAGACAGAGCAGTTTTGAAACACTCTTTTTGTGGAATTTGCAAGTGGAGATTTCAAGCGATTTGAGGCCAATCTTAGAAATCGAAATATCTTTGTATAAAAACTAGACAGAATCATTCTCAGAAAAAACTTTGTGATGTGTGCGTTCAACTCACAGAGTTTAACCTTTCTTTTCATAGAGCAGTTTGGAAACACTCTGTTTCTTAAGTCTGCAAGGGGATATTTAGACCTCCTTGAGGTCTTCGTTGGAAACGGGATTTCTTCATATAAAGCTAGACAGATGAATTCTCAGTAACTTCTTTGTGTTGTGTGTATTCAACTCACAGATTTGAAACTTTCTTTAGACAGAGCAGATTTGAAACACTCTTTTTGTGGATTTTACAAGTGGAGATTTCAAGCGATTTGCGTCCAATTGCAGTAAAGGAAATATCTTCCTTTAAAAAATAGAGAGAATTATTCTCAGAAACTACTTTGTGATGTGTGCGTTCAACTCACAGAGTTTAACCTTTCTTTTCATAGAGCAGTTTGGAAACACACTGTTTGTTAAGTTTGCAAGAGGATATTTGGACCACTTTGAGGCCTTCGTTGGAAACGGGATTTCTCAGTTAAATGCTAGACAGATGAATTCCCAGTAACTTCTTTGTGTTGTGTGTATTCCACTCACAGAGTTGAAAATTCCTTTCGACAGAGCAGTTTTGAAACACTCTTTTTGTGGAATTTGCAAGTGGATATTTCAAGCGATTTGAGGCCCATGTTAGAAATCGAAATATCTTTGTACAAAAACTAGACAGAATCATTCTCAGAAACCACTTTGTGATGTGTGCGTTCATCTCACAGAGTTTAACCTTTCTTTTCATAGAGCAGTTTGGAAACACTCTGTTTCTTAAGTCTGCAAGGGGATATTTAGACCTCCTTGAGGCCTTCGTTTTAAACGGGATTTCTTCATATAAAGCTAGACAGATGAATTCTCAGTAACATCTTTGTGTTGTGCGTATTCAACTCACAGTGTTGATCCTTTCTTTAGATAGAGCAGATTTGAAACACTCTTTTTGTGGATTTTACAAGTGGAGGTTTCAAGCGATTTGAGGCCAATTGTATTAAAGGTAATATCTTCGTTTAAAAACTATACAGAACCATTCTGAGAAACTTCTTTGTGATGTGTGCGCTCAACCCACAGAGTTTCACCTTTCTTTTCATAGAGCAGTTTGGAAACACTCTGTTTGTTAAGTTTGCAAGAGGATATTTGGACCTCTTTGAGGTCTTCGTAGGAAACGGGATTTCTCAGTTAAATGCTAGACAGATGAATTCCCAGTAACTTCTTTGTGTTGTGCGTATTCAACTCACAGAGTTGAATCTTCCTTTAGACAGAGCAGTTTTTAAACACTCTTTTTGTGGAATTTGCAGGTGGAGATTTCAAGCGATTTGAGGCCAATCTTAGAAATCGAAATATCTTTGTATAAAAATTAGACAGAATCATTCTCAGAAACCACTTTGTGATGTGTGCATTCATCTCACAGAGTTCAACCTTTCTTTTCATAGAGCAGTTTGGAAACAGTCTGTTTCTTAAGTCTGCAAGGGGATATTTAGACCTCCTTGTGGTCTTCGTTGGAAACGGGATTTCTTCATTTAAAGCTAGAAAGCTGAATTCTCAGTAATTTCTTTGTGTTGTGTGTATTCAACTCACAGAGTTGAAACTTTCTTTAGACAGAGCAGATTTGAAATCCTCTTTTTGTGGATTTTACCAGTGGAGATTTCAAGCGATTTGTGGCCAATTGTATTAAAGGAAATATCTTCGTTTAAAAACTATACAGAACCATTCTCAGAAACTTCTTTGTGATGTGTGCGTTCAACTCACAGAGTTTCATCTTTCTTTTCATAGAGCAGTTTGGAAACACTCTGTTTGTTAAGTTTGCAAGAGGATATTTGGACCCCTTTGAGGCCTTCATTGGAAACGGGATTTCTCAGTTAAATGCTAGACAGATGAGTTCCCAGTAACTTCTTGCATTGTGTGTATTCAACTAACAGAGTTGAACCTTCCTTTAGACAGAGCAGTTTTGAAACACTCTTTTTGTGGAATTTGCAAGTGGAGATTTCAAGCGATTTGAGGCCAATCTTAGAAATCGAAATATCTTTGTATAAAAACTAGACAGAATCATTCTCAGAAACCACATTGTGATGTGTGCGTTCAATTCACAGAGTTTAACCTTTCTTTTCATAGAGCAGTTTGGAAACACTCTGTTTCTTAAGTCTACAAGGGGATATTTAGACCTCCTGGAGGCCTTCGTTGGAAACGGGATTTCTTCATTTAAAGCTAGAAAGCTGAATTCTCAGTAATTTCTTTGTGTTGTGTGTATTCAACTCACAGAGTTGAATCTTTTTTTAGACAGAGGAGATTTGAAACCCTCTTTTTGTGGATTTTACCTGTGGAGATTTCAAGCGATTTGAGGCCAATTGTATTAAAGGAAATATCTTCGTTTAAAAACTATACAGAACCATTCTCAGAAACTTCTTTGTGATGTGTGCGTTCAACTCACAGAGTTTCATCTTTCTTTTCATAGAGCAGTTTGGAAACACTCTGTTTCTTAAGTCTGCAAGGTGATATTTAGAGCTCCTTGAGGTCTTCGTTGGAAACGGGGTTTCTTCATTTAAAGCTAGACAGATGAATTCTCAGTAACTTCTTTGTGTTGTGTGTATTCAACTCACAGAGTTGAACATTCCTTTAGGCAGAGCAGTTTTGAAACACTCTTTTTGTGGAATTTGCAAGTGGAGATTTCAAGCGATTTGAGGCCAATCTTAGAAATCGAAATATCTTTGTATAAAAACTAGACAGAATCATTCTCAGAAAAAACTTTGTGATGTGTGCGTTCAACTCACAGAGTTTATCCTTTCTTTTCATAGAGCAGTTTGGAAACCCTCTCTTTCTTAATTCTGCAAGGGGATATTTAGACCTCCTTGAGGCCTTCGTTGGAAACGGGATTTCTTCATATAAAGCTAGACTGATGAATTCTCAGTAACTTCTTTGTGTTGTGTGTATTCAACTCACAGAGTTGAACCTTTCTTTAGACAGAGCAGATTTGAAACACTTTTTTTGTGGATTTTACAAGTGGAGATTTCAAGCGATATGAGGCCAATTGTATTAAAGGAAATATCTTCGTTTAAAAACTAGACAGAACCATTCTCAGAAACTATTTTGTGATGTGTGCGTTCAACTCACAGAGTTTCACCTTTCTTTTCATAGAGCGGTTTGGAAACACTCTGTTTGTTAAGTTTGCAAGAGGATATTTGGGCCACTTTGAGGCCTTCGTTGGCAACGGGTTTTCTCAGTTAAATGCTAGACAGATGAATTCCCAGTACCATCTTTGTGTTGTGTGTATTCCCCTCACAGAGTTGAACCTTCCTTTCGACAGAGCAGTTTTGAAACACTCTTTTTGTGGAATTTGCAAGTGGAGATTTCAAGCGATTTGAGGCCAATCTTAGAAATCGAAATATCTTTGTATAAAAACTAGACAGAATGATTCTCAGAAACCACTTCGTGATGTGTGCGTTCATCTCACAGAGTTTAACCTTTCTTTTCATAGAGCAGTTTGGAAACACTCTGTTTCTTAAGTCTGCACGGGGATATTTAGACATCCTTGAGGCCTTCTTTGGAAAGGGGTTTTCTTCATATAAAGCTAGACAGATGAATTCTCAGTAACTTCTTTGTGTTGTGTGTATTCAACTCACATAGTTGAACCTTTCTTTAGACAGAACAGATTTCAAACACTCTTTTTGTGGATTTTACAAGTGGAGATTTCAATTGATTTGAGGCCAATTGTATTAAAGATAATATCTTCGTTTAAAAACTATACAGAACAATTCTCAGAAACTTCTTTGTGATGTGTGCCTTGAACTCACAGAGTTTCACCTTTCTTTTCATAGAGCAGTTTGGAAACACTCTGTTTGTTAAGTTTGCATGAGGATATTTGGAACCATTTCAGGCCTTCGTTGGAAACGGGATTTCTCACTTAAATACTAGACAGATGAATTCCCAGTAAATTCTTTGTGTTGTGCGTATTCAACTCACAGAGCTGAACCTTCCTTTAGACAGAGCAGTTTTGAAACACTCTTTTTGTGGAATTTGCAAGTGGAGATTTCAAGCGATTTGAGGCCAATCTTAGAAATCGAAATATCTTTGTATAAAAACTAGACAGAATCATTCTCAGAAAAAACTTTGTGATGTGTGCGTTCAACTCACAGAGTTTAACCTTTCTTTTCATAGAGCAGTTTGGAAACACTCTGTTTCTTAAGTCTGCAAGGGGATATTTAGACCTCCTTGAGGTCTTCGTTGGAAACGGGATTTCTTCATATAAAGCTAGACAGATGAATTCTCAGTAACTTCTTTGTGTTGTGTGTATTCAACTCACAGATTTGAAACTTTCTTTAGACAGAGCAGATTTGAAACACTCTTTTTGTGGATTTTACAAGTGGAGATTTCAAGCGATTTGCGTCCAATTGCAGTAAAGGAAATATCTTCCTTTAAAAAATAGAGAGAATTATTCTCAGAAACTACTTTGTGATGTGTGCGTTCAACTCACAGAGTTTAACCTTTCTTTTCATAGAGCAGTTTGGAAACACACTGTTTGTTAAGTTTGCAAGAGGATATTTGGACCACTTTGAGGCCTTCGTTGGAAACGGGATTTCTCAGTTAAATGCTAGACAGATGAATTCCCAGTAACTTCTTTGTGTTGTGTGTATTCCACTCACAGAGTTGAAAATTCCTTTCGACAGAGCAGTTTTGAAACACTCTTTTTGTGGAATTTGCAAGTGGAGATTTCAAGCGATTTGAGGCCCATGTTAGAAATCGAAATATCTTTGTACAAAAACTAGACAGAATCATTCTCAGAAACCACTTTGTGATGTGTGCGTTCATCTCACAGAGTTTAACCTTTCTTTTCATAGAGCAGTTTGGAAACACTCTGTTTCTTAAGTCTGCAAGGGGATATTTAGACCTCCTTGAGGCCTTCGTTTTAAACGGGATTTCTTCATATAAAGCTAGACAGATGAATTCTCAGTAACATCTTTGTGTTGTGCGTATTCAACTCACAGAGTTGATCCTTTCTTTAGATAGAGCAGATTTGAAACACTCTTTTTGTGGATTTTACAAGTGGAGGTTTCAAGCGATTTGAGGCCAATTGTATTAAAGGTAATATCTTCGTTTAAAAACTATACAGAACCATTCTGAGAAACTTCTTTGTGATGTGTGCGCTCAACCCACAGAGTTTCACCTTTCTTTTCATAGAGCAGTTTGGAAACACTCTGTTTGTTAAGTTTGCAAGAGGATATTTGGACCTCTTTGAGGTCTTCGTAGGAAACGGGATTTCTCAGTTAAATGCTAGACAGATGAATTCCCAGTAACTTCTTTGTGTTGTGCGTATTCAACTCACAGAGTTGAATCTTCCTTTAGACAGAGCAGTTTTTAAACACTCTTTTTGTGGAATTTGCAGGTGGAGATTTCAAGCGATTTGAGGCCAATCTTAGAAATCGAAATATCTTTGTATAAAAATTAGACAGAATCATTCTCAGAAACCACTTTGTGATGTGTGCATTCATCTCACAGAGTTCAACCTTTCTTTTCATAGAGCAGTTTGGAAACAGTCTGTTTCTTAAGTCTGCAAGGGGATATTTAGACCTCCTTGTGGTCTTCGTTGGAAACGGGATTTCTTCATTTAAAGCTAGAAAGCTGAATTCTCAGTAATTTCTTTGTGTTGTGTGTATTCAACTCACAGAGTTGAAACTTTCTTTAGACAGAGCAGATTTGAAATCCTCTTTTTGTGGATTTTACCAGTGGAGATTTCAAGCGATTTGTGGCCAATTGTATTAAAGGAAATATCTTCGTTTAAAAACTATACAGAACCATTCTCAGAAACTTCTTTGTGATGTGTGCGTTCAACTCACAGAGTTTCATCTTTCTTTTCATAGAGCAGTTTGGAAACACTCTGTTTGTTAAGTTTGCAAGAGGATATTTGGACCCCTTTGAGGCCTTCATTGGAAACGGGATTTCTCAGTTCAATGCTAGACAGATGAGTTCCCAGTAACTTCTTGCATTGTGTGTATTCAACTAACAGAGTTGAACCTTCCTTTAGACAGAGCAGTTTTGAAACACTCTTTTTGTGGAATTTGCAAGTGGAGATTTCAAGCGATTTGAGGCCAATCTTAGAAATCGAAATATCTTTGTATAAAAACTAGACAGAATCATTCTCAGAAACCACATTGTGATGTGTGCGTTCAATTCACAGAGTTTAACCTTTCTTTTCATAGAGCAGTTTGGAAACACTCTGTTTCTTAAGTCTACAAGGGGATATTTAGACCTCCTGGAGGCCTTCGTTGGAAACGGGATTTCTTCATTTAAAGCTAGAAAGCTGAATTCTCAGTAATTTCTTTGTGTTGTGTGTATTCAACTCACAGAGTTGAATCTTTTTTTAGACAGAGGAGATTTGAAACCCTCTTTTTGTGGATTTTACCTGTGGAGATTTCAAGCGATTTGAGGCCAATTGTATTAAAGGAAATATCTTCGTTTAAAAACTATACAGAACCATTCTCAGAAACTTCTTTGTGATGTGTGCGTTCAACTCACAGAGTTTCATCTTTCTTTTCATAGAGCAGTTTGGAAACACTCTGTTTCTTAAGTCTGCAAGGTGATATTTAGAGCTCCTTGAGGTCTTCGTTGGAAACGGGGTTTCTTCATTTAAAGCTAGACAGATGAATTCTCAGTAACTTCTTTGTGTTGTGTGTATTCAACTCACAGAGTTGAACATTCCTTTAGGCAGAGCAGTTTTGAAACACTCTTTTTGTGGAATTTGCAAGTGGAGATTTCAAGCGATTTGAGGCCAATCTTAGAAATCGAAATATCTTTGTATAAAAACTAGACAGAATCATTCTCAGAAAAAACTTTGTGATGTGTGCGTTCAACTCACAGAGTTTATCCTTTCTTTTCATAGAGCAGTTTGGAAACCCTCTCTTTCTTAATTCTGCAAGGGGATATTTAGACCTCCTTGAGGCCTTCGTTGGAAACGGGATTTCTTCATATAAAGCTAGACTGATGAATTCTCAGTAACTTCTTTGTGTTGTGTGTATTCAACTCACAGAGTTGAACCTTTCTTTAGACAGAGCAGATTTGAAACACTTTTTTTGTGGATTTTACCTGTGGAGATTTCAAGCGATATGAGGCCAATTGTATTAAAGGAAATATCTTCGTTTAAAAACTAGACAGAACCATTCTCAGAAACTATTTTGTGATGTGTGCGTTCAACTCACAGAGTTTCACCTTTCTTTTCATAGAGCGGTTTGGAAACACTCTGTTTGTTAAGTTTGCAAGAGGATATTTGGGCCACTTTGAGGCCTTCGTTGGCAACGGGTTTTCTCAGTTAAATGCTAGACAGATGAATTCCCAGTACCATCTTTGTGTTGTGTGTATTCCCCTCACAGAGTTGAACCTTCCTTTCGACAGAGCAGTTTTGAAACACTCTTTTTGTGGAATTTGCAAGTGGAGATTTCAAGCGATTTGAGGCCAATCTTAGAAATCGAAATATCTTTGTATAAAAACTAGACAGAATGATTCTCAGAAACCACTTCGTGATGTGTGCGTTCATCTCACAGAGTTTAACCTTTCTTTTCATAGAGCAGTTTGGAAACACTCTGTTTCTTAAGTCTGCACGGGGATATTTAGACATCCTTGAGGCCTTCTTTGGAAAGGGGTTTTCTTCATATAAAGCTAGACAGATGAATTCTCAGTAACTTCTTTGTGTTGTGTGTATTCAACTCACATAGTTGAACCTTTCTTTAGACAGAACAGATTTCAAACACTCTTTTTGTGGATTTTACAAGTGGAGATTTCAATTGATTTGAGGCCAATTGTATTAAAGATAATATCTTCGTTTAAAAACTATACAGAACAATTCTCAGAAACTTCTTTGTGATGTGTGCCTTGAACTCACAGAGTTTCACCTTTCTTTTCATAGAGCAGTTTGGAAACACTCTGTTTGTTAAGTTTGCATGAGGATATTTGGAACCATTTCAGGCCTTCGTTGGAAACGGGATTTCTCACTTAAATACTAGACAGATGAATTCCCAGTAAATTCTTTGTGTTGTGCGTATTCAACTCACAGAGCTGAACCTTCCTTTAGACAGAGCAGTTTTGAAACACTCTTTTTGTGGAATTTGCAAGTGGAGATTTCAAGCGATTTGAGGCCAATCTTAGAAATCGAAATATCTTTGTATAAAAACTAGACAGAATCATTCTCAGAAAAAACTTTGTGATGTGTGCGTTCAACTCACAGAGTTTAACCTTTCTTTTCATAGAGCAGTTTGGAAACACTCTGTTTCTTAAGTCTGCAAGGGGATATTTAGACCTCCTTGAGGTCTTCGTTGGAAACGGGATTTCTTCATATAAAGCTAGACAGATGAATTCTCAGTAACTTCTTTGTGTTGTGTGTATTCAACTCACAGATTTGAAACTTTCTTTAGACAGAGCAGATTTGAAACACTCTTTTTGTGGATTTTACAAGTGGAGATTTCAAGCGATTTGCGTCCAATTGCAGTAAAGGAAATATCTTCCTTTAAAAAATAGAGAGAATTATTCTCAGAAACTACTTTGTGATGTGTGCGTTCAACTCACAGAGTTTAACCTTTCTTTTCATAGAGCAGTTTGGAAACACACTGTTTGTTAAGTTTGCAAGAGGATATTTGGACCACTTTGAGGCCTTCGTTGGAAACGGGATTTCTCAGTTAAATGCTAGACAGATGAATTCCCAGTAACTTCTTTGTGTTGTGTGTATTCCACTCACAGAGTTGAAAATTCCTTTCGACAGAGCAGTTTTGAAACACTCTTTTTGTGGAATTTGCAAGTGGAGATTTCAAGCGATTTGAGGCCCATGTTAGAAATCGAAATATCTTTGTACAAAAACTAGACAGAATCATTCTCAGAAACCACTTTGTGATGTGTGCGTTCATCTCACAGAGTTTAACCTTTCTTTTCATAGAGCAGTTTGGAAACACTCTGTTTCTTAAGTCTGCAAGGGGATATTTAGACCTCCTTGAGGCCTTCGTTTTAAACGGGATTTCTTCATATAAAGCTAGACAGATGAATTCTCAGTAACATCTTTGTGTTGTGCGTATTCAACTCACAGAGTTGATCCTTTCTTTAGATAGAGCAGATTTGAAACACTCTTTTTGTGGATTTTACAAGTGGAGGTTTCAAGCGATTTGAGGCCAATTGTATTAAAGGTAATATCTTCGTTTAAAAACTATACAGAACCATTCTGAGAAACTTCTTTGTGATGTGTGCGCTCAACCCACAGAGTTTCACCTTTCTTTTCATAGAGCAGTTTGGAAACACTCTGTTTGTTAAGTTTGCAAGAGGATATTTGGACCTCTTTGAGGTCTTCGTAGGAAACGGGATTTCTCAGTTAAATGCTAGACAGATGAATTCCCAGTAACTTCTTTGTGTTGTGCGTATTCAACTCACAGAGTTGAATCTTCCTTTAGACAGAGCAGTTTTTAAACACTCTTTTTGTGGAATTTGCAGGTGGAGATTTCAAGCGATTTGAGGCCAATCTTAGAAATCGAAATATCTTTGTATAAAAATTAGACAGAATCATTCTCAGAAACCACTTTGTGATGTGTGCATTCATCTCACAGAGTTCAACCTTTCTTTTCATAGAGCAGTTTGGAAACAGTCTGTTTCTTAAGTCTGCAAGGGGATATTTAGACCTCCTTGTGGTCTTCGTTGGAAACGGGATTTCTTCATTTAAAGCTAGAAAGCTGAATTCTCAGTAATTTCTTTGTGTTGTGTGTATTCAACTCACAGAGTTGAAACTTTCTTTAGACAGAGCAGATTTGAAATCCTCTTTTTGTGGATTTTACCAGTGGAGATTTCAAGCGATTTGTGGCCAATTGTATTAAAGGAAATATCTTCGTTTAAAAACTATACAGAACCATTCTCAGAAACTTCTTTGTGATGTGTGCGTTCAACTCACAGAGTTTCATCTTTCTTTTCATAGAGCAGTTTGGAAACACTCTGTTTGTTAAGTTTGCAAGAGGATATTTGGACCCCTTTGAGGCCTTCATTGGAAACGGGATTTCTCAGTTCAATGCTAGACAGATGAGTTCCCAGTAACTTCTTGCATTGTGTGTATTCAACTAACAGAGTTGAACCTTCCTTTAGACAGAGCAGTTTTGAAACACTCTTTTTGTGGAATTTGCAAGTGGAGATTTCAAGCGATTTGAGGCCAATCTTAGAAATCGAAATATCTTTGTATAAAAACTAGACAGAATCATTCTCAGAAACCACATTGTGATGTGTGCGTTCAATTCACAGAGTTTAACCTTTCTTTTCATAGAGCAGTTTGGAAACACTCTGTTTCTTAAGTCTACAAGGGGATATTTAGACCTCCTGGAGGCCTTCGTTGGAAACGGGATTTCTTCATTTAAAGCTAGAAAGCTGAATTCTCAGTAATTTCTTTGTGTTGTGTGTATTCAACTCACAGAGTTGAATCTTTTTTTAGACAGAGGAGATTTGAAACCCTCTTTTTGTGGATTTTACCTGTGGAGATTTCAAGCGATTTGAGGCCAATTGTATTAAAGGAAATATCTTCGTTTAAAAACTATACAGAACCATTCTCAGAAACTTCTTTGTGATGTGTGCGTTCAACTCACAGAGTTTCATCTTTCTTTTCATAGAGCAGTTTGGAAACACTCTGTTTCTTAAGTCTGCAAGGTGATATTTAGAGCTCCTTGAGGTCTTCGTTGGAAACGGGGTTTCTTCATTTAAAGCTAGACAGATGAATTCTCAGTAACTTCTTTGTGTTGTGTGTATTCAACTCACAGAGTTGAACATTCCTTTAGGCAGAGCAGTTTTGAAACACTCTTTTTGTGGAATTTGCAAGTGGAGATTTCAAGCGATTTGAGGCCAATCTTAGAAATCGAAATATCTTTGTATAAAAACTAGACAGAATCATTCTCAGAAAAAACTTTGTGATGTGTGCGTTCAACTCACAGAGTTTATCCTTTCTTTTCATAGAGCAGTTTGGAAACCCTCTCTTTCTTAATTCTGCAAGGGGATATTTAGACCTCCTTGAGGCCTTCGTTGGAAACGGGATTTCTTCATATAAAGCTAGACTGATGAATTCTCAGTAACTTCTTTGTGTTGTGTGTATTCAACTCACAGAGTTGAACCTTTCTTTAGACAGAGCAGATTTGAAACACTTTTTTTGTGGATTTTACAAGTGGAGATTTCAAGCGATATGAGGCCAATTGTATTAAAGGAAATATCTTCGTTTAAAAACTAGACAGAACCATTCTCAGAAACTATTTTGTGATGTGTGCGTTCAACTCACAGAGTTTCACCTTTCTTTTCATAGAGCGGTTTGGAAACACTCTGTTTGTTAAGTTTGCAAGAGGATATTTGGGCCACTTTGAGGCCTTCGTTGGCAACGGGTTTTCTCAGTTAAATGCTAGACAGATGAATTCCCAGTACCATCTTTGTGTTGTGTGTATTCCCCTCACAGAGTTGAACCTTCCTTTCGACAGAGCAGTTTTGAAACACTCTTTTTGTGGAATTTGCAAGTGGAGATTTCAAGCGATTTGAGGCCAATCTTAGAAATCGAAATATCTTTGTATAAAAACTAGACAGAATGATTCTCAGAAACCACTTCGTGATGTGTGCGTTCATCTCACAGAGTTTAACCTTTCTTTTCATAGAGCAGTTTGGAAACACTCTGTTTCTTAAGTCTGCACGGGGATATTTAGACATCCTTGAGGCCTTCTTTGGAAAGGGGTTTTCTTCATATAAAGCTAGACAGATGAATTCTCAGTAACTTCTTTGTGTTGTGTGTATTCAACTCACATAGTTGAACCTTTCTTTAGACAGAACAGATTTCAAACACTCTTTTTGTGGATTTTACAAGTGGAGATTTCAATTGATTTGAGGCCAATTGTATTAAAGATAATATCTTCGTTTAAAAACTATACAGAACAATTCTCAGAAACTTCTTTGTGATGTGTGCCTTGAACTCACAGAGTTTCACCTTTCTTTTCATAGAGCAGTTTGGAAACACTCTGTTTGTTAAGTTTGCATGAGGATATTTGGAACCATTTCAGGCCTTCGTTGGAAACGGGATTTCTCACTTAAATACTAGACAGATGAATTCCCAGTAAATTCTTTGTGTTGTGCGTATTCAACTCACAGAGCTGAACCTTCCTTTAGACAGAGCAGTTTTGAAACACTCTTTTTGTGGAATTTGCAAGTGGAGATTTAAAGCGATTTGAGGCCAATCTTAGAAATCGAAATAGCTTTGTATAAAAACTAGACAGAATCATTCTCAGAAACTACTTTGTGAAGTGTGCGTTCAACTCACGGAGTTTAACCTTTCTTTCCATAGAGCAGTTTGGAAACACTCTGTTTCTTAAGCCTGCAAGGGGATATTTAGACCTCCTTGAGGTCTTCATTGGAAACGGGATTTCTTAATATAAAGCTAGACAGATGAATTCTCAGTAACTTCTTTGTGTTGTGTGTACTCAACTCACAGAGTTGAACCTTTCTTTAGACAGAGCAGATTTGTAACACTCTTTTTGTGGATTTTACAAGTGGAGATTTCAATCGATTTGCGGCCAATTGCATTAAAGGAAATATCTTCCTTTAAAAACTAGACAGAATCATTCTCAGAAACTTCTTTGTGATGTGTGCGTTCAACTCACAGAGTTTCACCTTTCTTTTCATAGAGCAGTTTGGAAACACTCTGTTTGTTATGTTTGCAACAGGATATTTGGACCCCTTTGAGGCCTTCGTTGGAAACGGGATTTCTCAGTTAAATGCTAGACAGATGAATTCCCAGTAACTTCTTTGTGTTTTGCGCATTCAACTCACAGAGTTGAATCTTCCTTTAGGCAGAGTACTTTTGAAACCCTCTTATTGTGGAATTTGCAAGTGGAGATTTCAAGCGGTTTGAGGCCAATCTTAGAAATCGAAATATCTTTGTATAAAAACTAGACAGAATCATTCTCAGAAACCACTTTGTGATGTGTGTGTTCATCTCAAAGAGTTTAACCTTTCTTTTCATAGAGCAGTTTGGAAACACTCTGTTTCTTAAGTCTGCAAGGGGATATTTAGACCTCCTTGAGGCCTTCGTTGGAAACGGGATTTATTCATATAAAGCTAGACAGATGAATTCTCAGTAACTTCTTTGTGTTGTGTGTATTCAACTCACAGAGTTGAACCTTTCTTTAGACAGAGCAGATTTGAAACACTCTTTTTGTCGATTTTACAAGTGGAGATTTCAAGCGATTTGCGGCCAATTGCAGTAAAGGAAATAACTTCCTTTAAAAACTAGACAGTATCATTCTCAGAAACTACTTTGTGATGTGTGCGTTCAACTCACAGAGTTTCACCTTTCTTTTCATAGAGCAGTTTGGAAACACTCTGTTTGTTAAGTTTGCAAGAGGATATTTGGACCCTTTTGAGGCCTTTGTTGGAAACGGGATTTCTCAGTTAAATGCTAGACAGATGAATTCCCAGTAACTTCTTTGTGTTGTGTGTATTCAACTCACATATTTGAACCTTCCTTTAGACAGAGCAGTTTTGCAACACTCTTTTTGGGGAATTTGCAAGTGGAGATTTCAAGCGATTTGGGGCCAATCTTAGAAATCGAAATATCTTTGTATAAAAACTAGACAGAATCATTCTCAGAAAAAACTTTGTGATCCGTGCGTTAAACTCACAGAGTTTAATCTTTCTTTTCATAGAGCAGTTTGGAAACACTCTGTTTGTTAAGTTTGCAAGAGGAAATTTGGACCCCTTTGAGGCCTTCGTTGGAAAAGGGATTTCTCAGTTAAATGCTAGACAGATGAATTCCCAGTAACTTCTTTGTGTTGTGTGTATTCAACTCACAGAGCTGAACCTTCCTTTAGACAGAGCAGTTTTGAAACACTCTTTCTGTGGAATTTGCAAGTGGAGATTTCAAGCGATTTGGGGCCAATCTTAGAAATCGAAATACCTTTGTATAAAAACTTGACAGAATCATTCTCAGAAAACACTTTGTGATGTGTGCGTTCAACTCACAGTGTTTAACCTTTCTTTCCATAGAGCAGTTTGGAAACACTCTGTTTCTTAAGTCTGCAAGGGGATATTTAGACCTCCATGAGGGCTTCATTGGAAACGGGTTTTATTCATATAAAGCTAGACAGATGAATTCTCAGTAACTTCTTTGTGTTGTGTGTATTCAACTCACAGAGTTGAACCTTTCTTTAGACAGAGCAGATTTGAAACACTCTTTTTGTGGATTTTACAAGTGGAGATTTCAAGCGATTTGCGGCCAATTGCGTTAAAGGAAATATCTTCCTTTAGAAACTAGACAGAATCATTCTCAGAAACTACTTTGTGATTTGTGCGTTCAACTCACAGAGTTTCACCTTTCTTTTCATAGAGCAGTTTGGAAACACTCTGTTTGTTAAGTTTGCAAGAGGATATTTGGACCACTTTGAGGCCTTCGTTGGAAACGGGATTTCTCAGTTAAATGCTAGACAGATGAATTCCCAGTAACTTCTTTGTGTTGCGTGTATTCCACTCACAGAGTTGATCCTTCCTTTAGACAGAGCAGTTTTGAAACTCTCTTTTTGTGGAATTTGCTAGTGGAGATTTCAAGCGATTTGAGGCCAATCTTAGATATCGAAATATCTTTGTATAGAAATTAGACAGAATCATTCTCAGAAACCACTTTGTGATGTGTGCATTCATCTCACAGAGTTCAACCTTTCTTTTCATAGAGCAGTTTGGAAACACTCTGTTTCTTAAGTCTGCAAGGGGATATTTAGACCACCTTGAGGCCTTCGGTGGAAAGGGGATTTCTTCATATAAAGCTAGACCGATGAATTCTCAGTAACTTCTTTGTGTTGTGTGTATTCAACTCACAGAGTTGAACCTTCCTTTAGGCAGAGCAGTTTTGAAACTCTCTTTTTGGGGAATTTGCAAGGGGAGATTTCAAGCGATTTGAGGCCAATCTTAGAAATCGAAATATCTTTGTATAAAAACGAGACAGAATCATTCTCAGAAATAACTGTGTGATGTGTGCGTTCAACTCACAGAGTTTATCCTTTCTTTTCATAGAGCAGTTTGGAAACACTGTTTCTTAAGTCTGCAGGGGGATATGTAGACCTCCTTGAGGCCTTCGTTGGAAACGGGATTTCTTTATATAAAGCTAGACAGATGAATTCTCAGTAACTTCTTTGTGTTGTGTGTATTCAACTCACAGAGTTGAACCTTTCTTTACACAGAGCAGATTTCAAACACTCTTTTTGTGGATTTTACAAGTGGAGAATTCAAGCGATTTGAGGCCACTTGTATTAAAGGAAATATCTTCTTTTAAAAACTAGACAGAACCATTCTCAGAAACTATTTTGTGATGTGTGCGTTCAACTCACAGAGTTTCACCTTACTTTTCATAGAGCAGTTTGCAAACACTCTGTTTTTTAAGTTTGCAAGAGGATATTTGGACCACTTTGAGGCCTTCGTTGGAAACGGGATTTCTCAGTTAAATGCTAGACAGATGAATTCCCAGTAACTTCTTTGTGTTGTGTGTATTCCACTCACAGAGTTGAACCTTCCTTTAGACAGAGCAGTTTTGAAACTCTCTTTTTGTGGAATTTGCTAGTGGAGATTTCAAGCGATTTGAGGCCAATCTTAGAAATCGAAATATCTTTGTATAAAAACTAGACAGAATCATTTTCAGAAACCACTTTGTGATGTGTGCGCTCAACTCACAGAGTTTCACCTTTCTTTTCATAGAGCAGTTTGGAAACACTCTGTGTGTTAAGTTTGCAAGAGGATATTTGGACCTCTTTGAGGCCTTCGTTGGAAACGGGATTTCTTCATATATAGCTAGACAGATGAATTCTCAGTAACTTCTTTGTGTTGTGTGTATTCAACTCACAGAGTTGAACCTTTCTTTAGACAGAGCAGATTTGAAACACTCTTTTTGTCGATATTACAAGTGGAGATTTCAAACGATTTGAGGCCTATTGTATTAAAGGAAATATCTTCGTTTTAAAACTAGACAGAACCATTCTCAGAAACTACTTTATGATGTGTGCCTTCAACTCACAGAGTTTCACCTTTCTTTTCATAGGGCAGTTTGGAAACACTCTGTTTGTTAAGCTTGCAAGAGGATATTTGGACCCCTTTGAGGCCTTCGTTGGAAACGGGATTTCTCAGTTAAATGCTAGACAGATGAATTCCCAGTAACTTCTTTGTGTTGTGTGTATTCAACTCACAGAGCTGAACCTTCCTTTAGACAGAGCAGTTTTGAAACACTCTTTTTGTGGAATGTGCAAGTGGAGATTTCAAGCGATTTGAGGCCAATCTTAGAAATCGAAATATCTTTGTATAAAAACTAGACAGAATCATTCTCAGAAACCACTTTGTGATGTGTGCGTTCAACTCACAGAGTTTAACCTTTCTTTTCGTAGAGCAGTTTGGATACACTCCGTTTGTTAAGTTTGCAAGAGAATATTTGGACCACTTTGAGGCCTTCGTTGGAAACGGTATTTCTCAGTTAAATGCTAGACAGATGAATTCCCAGTAACTTCTTTGCGTTGTGTGTATTCAACTCACAGAGTTGAACCTTCCTTTCGACAGAGCAGTGTTGAAACACTCTTCTTGTGGAATTTGCAAGTGGAGATTCCAAGCGATTTGAGGCCAATCTTAAAAATCGAAATATCTTTGTATAAAAACTAGACAGAATCATTCTCAGAAACCACTTTGTGATGTGTCCGTTCAACTCACAGAGTTTAACCTTTCTTTCCATAGAGCAGTTTGGAAACACTCTGTTTCTTAAGTCTGCAAGGGGATATTTAGACCTCCTTGAGGTCTTCATTGGAAACGGGATTTCTTCATATAAAGGTAGACACATGAATTCTCAGTAACTTCTTTGTGTTGTGTGTATTCAACTCACAGAGTTGAACCTTTCTTTAGACAGAGCAGATTTGAAACACTCTTTTTGTGGATTTTACAAGTGGAGATTCCAAGCGATTTGCGTCCAATTGCAGTAAAGGAAATATCTTCCTTTAAAAAGTAGACAGAATCATTCTCAGAAACTACTTTGTGTTGTGTGCGTTCAACTCACACAGTTTCACCTTTCTTTTCATAGAGCAGTTTGGAAACACTCTGTTTGTTAAGTTTGCAAGAGGATATATGGACCCCTTTGAGGCCTTCGTTGGAAACGGGATTTGTCAGTTAAATGCTAGACAGATGTATTCCCAGCAACTTCTTTGTGTTGTGTGTATTCAGCTCACAGAGTTGAACCTTCCTTTCGACAGAGCAGTTTTGCAACACTCTTTTTGGGGAATTTGCAAGTGGAGATTTCAAGCGATTTGAGGCGAATCTTAGAAATCAAATATCTTTGTATAAAAACGAGACAGAATCATTCTCAGAAATAACTGTGTGATGTGTGCGTTCAACTCACAGAGTTTATCCTTTCTTTTCATAGAGCAGTTTGGAAACACTCTGTTTCTTAAGTCTGCAAGGGGATATTTAGACCTCCTTGAGGCCTTCGTTGGAAACGGGATTTCTTCATATAAAGCTAGACAGATGAATTCTCAGTAACTTCTTTGTGTTGTGTGTATTCAACTCACAGAGTTGAACCTTTCTTTAGACAGAGTAGATTTGAAACACTCTTTTTGTGTATTTTACAAGTGGGGAATTCAAGCGATTTGAGGCCACTTGTATTAAAGGAAATATCTTCGTTTAAAAACTAGACAGAACCATTCTCAGAAACTATTTTGTGATGTGTGCGTTCAACTCACAGAGTTTCACCTTACTTTTCATAGAGCAGTTTGCAAACACTCTGTTTTTTAAGTTTGCAAGAGGATATTTTGACCACTTTGAGGCCTTCGTTGGAAACGGGATTTCTCAGTTAAATGCTAGACAGATGAATTCCCAGTAACTTCTTTGTGTTGTGTGTATTCCACTCACAGAGTTGAACCTTCCTTTAGACAGAGCAGTTTTGAAACTCTCTTTTTGTGGAATTTGCTAGTGGAGATTTCAAGCGATTTGAGGCCAATCTTAGAAATCGAAATATCTTTGTATAAAAACTAGACAGAATGATTTTCAGAAACCACTTTGTGATGTGTGCGCTCAACTCACAGAGTTTCACCTTTCTTTTCATAGAGCAGTTTGGAAACACTCTGTTTGTTAAGTTTGCAAGAGGATATTTGGACCTCTTTGAGGCCTTCGTTGGAAACGGGATTTCTTCATATATAGCTAGACAGATGAATTCTCAGTAACTTCTTTGTGTTGTGTGTATTCAACTCACAGAGTTGAACCTTTCTTTAGACAGAGCAGATTTGAAACACTCTTTTTGTCGATTTTACAAGTGGAGATTTCAAACGATTTGAGGCCTATTGTATTAAAGGAAATATCTTCGTTTTAAAACTAGACAGAACCATTCTCAGAAACTACTTTATGATGTGTGCCTTCAACTCACAGAGTTTCACCTTTCTTTTCATAGGGCAGTTTGGAAACACTCTGTTTGTTAAGCTTGCAAGAGGATATTTAGACCCCTTTGAGGCCTTCGTTGGAAACGGGATTTCTCAGTTAAATGCTAGACAGATGAATTCCCAGTAACTTCTTTGTGTTGTGTGTATTCAACTCACAGAGCTGAACTTTCCTTTAGACAGAGCAGTTTTGAAACACTCTTTTTGTGGAATGTGCAAGTGGAGATTTCAAGCGATTTGAGGCCAATATTAGAAATCGAAATATCTTTGTATAAATACTTGACAGAATCATTCTCAGAAACCACTTTGTGATGTGTGCGTTCAACTCACGGAGTTTAACCTTTCTTTTCATAGAGCAGTTTGGAAACACTCTGTTTCTTAAGTCTGCAAGGGGATATTTACACCTCCTTGAGGTCTTCATTGGAAACGGGATTTCTTAATATAAAGCTAGACAGATGAATTCTCAGTAACTTCTTTGTGTTCTGTGTATTCAACTCACAGAGCTGAACCTTTCTTTAGACAGAGCAGATTTGTAACACTCTTTTTGTGGATTTTACAAGTGGAGATTTCAAGCGATTTGCG